>NC_090817.1:28617906-28927171 GCF_000390325.3 Nicotiana tomentosiformis
CTTTATTTGTTTGTAATTGACTGTAGATATTACTCATGTGCTTTTGAAGTGATAATATTTTAGATAACTGATATATTGAGGATGATTTTTCCGATTTATTTTTACCTTCATCTTGTGAATCGGGTATAATTTTTATTGTCGTCGGTTTGATGTAAATGACATAGTAACCTTTTTTTTATAAAAGGTCAAATTTAATCTTTTTTTTGTTATGAATTTATGTTATTAATTTGATGCATTGTTCTTAAGTGAACGCATGTGCGGATTAGCCCCTTATCAGTACTCTTTCCTCTCCAATATAGCCTTTTGTGTTTTTGAATCATCTGTATTTCATCTTATTAAAAATATTATACGTAAAATATTTTGATAATGATATTGTTGAGAAATAGTTTATCTTAAAAAATCAAGGCAATGTTATAGTCACACCGTAGAAGGTGCATGGTCACAAAGGCATATAATTTTAAAATACTCACTGATGTCGAATTATTTGTATTTATTCATTCATGTATAATTATTTATCCAAAGAGTTTCTTAAATATTCTTTATTTTATTTTTACAAAATCGTACAACTCAATATTCACGTGCAACGCACGTGCGAAGTAACTAGTTATTATAAAAGTAGGAATCCCAAACGTTAAAAATTAAATTACTAAATTACCCTTTTAAATAACCTAAATATCTTATTTAGGTGTTTAAAATAATATTAAATAATATTTAAATAAAGAAAAGAAAAAATCTAATTTAAAGTGCCGCTTCTAAAAGTTGTGTTCTTTTATAGAGTAACTACAAGTATTGTATCCCTTCTAAATTAATAAAACAACAAATTTATTTAAAGGGGTGTAATCCTTCAAATAACTATTCACTAATGTAACTACCGTTTTCTATTTTCTATTTGGTTTGGTTTCAATTGTTGCTACTGTTTAAATTACCAAACTACACCTTTTTAAGTACCCTATTTATTAAACAAATTATTTGAAGAGGTGTAATTTGATTTTGAGCCATCGCTACCGTTGGCTAAGTTTTAAAGTTAAAAAACGGATTTTAACCAAATAATTACAACATCTTATTTAAATTATGACCCAAAGGAGACTTGAGAAGACAAGATTTTGGACCCAGAAGCTCCAAACAAAATGAATTATCAGCAAGGTTCTAGGTTATTACTCTTTCTTTTATTCTTGAAGAGAAACATATTTAAGATCATCTAACAAGATCTGTAAATGGTGCAAAACTCTAAGGTGTTCTCCTCATGTTTACTTTGTGAAATAGTTTATAATTATACTAAGTTATCCAAATATCTTTTTGTAATAAATATCTTTCTGTAATTATACTGAGAGTTATGGATTTTCAACACTTTGAAAACATGGAATGTAATTGATTTTGTAAAACTTTCATTACATAACGTATTAGTGAGTAACATTATATTAGTTTTTTAATATTAGATTAATATGAAAAAGTTTTAGACAATCTATTAATTCACTCCATATTTATCTTGATATTAAATATTCTTATTTAATTTTTATACACACTACAACGTATTTGAATACAAATACTTTGAGCTCCATTTTATAATTCAACTAAATAAATGTAGAATAGATAAGATCATGTGCAAAGCACTTGTAAAGAGACTAGTTGTAGTAATAGTAGATCAACTATTACAAGTAGGTTACTATGAATAATAGGAAACTACTAATACTAGTTATTTTAAGCAACTTTATCTATTTTTAATAACTCCCCTTTGAGAATGTAAAGATTGACGCCTTGTGTTGCATTTGAACTATGTAGTTAGCTTGCTTGTGGATTAATTTTCAATTGAGGGCGACTGATAGTATTGGTTTTCCTTTTTTATTTTTGGGTTCTAAATAAGAAGTAAACTATATAGTATTTCAACTGTTACGCTTCATTGCCTATTTGAACTCAAATTGATCAGTTTTTACTTCTATCCTTTATTGCTTTCCTTATTTCATTATTGTTCTTCACATTTCCTGCCATGATGAATCTAACAAAATCTGAAAAGGTAGATTATTAGGTGAGAGTCCAATATTATACAAGGAGATAACAATATATTTTCTCAACCACGCAAGCGACACCATAGCAACTATTACAAGGATAAAACTCTTTGAGTTACTAAATCTTGACGTCAAGCTGAGCCAACTAAGTTTGTTATAGTATCCAGGCCATCCAAGCTCAAAGCATTCATGCTATACCAAATCAAACCTAATTCGAGCCATATTGAGCTATCCACGGTATAATCGAACCCGAACCTGAGTCATCTTTTATCGTGTTTTTCGACTTATGCGACTATGCACCATTAAAAATTGAACTTATAACAAACTAATAGATAAGAAAGAAAAATTCTAGAATCAATAATTTATATTCACAATGAAAATGTGACTGAATTGTCAGGGTTAGAGCTGTCAAAACGGGCCAGCCCAGCCCAACCCAAACCTCGTGAGCTTTTAAATTTCGTGGGCTAGGACGGGCTGGCCCGCCATATGAATGAGCCTTAAAATGGCCAGCACAACCTAGCCCTAAGAGAGCCGCGGGCTAGGGCGGGTCGGCCCTTCAATTGTTTTTAGAAAAAAGAATTTCTTTAAATTCTTCAATATTTTTTTGCGACATAGTCGATTAATCATATAAACAACTTATGTTTGCTTAGAGTGTACAAAAAGCTTGATATTTGACGAGAAATCTCGTAATTGAAATGCAAATTCTCTATATCTCTAGCTCTTCTTTTTTAAAGTTACATGAATATTTTCTTAATACTTTTCTTTCATTTTTCTCAAATTCAGAGATTGCTTCAATAAGTTTATATGCTGAGGTTTTTTAATTTAGGATTAACAAATTTGTTGATTTTATCATTATAGTCCATAAAAGTTTTAAAATTCCTGAAATTTGCTAGTAGTCATTTTTTTTTTGTGTATTTAAAATTGATCTTTTTCAATACTGAAGAGTAGTTTAAATATTAATAATATATTAAAGTAATCCAAACTTATCATTGGCCATTTAAAGTAGTATTTTCTTCAGAAAAAAAATATTGTTATTGGCCACCTAAATTTTTTTTGAGTTCGTTATTAATTAAGCAAAAGAAAAATTAATTTTGTCATATTTCATGCATGACAGAAACCTAAATTCTAGTTGATATAGAAGGGTAAATGAGCAATCTAGGGTTGGGGATTGGGGATTATAGTTAATAGTTTTTTAGTTTTTTTTAAATAATAAATATTTAATAGTTAATTAATTTGAATTTAATTAATTTTTGCCCCACGGGCCTGCCCAGGCCTAGCCTCAGGGGCCAGCAGGCTGACTTGGGCTTGGATTATAAGCGTCAGTTTTAAATGTGCTCGAAAAATCCTAGCCTAACCCTACCCAAATAGTAGGTTGGGTTGGCCTCACGGACCAAGCCCATTTTGACGGCTCTAGTCAGGGTTGTTAATTAAAGTTAGAAATCAAATCCTCATGTGGTTAAATTAAATTTAGAATAAAAATTGAACTTTTAAAGAGAAAATGACTAAAAAATAAAATAAAAAACTTTATGTTCGTTTTGAGCTTCACTAATAACCTGAAAGTTTAAATTAAAATATTTAGTTACATTTCTCGTTACCATATCTAAGTAGGCTTAAGTTACTATGTGGTTAAAACCTTAATTGCATTGCATAAATAAGTATAAAATTACAAATTTAGTAATTATTAAATATTGTTGTGATTATCAGTTTTTACAAATTTACTTAATACTTGAACTCAATGGATGAACTTCTACTTACTCTATATTATTAAAAAGGTGGGAACCCCAAAACTAAAAAATTAAATTACTTAAATGCCTTTTTTAAATTTTATTTTGAATGGTTGTATTCGTTCATATTAGTAACTAGTGTTACTGTAATGACCCGGCCAGTTGTTTTGAGATTTAGCACTTCATTCGGCTGTTTGAGATATTGAGTAGGTTCGTATGATGTATTATAGTTTGCTTATATGGTTGGTTTCGATGTTCGAGAGGTTCGGGATTGATTTGAGAAAATAATCTCGATTTGAAAGCCTTAAGCTGGAAGAGTTAACTAAGGATTGGCTTTTGATTAAACAACCTCGGAATCGAGATTTTATGGTTTCAATAGGTTTGTATGGTAATTGTTTTGCGCATAATTTTAGATTTGAATTCGGATGTTCCTAGAAAGTTTTGGCTTTATTTGTCGAAAGTTGACAATTTGAAGAATTGGGGAGTTCATAGGTTTGACTATGGTGTTATTGAACTCGAATTTTGATTTTGAGACCTTGTATAGGTTCATTTTATTGATTTGAACTTGTGTGCAAAGTTTGATTGTGATCCGGAATGTCTAAGTGTGATTTGGGCGAGTACGACGAATTTAGAATGTTGAAAGTTAAGAGAATGATTTTGATCTTCGATTCGTGGTTTTGATATTATTGATTTTGATCTGTGATCCATAGTTTTGATGTTATTTGTGGTGTTTCGAGCCTTTGGATAAGTTTGGATATTGTATTGAACCCGAGGGGCTCGAGTATATTTTGGGATGGTTTCGAACTATTTCAATGTGTTTTGGAGCAGCTAAGTTGCTGGTATTGTGCAGTGCTTTGTGGCCCTGCAATCATGGAGAAGAATTTTGGACATTTGGGCATTTTTTCTTCGTGTTCGAGGATAAAGGGCCGTGTTCGTGTAGTGTATTTGGAAGGTGGAGCTTTATGCTTCGCGATCGCATGGCAAGTCTCATATTCACAAACTGTTGGAAGAATAGCTTACGCATTCGCGGATAAGTGCCTGTGTTCGCACAGAGTCGGAGCAGACTGTGGGGCCATTGGCTTCTGCGTTTACAAGATGGATCTCGCTTCTGCAATGTATTGTTTTGTTGGCTTTCATGATCGCGGGGCTCAAATGCGATCGTGTAGAGTATTTTTCTGGGCAGCAGTGTTTTGTGTTTCGCGAATGCAAGGCTTGTGTCGCGTTCGCAAAGTGTACTTTGGGCAGCTTATTTAAGAAGTCATTTTGGGATTTTTACCCATCCTCTAATATTTTGATCCTAGACTTGGAAAGAAGTGATTTTTCATGGATATTTTCATACAAGGAAAGAGGGTAAGTGATTTTTACCTATTTATGATTATATTTTAAGAATCTACATGTATTTCTACACCTAAAATATGAAATTTTAAAAGAAAATTTGGGATTTTTGTCTACACATTAAGAGAGTGTATTTTGTGGGTTAGACCATCGATTTGAACCCAGATTTGGAACAAATTATGTAGAACTCGGCATGTTATAGGTCATTAAATTTTTGTACTGGTTTTGAATTTTGGGCACGCGGACCCGAGTTGACTTTTATTGACCTTTTGGGAATTCATCAAAGATCAAAGCTTTGTGGTTTGGGATAGCTTCTTATAGCATTGTTTGACTTCCTTGGATAATGTTGGGCTTGGATTTGCATGATTGAAGGGCTAGAATGAGGTTTTGACGCAATTTAAAGTTGAAGCTAGCCCGGGAACAAGTAAGTCTCTTGGCTAACCTTTTTAAGAGGGAAACCCTATGAGTTGACTTGATTGTTACGTGTTTAAGGTATTGTGGGTGGTATATATGCGGGGTGACGAGCGTATATACACGTACCAAATTTATATCATATCTGGGGTAGAATTGAGATACTTTATGCCTTGTTTTGATTATGTGCTCATCTTGATTCATGATTTATTTGGCTTATATGACTACATTCGCTCTCTTATTCATGCTAGACATCATTCCTAGGTTTTTTATTATTTATGAAGGCATGGGAGCTTATTCTTGATATGTTGAATTGCTTGAATTATCTGTTGTCATATAGAAATTCCATGAGCGCATATCCGCATGATTATTTTTAAGTCCTTGTGCATATTTTATCTATTATACGTGGGCATATACATATGTATCATATTTGGATACTTGATAGACTGAGATTGTGGCATGAAAGGTAAAGTCGTGCGGTTGAAATACAGTTATGGTACAAGATATGATGAGCGGATATTTGATTATAAGTGAGCTATCAAGCTCGTTTTGCGCTTGAATAAATATACGTCCCCCCGGAGTCAGGTGATTACCCATATCACTTTGCGCCATGTGAGTATGAACGATACATGGATTGTGTATCGGGTTGATAAATGAATTTTGTATCGCGTTTTGGTGACACATGGATTTTTATTGGGTTTTAGTGATATATGGATTTTGTATCGAGGTATCTAGTTCTTGTACCGGTCATGGTAAGACATAGAGTTTTGAGCATGCATAGACATCCTTGACTCATTTAGAATTATTTATTTAAATGCTAATTGGTACATGCCATCGATATAAGCTAGTTGGAAGCATTTACTCTGTTGATTGAAGCATGCCATCTTTAAATACCATATATGAGCGACGTTATGATTATCTCTTGAATTGGAAAAGCATGCTCTATATCTTTCGATTGTTTTATATCTTTGATGTATGTTGTTCATGAGGATATTTACTGTTTCAGTTCCAGGCTTTGTGATTTATATATGTATTGTAAGTATCATGATGCCTCTAGCCTCGCCACTACTTATCCGAGGTTAGACTTGATACTCACTGGGTACCAACTATGGTGCACTCATATTATGCTTCTGTACATCTTTTTGTGCAGATCCTCAGGTGGTTATAGGGAGTCTCTTGTTGAGCCTAGGCGTTCACTCAGAGACTTAGGGTGAGCTACACCTCATGGATTCATTTAGCAATGCTCGAGTCCATGTCTTTATTTATCTTCTATCAATTTTTCTTTCTCTCAGACATTTCCGATTATATATTCAGACTTGTACTTATTCAGTAATTGCTCATGCACTTGTGTCAACTAATTCTTAGGGGTGTATTGTTTTGGTCGTGTTCAGATCTGGCACGACCCAAAATCCTAACCTATCGTGATGACGCCTATCTCAATACTAGGCAAGCCGATAATCTCCAAAAACCATAATTTCTTTTTAAGTTTGAAAATGCAATATTTAAATACAGCACAAAATCCCACAAATACTGATATGAACACTTTCCAAAACCCGGTGTCACTGAGTACATGAGCATCTAATATGAATACAAATCTGAAAAATACAGTCTATGATAATATGAGACAAAATACAGTACCAAGGAGATAGGGAAAGAGAGACAAGGTCTGCGAAACATGGCAGCTACCTATGAATCTCTGAAAAATCAAGGGTGCGAGAGAATCAACACCCGCTATGTCCGGGAACACCTGGATATGCACATGAAGTGTAAGGTATAGTATGAGTACAACCAACTCAGCAAGTAACAATAATAAATAAGAAACTGAAGATAATGACGAGCTACACAGTTACAATTCATTTTCAGTAATTCCAACAAAGAATAGACATGCTTTCAAATCCGAAAGTTTAAGTCAAATCAATTTTATACAGTTCAAGGTCATGTAATCCGGATATAAAATCTTTCAGATAATTTCACAACAATGATAGATAGCAACTAAGTGCAACAACAAATGAAAAGCAAGTACAACCTCTCAGGCAACAGATACTCAACTTATCACAACAGCTCAACCACTCGGCTCTCAGCCCTCAACACTCACACTCAATGGATACCCGCACTCACAGGGGGTGTACAGACTCCGGAGGGGCTCCTACAGCCCAAACTCTATAATCTTCACGGCCAACTCATATGTTGCACGGATAACTCATGTGCCATAGTATCAATATCTGGATCCACACGGCCAACTCACGTGCTGCACGGATAACTCACGTGCTATTGTATCAATATCTGGATCCACATGGCCAACTCACGTGTTGTACGAACAACTCACGTACTATAGTATCAGTATCTCACAATCAGGCCCTCGGCCTCACTCAGTCATAAATCTCTCCATTCTCTCGGGCTCTCAATAATCATGAAATCATCCCAAACAACAATGATATGATGCATCAATAATGAACAGTAGAGACTGAGATAAAATAAACAAGTAAACTATGACTGAGTATCAAACAACAATTTAGCAGATAATTCAACATGTACACGACCTCTGTGGGTCCCAGCAGTACCCACATATAGCCTAAACATGGTTTCTAATATGTCTTATAGTCAAATTTCCACAACATATAGATAGCATATAGCTAACAATAAATTATTTAACTTTACAGTTTCACGGGTCGGACCAAGTCCCAATCCCCTCGGTGCACGCCCACACGCCCGTCACCTAGCATGTGCGTCACCTCCAAAGTAATCACATAATACAAAAATCTGGGGTTTCATACCCTCATGACCATATTTAAAACTGTTGCTTACCTCAAACCGCGTAATTCTTTATTTCGCTATGCCCTTGCTATAAGAATTGGTCTCCGAAAGCCTCGAATCTAGTCACAAATAATTCGTTTCAGTCAATAAAATTTATTAAAATTAATCCCATAAGAAAATACTAATTTTTCATAAAAATTTGAAATTTAGCTCAAAAATCGCCCGTGGGGTCCACGTCTCGGAACCCGACAAAAATTATAAAATCCGAAAGCTCATTCAACCACGAGTCTACCCATACCAATTTTACCAAAATCCGACCTCAACTCGACCCTCAAATCTACAAATCTTATCTCCAAATTTCTAAGTTCAAATCTCCGATTTACACCTCAAAAACATGTAATCTAGTCAGAATATTTGATGACAATTCAATATTATGGAGTAGAAATGATCACAAGGGACTTACCTCAAGTTTTCCTTGAAAATTTATCAAAAATCGCCTCTCCTCAAGCTCCAATTTACCAAAAATGGCGAATGAGACGAAGTCCCATGCTTTATAATTCTGCCTAGACAGCCTCGGTCCTGCCTCGATCTTGGCCTTCGATCGTGGTCCTTGATCCTGGGCCTCGATCCTGGGCCTTGATTCTGACCCTCGATCCTGGCCCTCGATTATGGACCTCGACCCTGGCCTTCGATCATGGCTTCGATTCTGGTCCTCGACCCTGGCCTTCGATCATGGCTTCGATCCTGGTCCTCGACTCTGCCTTCGATCGTGGCCCTCGACCCTGGGCTCGATCGTGGCTTGATTCTGGGCTCGATTTTTGGGCTCGATTCTGGGCTCGATTTCTGGTAGAAGGAATTTCTAGCAGAAGGAAATTGCAGCAGCTATTGTAGTTAAATATTTGATCCGTTAACCATCCGAAACTCACCAAGGCCCTAGGGACCTCAACCAAATACACCAACAAGTCCTAAAACATCATACGAACTTAGTCGAGTCTTCAAATCACATCCAACAACAACTAAAACACGAATCACACATAGATTCAAGCCTAATAATCTTTGAAACTTTCTATTTCTACAAACAACGCCGAAACCTATCAAATCATGTCCGATTGACCTCAAATTTTGCACACAAGTCATAAATGCCATAACAGACCTATTAAAATTTCAGAATCGGATTTCGACCCCAATATCAAAAAGTCAACCCCCTGTCAAACTTCCCAAAAATTCAACTTTCGATATTTCAATCCTAATTCCTCTACGGACCTCCAAAAAGTTTTCCGGACACGCTCCTAAGCCAATAATCACCATATGGAGCTATTGGAATCATAAATTTCAGATCCGAGGTCTTTTACATATAGGTCCATTCCGGTCAACTTTTCTAACTTAAAATTTTAATTATGAGACTAAGTGCCTCATTTCATTCGAATCCCTTACGGACCCAAACCAACTAACCCTGTAAGTCATAAAATAACTATAAAGCATAAACTGAGCAGTAAGTAGAAAAACGGGGTTATAATACTCAAAACGACCAGCAGGGTCATTATAGGACCATATTATGATTTTATTAGATACTATACTATTTAGAGATTATTCCTGTCTTTATTTATGATATGACTCTGTTAATTAAAGGAATATGGACTATATTCTGTTGATTGTGAGTTGGCTTTCTTAGCAAGTACGACTAAGCGCTATCACAACTTGAGGTTTAGTTTTGGGTCGTAACAAGTTGGTATCAAAGCTCTAGGTTCTAAGGATCTCACATGTCACGAGCAAGTCTAGAAGAGTCTTGTGGATCGATGTGAAGATGTCTGTATTTATCTCTGTGAGGCTACGGAATATTAAGAAATTTTTGTTTCTTGATTCCTATCGTATGATTTATCTCGGATTGAAACTTATATCTTCAGTTCTCGCCTACTTGTTTGTGCGCGATGTTGAGCAGTCATTATCAATTGAGATCCGGTGATTTATGGTGATGTTACACTTGTGGTGGGGGATTTGTTTCCCCTGTGTTGAGGGCTGGCTATTATCGTCACTTTCAAAAGGTGGCTATATCTGTGTGGAAGTGTGGGTGTATCATGATAGCCACAGGCTTTGAAGAAGGTTGGTGCGATTTGGGTCATTGCGACAAATGACTAAGTCTGCGCATTTCATTTTGGTGATGACTACTTACATTTTGGAGAATTCGAATTTGAGAAAAATGGGTTGCTTGAGCTACAAAGGGGCTATGTATGCTTGATTATCATCTTGATGTGCAATACTGTCTTGAGATTTGGATGTGTTGATGGACTCTATAGTTGTTCATTGATGGATTGAAATGGATTCTTGTAGCTTGTGGATGAGTGTAGACTCGGGAGGATTCATTAATTATATAGTGGTGGTTCTCATGGCAAGGTCATAGAAAGATTTGAGGCTACACAGGCATGTGAGATGGTTAGAGGTTGTACGATTACTTATGAGGCTTCTATAAAGAGTTTTACCCACTCTCTAATGGGATTTATGTACTATGATATGAGTCTGGATCGCTTGAGGTAGATGGCACGACTGTCACGAGGTTGAGTATGTATTTGGGCAACTAATTTTGAATGTGTTATGGTTAGTGCAACACGAGCTTATGATAAATTCAACTGAGGAACAATGTGAGGTCATGGTCATATGTTGTTGCAGTCCTAGATATCGGTGTGCTTGTGGATTAGTTATGGCTTGAGGAGGAGGACTTCGAGATTTATTCGGGCAAGGAATTTGTTGGGGGTGTGTAATATTTTACCTTATTGTTATATGGAGGTTGTAGAATGGCTCAGGTTGGATAGTCATTTGTGGATGTAGTGTGTAAAGGAAAATGATTCGCTTAGTTGTTTCTTTTTGGAGTATTCATATGCCAACGGAGCACTGTTCAGATTTGAATTTGGATGTTCCTAGAAAGTTTTGGCTCTCTTTGTCGAAAATTGACAATTTAAAGAATTGGAGAGTTAATAGGTTTGACCGGGAGTTGACTTTGATGTTATCAGACTCAGATTGTGATTTTGAGACCTTGTATATGTTTATTTTGTTGATTAGAACATTTTTGTAAAGTTTGGTTGTGGTTCGGAATGTCTAAGTGTGATTTGAACTAATACGACAAAGTTGAAATGTTTGAAAGTTAAGTGAACAATTTTGATATGTGATTCGTTATTTTGATATTTTTTGCGGTTTTTTAGCCTTTGGATAAGTGTGGATATTGTATTTGGACTTGTTGGTATGATTGGATGGTGTCCCGGGATCGGGTGTGTTTCGGGGTAGTTTCAGATCATTTTTATGTGTTTTGGAGCAGTTGAGTTGCTGGTGTTTTGCAGTGCTTCGTGATTGCGAAGAAGAATTTTGGCCAGTTGGGCATTTGTTATTCGCATTTGCAGCTAAAGGGTCGTATTCGCGTAGTGTGTTTAGAAGTTAGAGCTTTATGCTTCAAAATCACATGGTAAGTCTCGAGTTCACGAACTATTGGAATAATGGCTTACGCGTTTGCGGGTTAGGGACCGCGTTCGCATAGAGTCGGAGCAGGCTGGGGGATCGATGGCTTCCGCAGTTGTGAGATGGAGCTCATGTTCGTGATGTAATATTTTCTTGGCTTTAGTGATTAGAGGTCTCAAACGTGATCGTGTAGAGTATTTTCTTAGGCAACAATGTTTTGTACTAAGCGAACGCGAGGCTTGTGCCGCATTCGCGAAGGGTACTTTGGGCAGATTATTTAAGAAGTCAGTTCAAGATTTTTACCCTTTATTTCATATTTTGAGCTCTATATGGGCAATTATTAATAGAGCTTTTCATACAAAATAAAAGGGTAAGTGATTTCTACCTATTTGTGATTATATTTCAAGAATCTACATGGATTTCTATACTTACAACATCAGATGTTGAAAGGAAATTTGGGGGTTTTCTCTACACTTTAAGAGAGTATATTTTGGGATTTTAACAATCGATTTGGACCTGAATTTGAGAACTAATTATATATTTGGACTCAACAGGTTATGGGTCATTGGATATTGGTATTGGTTTCGGAGTTCGGGCACGCGGGTCCAGGTTGTCTTTTGTTGACTTTTTGAGAATTCATCAAAGATAGAAGCTTTATAACGCTTCCTATAACAATGTTTGACTTTGTAGGCTTATGTTGGGATTGGATTTGCATGATTGAAGGGTTAGAACAAGGTTTTGACGCGATTTGAGGTTGAAGCTATCCCAGGAAGAGGGAAGTCTCCTGGGCTTGTTAAGAGGGAAACCCCTAGGATTTGCCTTAATTTCTATGTTTTTAAGGTATTGTGGAGGTGTATATGTGGGGTGGTGAGTGTATATACACGTACCGAGTTTAAATCATGTATGAGGTAGAATTGAGACACTTTATGCCTTTTTTTTATTATGTGCTCATCTTGATTCATGATTTATTTGGTTTATATGACTTCATTTGCTCTCTCATTCATGCTAGAGATCATGCCTAGGTTTTTTTAAATTATTTTTTAAGGCATGGCAGCTTATTCTTGATATGTTAAATTGCTTGAATCATCCGCAATCATATAGAAATTCCATGATCATATATCTGCATGATTATTATTAAGCCCTTGTGCATTTGTTATCTACTAATTCTTGGGCATATGCATATGTATTATATTTGGATACTGGATTTGGACTGAGATCGTAGCATGAAAGGTAAAGTTGTGCGGTTGAAATACAGTTATGACACGTGACATGATGAGTGGATATTTGATTATAAGTGAGCTATCAAGCTCCTTTTGCGCTTGGATAAGGATTTCTCCCTCCGGAGTCAGGTGATAACCTATGTTACTTTGGGACCTGTGAATGTGGTCGATACATGGATTGTATATCGGGTCGATACATAAATTTTGTATAGGGTTTCAGTGATACATGAATTTTTTATCGGGTTTCAGTGATACATGAATATTGTATCGAGGTACATGGATCTCGTACCAGTCATGGTAAGCGATAGAGTTTTGAGAAAGCATAGATATCCTTGACTCATTTAGAATAATTTATTTAAATACTAATTATTACATGTCATCTATATATGCTAGTTGGGAGCTTCTACTTCGTTGATTGAAGCATGTCATCTTTAAATACCATATCTGAGCAGTGTTATGATTATCTCTTTAATTGGAAAAGCATGGTCTATATCTTTCAACTGTTTTATGTCTTTGATACCTATTGTTAATGATGATGTTTACTGTTTCAGTTTTAGGCTTTGTTATTTATATATCTGTTGTAAATATCTTGATGCCTATAGACTAGCTACTACTTCATCGAGGTTAGACTTGATACTTACTGGGTACCGACTGTGGAGTACTCATAATACATTTCTGCACATCTTTTTATGCAGATCCTTAGGTGGTTCTAACGGACCCTCTTGTTGAGCCTAGGCGTTCGCTCAGAGGCTTAGGGTAAGCTGCACCTCTTAGATTACGTTCGTATTGCCCGAGTCCCTGTCCTTATTTATCTCCTGACTATTTGGTTTCTCTCAGATAGTTTGGATTATGTATTCAGACTTGTACTTATTCAGTAGTTTTCCGTGTACTTGTGTCACCGAGTTCTTGGGGGTTGTACTATTTTGGTCGTGTTTGGACCATGTTATGATTGTATTAGATACTATACAATTTTGAGATTATTCTTGTCTCTATTTATGATATGACTCTGTAATTAAATGAATCTGGACTATATTCTTTTGATTGTGAGTTAGTTTGCTTAGCAAGTATGGCTAGGCGTCATTATGGCCTAAGGTGGAATTTTGGGTCATGAAAGTTAGAAATGTATTTCTTCGGATTAGTCACTAGCGTTTCCTTTTGTAGCTGTTCAACTATTGTAAGGTTTCTTTTAGCAGCCAATTATGAATGAGAAATGATTAAGAGTTTAATACCTAGATTGCAATATGTTGTAATATGAAGTTTGCTCGGTTTAGTGGAGTTGAAATCCTACTAGGGTTCGTGGTTTTTAATCCCTTGAGCAAGAAATTTTCCATGTAAATATCGTGCGTCTTTTACTTTCTATTTACTTACTGTGAAAATATATAGAGAACCTGGTTCTCTACACTGCTTGGTGGACTCCTAATTTCTATTAATTATTATTAGAACAGGTTCTTTCTAAAAGGTTAACACCTAGAAAGGATCTTCATCATGGCTGTTCCACCAAACCTTGAGGAAGTACAATCAACCACAAGACCTCCAAGATTCAATGAAAAGTACTATGGATGGTAGAAAACTAGAATGCATGACTTCATCATGGCTGAGGACTCCGAGCTTTGGGACGTGATTTTGCGATGGTCCTTTTGTCCCTATGAAAGCAGTTGGAGATGGAACAAGGACTGTCCCAAAAACTAGAAAATAATACAATGATGCTGACCGGAAAGCTGTTGAGAAGAGCTTCAAGGTGAAGAATATTCTTGTTTGTGGTATTGGACCAGACGAATAACATCGCGTATCAGCATGTGAATCTGCCAAGGAGCTCTAGGAAGTTCTCCAAACTGCTCATGAGGGAACCCACAGGTAAAGCAATCCAAAATTGATATGCTTTCCACTGAGTATGAGCTCTTTAAAATGAAAGAGGATGAGTCCATTCAAGATATGCATACTCGTTTCACCTCCATAATCAATGAATTGCATTCACTTGGTGAAATTATTCTAACCAACAAGATGGTCCGGAAGATACTCAGTGTTCTACCAGGTTCCTGGGAAAGCAAGGTTAATGTGATCACTGAAGCCAAAGATCTGCAGAAGTTGACTATTGACGAGCTTATTGGAAATCTCAAAACCGTTGAGATAAAGAGAAATAAGGATCTTGAAAGAAGAGACCCGAAGAAGGAGAAGAACCTTGTTCTCAAGGCTTCCAACAATGACTCAAGTAGTGATTAATCCAATATGGCGTATTTCACTCGAATATTCCAAAAGATGCTTCGAAGAAATGGTGGGATTCCAAAAAAAGGAAGTTCGAGCAAGAATTTCAAAGGAAATGATTGTTGTCATAATTGTAGAAAGTCTAGACACTTCATTAAAGACTACCCTCTTCATAAGTAGGATCATTAGAAAACCAACACCGATAAGGCGGCTAAGAGGAACCAGGGTCCCTGACAGGAAGTTCAAAAGAAGAGATGCTGCTGACAACGTGGTGAAGCAAGCTATGGCTGCTTGGGGAGATTCCTCTAGTGAATTTGAAGGTTAGGATGACCAAGGAGATATATCTATGATGGTTGATAATAATAAATCTTCAAAATATGCACTGATGGATAAATTTGATGATGATGAGGACAAAGATGAGGTAAATTTTCTTGATGTTCAAAGAAATTTGAAACCTTACTCTAAGAAAAATTGATGTTCTTAGAAAATGTGTCGATTGATGCCTATCATAGCCTCATTAATAAGAAAAATACTCTAATTGAAGAAATTGGTGACGTAGAACAAGTGGGGGATGATATGGTAGTCTCCATTGTAGATTTGAGAGAACGAGTTGATGAAGTAACTAGAGAAAACACTTTGTTAAAGAGCCAAATGAAAAAATGGATGACACCCTTAAAGAAAAGGAAGTAGATAGTGAGATTTAACTTGAGCTTGAAAACCAGCTTAGTAAAATCAAAGTGAGTCTTTCTACTGAGCTAGAAAAGAATAAACATCTTCAGGAGGATCTAAAAAGGTTTAAAATGATCTTGATAAGTCACTTCATTGGACCTGGTCCTTTGATGTAATAACATCTATGTACAAGAGTAATGGTAGAACCAAGCAAGGAATCGGGCTCTAAAAGTCTAAAACCCTATATAATCCCCATAGCAAATATGTAACTATGGCGGATAATTGGATGTGTACTCATTGTGGTCAAACTAGCCATTACAAGGATTCTTGTAAAGCTAAACTTCAGTCTCTGCAAAAAAACAAAGTCTTTGTTGAAAAGAAGCATACTGTTGAGGAACCTGGTTCTCTTAAAAGAAAATATATGTTGCCTGTATGGGCAAAACAAAGTTTGATTCACCCATTCTATCATTACAAGGGACCCAAGATGGTTTGGGTTCCTAAGTCTAATAAGTGATCTTGTATGTAGGGTGGAGTTAGAGGAAGCAGTAAAACTAGTAGATGGATAGTTGCTGCTCGAAGCATATGAATGGAAGAATGGATGATTTTCTCTCACTCAAGGCCTTCCAAGGTGGTAATGTGACTATATTCTTTGTGTTGGCAAAATTGGCAAAATACCCTCCCATGCAACTGAGAACATGTACTATGTGAATGGATTAAAATATAGCCTGTTGAGTGTGTCTCAAATCTGTGACAAAAGAAATAAAATGAAGTTCTTGTCCCAATCTTGTACTGTCACTGATCTCAAATCTGGTGAAATAGTGTTGATAGTCAAGAGGTTCAAGAACATCTATGTTACAGACTTTGATTCACTAAATGGTGGTGATTTAACATGCCTAAGTGTCATTGATGATGATACTGATTTATGGCACAAACGACTAGGGCATGCAATTTATTCCTTACTGAACAAGTTGGTTATGAAAGACCTAGTTCATGGGCTGAAGCAGTCAACACTGCATGTTACTTGATTAACAGGTGCATGATCAGGTCCTTGTTCGAGAAGAATCCTTATGAACTACTCAATGGGATAAAACCCAAGCTGACTTACCTGAGAGCCTTTGGATGCAAATGTTTCGTTCTCAACAATGGTAAGGAGGCTTTGGGAAAATTTGATGTAAAAAGTGATGAGGGTATTTTTCTTGGTTACTCCTCTTAAAGCAAGGAATGAAAAGTCTCTAACGAAAGAACCCAATGTCTAGAAGAAAGTGTGTATGTGATCTTCGAAGATGTAGAATTTTCAAGTGGGAAAGGGCACATAACAAGGAAGATGAAGATGGAGAATTTTCAAAAGTTCCTGGTGAAGCTATAGATATTGCCAATGGAAAGACTGATTTGATGAGTCAATTCAAGCAAAGTGATGAAGAGGATGCAACAGATTCTTCGGAAGGCACAGAGGAACCTGGTCTCTTTATTACCTCAACTGAAGCTGATCTTAGGGCTGATGATGTTGTATCAGGTACTCCTGATGTAGGACAAAGGAGTGGAAGTCATACTTTTGTTGATGTCAATGATGGTTCAAATATGGAGGAACCTGGTCCCTCGAATCCTGAAGTTCAAGTATCCAACTGGAAGCACAAGAGCTCACATCCCCTTCAAAATGTGATCACCCCCTTAGACTATGGTATTCAAACTAGATTTAAGGCAAGGAACATGTTTTCCTTATCAACCTTCTTGTCTCAAATCGAGCCTAAGAACATCAAGGAAGCATTGAAAGATGCTGACTGGATAGCTTCTATGCAAGAATAACTCTATCAGTTCGAGAGAAACAAAGTGCGACACCCGGTCCATAGGCCTTCAGACAAAATAGTGATTGAAACCAAGTGGGTGTTCTGAAACAAGCTCGATGAATTGGTAAACACAACAAGAAATAAAGCAGACTTCAAAAGTCACTATGATCAGTTAATAGAAGTACATCAAGGAGCTACGGAAATTGCCACTGCTACTCGACTAAACATGGACGAACCTAATTCTCGTGTCAATAAAACTATGTATAGGGGTATTATTGGGTATCTTCTGTACTTTAATGTTAGAAGACCTAATATTATTTTTAGTGTTGGGTTGTGTGCTAGGTTCCAATCAACCCCAAAAGAATCTCACTTGAAGGCTTCCAAAAGAATTTTGAGGAATCTCAAGGGAACATAGGGCCTGGTCCACTTCTATCCTTCAGGAGATAATTTTGACTTGGTTAGATATGTTGATGCTGATTATGCTGGATATTTGGTGGATAGAAATAGTACATCTGGAATGACACATTTTCTGGGGTCATGCTTGATATCATATGGTACAAAGAAACAAAACTCTGTGGCTCTTTCTACTACTGAAGCTGAGTATGTGGCTGCTGCCTCTAGTTGTGCTCAACTGCTATGGATCAAGCAACAACTAGAGGATTTTGGTGTATTCACAGATTGTGTTCCCTTATTATGTGACAATACGAGTGCCCTTAACATGGCAAAAAATTCGGTGCAACACAAAAGGACAAAGCACATTATGTGGCATCATTTCATGAGAGACAATATTAAAAAGGGTCAAATTTGTATAAGATTCTGCAAGACGGAGGACCAGGTAGTAGATATCTTCACCAAGGTGATGAGTAGGGAACACATTGAAAGAAATCGTCTGGAGTTGGGCTTGATCAAGCTCAACTAAGGTCCAGTTCCCTCAATGAATGGCTATGTTAAGAAGGAAATGTACAATGCTAAAACGTATTTTTTTGCGACATCTAACTCAATTCTATACTGTTATAGGTATACACACATGGCAGTTTCAGGAAAAAACATGTAAGAGTGACATTGCTCAGATTTTGAAAAACCATTAAGGAACCTGGTTCATGTGACTCAGGTTAGCAATCTCTTTAATACTTATATGATTTTTAAATTGCTTGAGTGCCATGTCACCGCCTCTATCCTAATTTTTGAAGTCCAAAACACTACACTTCTTTTGAACTGACCCGTTGCCCCAAAGGCATCTTTCTCTCACATCTAATCAAAATCGATTCTTTTCATCCTATTTTAAACCAAACTCTTTATCTCTCTCTTCACCCAAACTCAGAACATTATAAAACTTCTCTCTCTCTCTCTCTCTCTCTCTCTCTCTCTCTCTCTCTCTGAACATTCCCCTTCATTGTAGCTTCTAAACAAAAATTAATTTTGTCTCACCCAGAATCATCCTCTCCAAATATGCTAGATGTGAACCCAATTCTATCACCTTCCAAAATACCAACTCCATCTGAATAAAAATCCAAAGAATATTTTGGTAGATTTTGATGGGACTTTAACTGAAAGGGAATGAGGTAGATCTAATATTCTAGAGAGTGAGGGTGATATTATTACTTGGTTGTATAATCTTTGAAGGATGAAGGAAGTGGTGAAAGAACTCAGGGGGAATTGATGAATATTCTAGAAAAAGGAAAACTGAAGAGGGACCTGGTCCCTCAAGTCCTCCTCAGGATGTAGAATCTGATGATGACCTTTTTGAGCTCTATGTTTAAACAAACCTCTGATCCAGTAAAAAAAATTGGTGAAAAGTAGGCTGATTGATGATGATGTGACGACACCTGCTAATGTGGTGAATGTGGAGGATGAGGAAAATGAAAGGGAAAAATCTCCACTTGTGAGAAAGAATTCACAGAAGAGAAAATCAGAGAAAATAAAGTCGGCTAAGAAAGATGCAACAGATGATAAGGGTGAACATATTGAGAAAGAGAAGAGAGAGACCCGACCGCTCAGGAAAAGAAATGGTTGTGTGAGTGATGAGCCTGGTTCCTTAAAGAAGCAAAAATGTTGACTTATCGAGTTGGCGAGGAAGGAGAATCTGAAGTCTCAAAAAGTGTTGTTGGGAAGAGTGTTTGACTCTGATATTGCTGAAAAATGCAAGAACTTCTTGACATTGTTGAGTTCCAAAAATAGAATCACCTTTTTGTTCCTCCAAGTACCAAAGTTTATGAAGAAGAAGTAAAAAACTTCTATGTTGTATGTGATACTCTGATGATGTATGTGAATGGGACTGAGTTTGTTCTTAATAAGGAGTAACTTAGGAGATTCTTGGTGTTTTGACTGATGGTTCAGCTTGCTCACAGTGGTAGAGAACTAGGTCCCAGAAGTCCCTTGGCAGAAGAAAATGCTCAGTTGAAGGTTGAGAATGAAAGATTGAGAAAACATGTGGAGGACTTGTGTCACAAACCGATCGATCGTTTTGAGTATTGTAGCCTCATTCCCCCATTTATTTCTCATTCTATGCTCATTTGTTGTTATGTGGCTTGCTGAGGTGGTTGGCTTGGTTTCGGGGATGTTTCGGAGTGGATTGAAATACTTAGTCCCAAGGTTGGAAGCTTAAGTTGAAAGAATTGACCGGATTTTTACTTATGTGTAAATAACTCCAAAATGGAGTTTTGATGGTTCTGGTAGCTCCATATTGTGATTTTGGACTTAGGAGTGTGTCCAGATATTGATTTGGAGGTCCGTAGATGATTTTGGCTTGAATTGGCGAAAGTTGGAAAAGTTAACGTTTGGAGAGTTGAGAAGTTTGAACAAGATTTTGCTTTGTGGTTACCAGGCCTGAATTTTGGTTCCTGGCGTGGGAATAGGTCCGTTCTGTCATTTATGATTTGTGTGCAAAATTTGAGGTCAATCAGAGTTGGTTTGATAGGTTTCGACATCGATTGTAGAAGTTGGAAATCCATTAGTTTTATTTGGCTGGAATTGGGGTGTGATAAATGTTTTGATGTTGTTTGATGTGATTTGAGGCCTATACTAAGTTTGTATGATATTTTGGGATGTGTTGGTATGTTTGGACGGGGTCCTGGTTGCCTCGAGAGTGATTCGAGTTGATATCGCAATGAGTTGTGGACTTGAGAAATTTCTAGTTTGCTACTGGTCTGGTGCGATCGCATCTGCGGAGAATTGATCGCAGGTGCACGACCACAAAAGCGAGTTTGACGATGAGGGGATACACATGTGCGAGGTTTCGTCTGCATCTACGAGATCGCAGATGCAGGAAGTGCAGCGCAGGTGCGAATGTGTTGATGGGCAGGAGTTTCCGCAGATGCGGAGAAGAGGTCGCAGGTGCGACTCCGCAGAAGCGGAGTCTGGTCCGCATAAGTTAAGGTACGAGCCTTCATGGAAACCGTAGAAGCGGAACTTTTGGTTGCACATGCGGTACCGCAAATGCGGTTAAGTGAACCGCAGGTGCGAAAGCACTGGCATTGTACTAAATTCGAAGGGTTTCGAGATTTCTTCATTTGTGGACTTTGCAAGCTCGGTTAGAGGCAATGTTTGAGTGGGGTTTCACTAGATTTTTGGAGGTAAGAAACTTTTGATCATTTTTATTCATTAATATTGAATATCCATTGAATTTCCCACTTAGATTATGTGTTTTTTAAGGTGGAATTTGGGGGATTTTGGACTAGTGATTGGAGAGTAAGATTTGGGGAATTGAGTGACGATTTGTGATCGGAATTGGATAATTTTGGTATGGTTGGATTTATTATTGAATGGGTGTTCGGACTTTGGTAAATTTTGTTGAATCCTGTGACATGGTCCCGGAGTTGACTTTTGGGTTGACTTTTTGACTTTTGTTAAATAACCTAGCTTTATCATATGGAATTGATTCCTATAGCTTGTATTGATTGTATTAAGTTGTTTGTGGCTAGATTCGAGTCGTTCAGAGGCCGATTCGCGAGGCAAGGGCTTGTTGGAGTAGGGATTTGCGCGGTTTGAGTTAAGTAACACTTCTAAACTTGATTTATGATAGGATCAAGTTGCATGCCGCAACATGCCATGATTGACTTATATTAGCGCTTGGGCAAGATCCGCCCCTCCGGAGTCTGACATACCAGCAATGAGTGCAGGTACTGATGAGTGCCGAGTGCGAATGCTGAGTGATTGAGAGTGCCGAGTGATTGGGAGTGCCGAGTGATTGAGAGTGCTGAGTGAGGATGAATACTCCGAGAGTATGACTATATGACTTTATCACTATGTTGCATTACAGTCGACATGCATACTTGGCATGTAGATATCGAGATGTGACATACCTCATACTAGTCATACTTGGCATATTTTATCCGTGTTGTGCTCAAACTACTAAAAATTAGAAAGCATGTCTACATTTCTATACTATCTACAAACTGATTATTGGATTTCTCTTTGAGTTATTACTGTTATTATCTGGATTTGGACTATACCTATATGAGCTCGATACTGCTTTCAGCCCAAGGTTAGTCCTGTTACTTATTGAGTATATTGGGTCGGTTCTACTCATACTACACTTTGCAGTTTGTGTGTAGATCCAGTTGTATCCGGACACGGTGGTTGCTAGATTTGGAGCTTCATATGCTTGGAGACTTTTGAGGTAGCTGCTTTGGTGTCCGCATACCTCAACTCTCCTTCTTTTCAGTTTATTTAGCACTATTATATTTTTCTAGACAATTGTATTAGCAGCTTGACTGTGTTGACATTTTAGTAGCTCATGTACTCAATAACACCCAGAATTTTGTATTTAGTCACAGTATTTCTTATCGGTTATTTATGAGAATTTCACTGTTAAACTTATTTCATCATGTTTTCAAATTTAAAAGCGTAAATTATAATTGCTGGCTTGCCT
Organism: Nicotiana tomentosiformis; assembly: GCF_000390325.3. Taxonomy (NCBI): domain Eukaryota; kingdom Viridiplantae; phylum Streptophyta; class Magnoliopsida; order Solanales; family Solanaceae; genus Nicotiana; species Nicotiana tomentosiformis. The sequence continues at coordinate 28,640,323 of NC_090817.1, forward strand.
AGTTCTGTGATAGGCGCCATCACGACATGTTGAGTTTTGGGTCGTGAAAACTTGAAAGAGCAGATGATCATTGATCAGAGGATTGCGAATAAACAAATGGACAAGCTCTCCAAGGCTTTAGCCCCTTAATTTTCTTCTTTCCTAGTGATCCATGTATGTTACTCGTTCCAAATTCCCTCGAATTCCTATTATCTTTTGATCCATGTGTTTGATGACATTGGTACTTTGGTTGTTTAAATTGTCATATTCTGTATTGATCGACATTGTTGTGCTTTTTTTATAATTACTCTACTATGGGCATTCACTCTATTTTTTGTAATGATATTCACTTGTTGTTCTTGTTACTGTTTATGTTGTGCTGCCCAAGTGGCATGGGTTAATGGTGTTGAACTTCTTTTTGCTTGTGATTCTTCTGTTAATTTTTTCAATGATGCCAAAAGGGGGAAGTTCAAGGGGGTTAGATTTGATGGTTGTCAAATGGTATGATGTGTTATGCGAGAAAGAATGGTCTGTTGGTCTGTTTCGCAAGGGGAACATTGCATTGTTGTTATCATATTAATTAACGGTCTGATCCATAGGGGGAATATGTAAGGAATCTGATTCTCAGGAGAAATATCAATTCTGGGTTTGTCATCATCAAAAAAGGGAAAATTGATAAGTTATGTTATTTTTTACTTTGATGATTTACCAAACAGTCTCGAGGAACCAGATACTAATTCTAGGTTTGTCATCGTAAAAAAGGAGAAAATTGAAAAGTAATTTTATTTTTCTTTTTGATGATTTTCCAAACAGTCTCAAGGAACCAGATAGGAACCAGTTGTGATCAGTTCCTTTGGCCTTTATATGATATGTTATTTAATATTTTGATGCTGGTGAAATGTTCTCGAGAAACCAGATAGGGACCAGATGTGTTTAGTTCCCTTGGTCGTCGTATAGTCAACTCTATAGTTGTAAAAGCTATTACACTGTACCAAATGGAAGCAGATATATTACTTCATGTTTTGATGCTGGTCAAACGTTCTCGAGGAACCAGAAGTGATCAGTTCCCTTGGTCGTCATAATTCAATTCTACAAATGTAAAAGCTGTTGCAATGTACCGACTGGCAGCAGTACAACAGCACAGCTGTAGCTTGCTAAGGCCAAGCTAAAAGACCCTATATATATATATATATATATATATATATATATATATATATATATATATATATATATATATAGAGAGAGAGAGAGAGAGAGAGAGAGAGAGAGAGAGAACATGATACAAGGGTTTGACCCAATACTTACAAATCAAAAAATCACATTTTTCTCTCAAGTACCAGTCGCCGCCTCTCTAAAAATTAAAGCTGCTACAACCTCAAGGACCAGATCCTGATATTGAAGGTATCTTAAGTCCTTAGGTTTGTTGAGTCTTTGTCATTTTGTTCCTCACTTGTAATCTTACACTACTTTCAAGAAGTGTCTTTGTAGTACAAATTTCAACCATTGGTTTGTTTTCTTGACTAGAGTTAGTCAAAGTTTGTTTCTTTGTAATAGAGTTATTGCAAAGGACTTACAATAGAGTTATTGTAAGGGGTGAGGGGTTAAGAGTTTAATTTCTAGATTGCAATAGGTTATAATCTGAAGTTTGCTTGGTTTAGTGAAATTAAAATCCTACTAGGGTAGGTCGTGTTTTTAATCCCTTGAGCAAGGAGTTTTTCACCTAAATATCGCGTGTCCTTTACTTTCTGTGAAAAAATATAGAGAACTTGTTTCTCTACACTGCTTGGTGGACTCCTAGTTTCAATCATAAAAGAAGCCATTCTTCTCAAATTATCATTCGGCCAATACTTCTTAAATTTGCTGAAAATCTTACTATTCGTATTCTTACAATGTTTATTCCATTTTTCTAAACTTTTCTAATGGGTTGATGTAACGATACGATCGGTCATTTTATTTTCTAGAACTACTTTCCCCTAAATAAGACTTCCCATACATACTTTTACTGTTTTATGACTTACGGGAATGATTAGTTTGGGATTTGGAAGGGTTAGGGTTGAAATCGGAATACTTGGTTCCTTAAGGTTAGCTTAAAAGGCTAAGTTTGACTTCGGTCAATATTTTGAGTAAACGACCCCGGAATTGGGATTTGACTGTTCCAATAAGTTCGTATGATGATTTCGGACTTGGGCGTATGTTCGGATTGAGTTTTGGATGACCCGGGAGCATTTCAGCGCCTAATAGTGAAAGTTGGTTCTTGAAGGTTTTAAAAGTTCTTTAAATTTGGTTTGGAGCGAGTTTTGGTGATATCGTGGTCGAAATGAAATTTCGAGACCGGGAATAGTTCCGTAATGTTATTTAAGACTTGCACTTAAAATTTGGTGTCATTCCGAGTAGTTTAAGTACGCTTCGACACATTGGGAGTAAATTGAAGAACTTGAAGTTCTTAAGTTTGATTCAATTGGTTTGGGGTACGATTCTTAGTTTTAATGTTGTTTCGGGAGTTCTGAGAGTTAGAGCGAGTCTGTTTTATGATTCCAAACTTGTTGGTATATTCGGGAGGGGGCCCCGAGTGTCAATCGGACGAGGCTCAGACAAAGATGAGAATTTAGAGCAGCAGCTGATGCACCAGATCTGTTAATACCGCACTTATGCTTGGTCATATATAGGTGCGAGCTCACAGGTGCGGGCCAAGCCTCGCAGAAGTAGCCAAAGGAGGGCAGTCCAGGTTCTGCAGATGCAGCTCATCCTCCGCAGAAGCGGGTACCTGTCCGCATAAGCGGTCCCAGCCGGCCCAATGAATTCCGCAGAAGCGGACCCTAGTCCGCAGATGCGAGGGCGTAGGTGCGGCCCTATAACCGCAGGTGCGGAAACCGCTGGAGGTAGTGAGTCTCATTTATTATTGGTTAGGACCATTGTTATCATATTTTCTTCCATTCTTGGGTGATTTGAGAGCTTCTAAGGAGGGTATTTCGACCTAGCTTTGTAAGGTAAGTAATTACTTCTAAATATGAATTTAGTACATATATTATAGGTAGACTTCCACATGAAAATTGGTAGAAATCATGGGTTGAGATGAAAAACCTAGGGTTCAATAAAAATGAGATTTTACTACGAAAATGATTATGAAACTTAGTGAAAATCATATATTATGTTCCTAAGGTTATGGGTGACAACTTTCTTCAAATATTTCCGGAATCCGAGTGTGTGGACCCGGGGGTGAATTTTAGGAATCTTGCAATTTTGGTTGGGTAATCACTTTAATAGTGGAGTTATGTACTTTTGAGCAATAGATTGATCGATTTATATAATTTTTGGCTAGTTCCGAGTCGTTCGGCATCAAATTTGGAGGTTTGAGCGCATTCTTTAATTGGGAAGTAAGCTTTGAGATGAGGTAAGTCTCTTTTCTTATCTCTTAAGAGGGAACTTAACTCATAGGTGAACCTAATTAATATGTGTTGATATTTGTCCGTGGCTACGTACACACGAAGTGAAGAGAGTCCGTACGTAGCTACTATTCCTGTTTATGACCAGGTAGTTTTAGGTTTACACCATGCTTGTGGATACCATTATTTGATTATATTTGTTAAATGTATCAAATGGAATTGAGTTAAGAATTTTTTTAAGGATTTAAAACCTTCAAGTCAAATTGTCTTTATTTTGAAAAGAATCAAGGAATGGTTATGATTTATTGATAAATTTATATTTGACAGCATCGCATGTATGATTCGCGAGCGGGGTAATAGATGTATCTACAGTTCGCACCGTTCGACCCTCGGCAGTGCACAGTTTACATTTATGTTGGATCGGGCCGAACGTCCTCGGCGGTAATCGTGTGTGATAATAGAAGTGGAAGTTCCTTTCATAATTGGTATAAATTCCTTATTTGTGTGATCATATGTGTTAAAGGAAGGAAGTGATTCAAACTATTAAATATTTCTGAAAACCTATTCAGTTATTTCTTATTCTGAGACTTATTATTATATATCATGCTTAATTAGAATTTCATATTATCATGTTATTTTTATTTCATGTTCTGAGTCTTATTGTTCAGTAAGTGTCTGGTTACCAGTCTGGTGTGCAGATTTGATCCCCATCTCAAGACTTCACGGTGAGCTGTCTTCCGAGCCGTTCTACAGCAGCTGGAGTCTCCCTTATGTTTTACTTTTCTGTCTATTTCCTTTCAGACAGTAGGCTAGTGTTCTTTTGTATATTCTACTAGATTGCCCACATACTTGTGATACCAGGTTTTGGCACACACGCTAGTAGACTTATGATTTTGGATTTGTTTACATGATTACGATTTGCACTCGTTTGCTTCCGTTTAATTATGTCACATTCGCAAATTTCTAAATCTCTTTAACAAATGAGGAAATGTTATCCACTTAGTACTTTATTTAAGCGGGAAACCATATCTTTGTTCAGTGTTGGCTTGCCTAACAATGGTGTTGGGCGCCATCATGGCCTAAGATGGAATTGGGTCGTGACAACATGGTATCGGAGCACTAGGTTCACGTAGGTCTCACAAGTTATGGGAAGACCTAGTAGAGTCTTGTGGATCGGTGCGGAGACGCCCGTACTTATCTTCGTGGGGCTATAGGGTGTTAGGAAACTACTCTTTATTCATATCCTATTGTGCAGTTTGTGGTATACTAAAACCATTTCTCTCATTCTCTCACAGATGGTGAGTACGCGTACGGCGGACATTTCAGACCCGGGAGGAGCTGCTCCCCCCATTGCTAGAGGCCAAGGCAGAGGCCGGGGGAGGGCACCAGCCTGAGGTAGGGGACGAGGGCATCCCAGAGCTGCCCCGGTAGCACCACCAGCGGATCCAGTGGAGGATCCCATCATTGAAGAGCAGGGCAAGGTGCCCGCCACAGATCCATCCCTTGTAGATTTCATGTCAGCACTGGGTTTTCAGGAGGTCATGGGCCGTATGCTGCAGTTTATGGACACTATGACTCAGGATGATTTATTTCCAGCAGACCCAGCCACATCTCAGGCGGGAGGGGGAGCGCAGAGCCCTACTGCCCAGGCTACGGGGCATGCGGCTGCAGTATATCAGACTCCGGGTACACTGCCCGTGGGCGGAGCCCAACCAGTTATAGTGGTTGCACCTGAGCCTAGATCAGTTGAAGACGGCAATCCGCATAAGCTATTGGAAAGATGGACTAGGCTACACCCTCCTATCTTCGGGGGTGAGCGGCATGCGGATCCCCAGGACTTCATAGACCGATGTAGGGACAGATTGCACAACATGAGGATATTGGAGTCCCATGGGGTGGATTTCACTATTTTCCAGCTGGAGGGCAGGGCCCGTAGATGGTGGCGGTCTTATCTACTTAGAAGACTAGCGGGTTCTCCTCCCATGACTTGGGACCAGTTTACACAGCTTTTCTTGGATACGTATATTCCACCCTCATAGGGAAGAGTTGCGAGGTCAGTTCGAGTAGCTCGAGCAGGGTTAGATGTTAGTGACCGATTATGAGGCGAGATTCTCTGAGTTGTCCCGCCACGCACCTATGATACTTTCTACCAACGCAGACAGAGTGTGGAGATTTGTTGCAGGGTTACACCCCGGTAGTCGAGCTAGTATGGCCCGGGAGGTTGAGATGGGTACTGATTATCAGCTAGTAGTGGAGATTGCTCGGAGGATTGAGGGCTACCGCGAGAGGGGTAGAGAGAAGATGCGGCAGGACAAGAGGACCCATTTCTTTGGAGAGTTTAGAGGTGCCCCGACTAGGGGTAGAGGTCAGTTTGGGAGGGGTCAGCCTAGCAAGCCCACATATCCAGCACCACCACCTCCTTGGAGTGCTCCAACACGACCCTATGTTAGTGCTACGCAGAGAGTTCTTATCGCCCACCAGCTCATCAGGGGTCTTCCAGTGCCTATTTTAGTTACATGCCGGAGAGTTCATACCGCCCACCAGCCATCCAGGGTTCTTCTAGTGGGTATTCAAGCCATCAGGGTCAGACTTCGGGGATGAAGTCTATGGTACCGAGAGGTTGTTGCGAGTGTGAGAATCCGGGTCACATGAAGAGAACTTATCCCAGTCTTCGGGTCAAGGTAGTACAGCAGGGCCATCAGCCAATGATTGCAGCACCAGCCGTCCGACCGCCCAGAAGTGGGGGACAGACGGGTAGGGTTCGTCCTAGAGGTGGAGGTCAGTCAGTTAATGTTCAGCCAGTGGAGGCCAGCCAGCCGGTGCTCCAGCTAGATTCTATGCTTTTCCGGCCAGACCAGATGCAGTGGCCTCAGATGCCGTGATCACAGGTATTATTTCTGTCTGCAGTAGGGATGCTTCGATATTATTTGATACAGGGTCTACCTATTTATATGTATCATCTCTGTTTGCTTATTTCCTGGATATTCCTCGTGAGTCCTTTGGTACTCCTGCTTATATGTCCACTCCTGTGGGCGATTCTGTGTTTGTGGATCGGATCTATCGGTCTTGTGTGGTCACATTCTATGGTTACGAGACTAGAGAGGACCTTCTGTTACTTGAAATGACCGATTTTAAGGTCATCCTGGGCATGGACTGGTTATCCCCATATCACGCCATCCTTGATTGCCATGCCAAGACTGTTGCCTTAGCAATGCCAGAGTTGCCTAGATTGGAGTGGAAGCGTTCGTCTGTCAGTACATCTAGTCAGGTTATCTCTTTTCTAAAGGCTCGACATATGGTCGAGAAGGGTTGTTTGGCTTATTTTGCTGATGTTCCGGATACCACCGCAAAGTCTCCGACGATTGATTCAGTGCCAATAGTCCAGGAGTTCGCCGATGTGTTTCCTTATGACCTTCCAGACATGCCACCAGATTGTGATATTGATTTCTATATTGACTTGGCTCCAGGATCTCAGCCTATATCCATCCCACCGTATCGTATGGCTCCGAAAGATTTGAAGGCGTTGAAGGAACAATTTGAGGAGTTGCTAGCGAAGGGGTTCGTCAGGCCGAGTGTATCATCTTGGGATGCACCAGTATTATTTGTGAAGAAGAAGGATAGGACTATGCAGATGTACATTGATTACCGCCAGTTGAACAAAGTCACCATTAAGTATAAGTACACATTGCCGCATATTGATGATTTGTTTGACCAGTTTCATGGTTCTAGGTTGTTCTCTAAGATTGACTTGAGGTCACGATATCATCAGTTAAAGATTCGGGACTCGGATGTTCCGAAGACTGCTTTCCGTACTAGATATGGTCATTATGAGTTTCTAGTGATGTCCTTCGGCTTGACCAATGCCCCAGCGGCGTTTATGGATTTGATGAACAGGGTGTTCATGCCTTGTATTGATTCGTTCGTCATTTTCTTCATTGATGACATCTTGATCTAATCACGTAACATGGGGGAGCACGAGTAGCATTTGAGAGTAGTTCTCCAGACTTTGCGGGAACATAAGTTGTATGATAAGTTCTCCAAGTGTGAGTTTTGGTTAGATTCTGTGGCATTCTTGGGGTATGTCGTATCAGGAGAGTGTATTAAGGTGGACCCCAAGAAGATTGAGGTAGTTTAGAGTTGGCCTCGTCCTACTTCGGCGACTGAGATTTGGAGTTTTTGGGGCTAGCAGGTTATTATCGCTGATTTGTGGACGGCTTCTCATCCATTGCAGCACCTTTGACTAGATTGACCCAGAAGGGTGCTCCGTTCCGTTGGACCGATGATTATGAGGCGAGCTTTTAAAAGCTCAAGACAGCTTTGACTACAACACAGTTCTAGTATTGCCTTCCGGTTCGGGGATGTATACGGTATATTGCGATGCTTCACGCATTAGCTTGGGTTGTTTATTGATGCAGGAGGGTCGAGTTATTGCATATTCTTCACGTCAGCTGAAGCCCCATGAGAAGAATTATACTGTGCACGATTTGGAGTTGGTCGCGATTGTTCATGCTCTTAAGATCTAGAGGCATTATCTATATGGGGTGCCTTGTGAGGTTTACACTGATCGCCGCAGTTTGCAGCACTTGATCAAGCAAATGGATCTCAATTTGAGGCAGCGCAGATGGCTTAAGTTACTGAAGGACTATGACATCACTATTCTTTATTATCCGGGCAAGGAAAATGTAGTCTCGGATGCCTTGAGCAGGAAGGCAGAGAGCATGGGTAGCTTGGCATTCATTTCACCAGAGGAGAGGCCACTAACTTTGGACATTCAGTCCTTGGCCAACAGACTTGTGAGGTTGGATATTTCAGAGCCCAGCCGAGTTCTTGCATGTGTTGTTGCCCAGTCTTCACTATTAGAGAAAATCAAGGCTCGACAGTTTGATGATCCGCACTTGGCAGTTCTCAGGGAGGCGGTACTACAGGGTGTTGCCAAGGAGGTTTCTATTGGCGAGGATGGTGTCCTGCGACTCCAGGGTCGTCTATGTGTTCCTAATGTCGATGGCTTGAGGGAGAGGATCCTAGAGAAGGCACACAGTTCTCAATATTCCATTCATCCAGGTGCTACGAAGATGTATCGGGACTTGAGATAACATTATTGGTGGCAGTAGATAAAGAAAAACATAATTGAGTATGTAGCTAGGTGCCTAAATTGCCAGCAGGTTAAGTATGAGTACCAGAGGCCAGGTGGCTTACTCCAGCAGATGACTATACCGGAATGGAAATGGAAGCGCATTACTATGGACTTCGTAGTTGGGTTGTCGCAGACCTTGCAGAAGTTCGATGCAGTTTGGGTCATTGTTGACAGGTTGAACAAGTCAGCACACTTTATATTCGGGAGATTATTCGGTTGCACGGTGTTCCTGTTTTCATTATATCAGACATAAGCCCTCAGTTCACTTCGCATTTCTGGAGAGCCGTACAGAGTGAGTTGGGACCCGTGTAGAGCGCAGCACTGCATTTCATCCATAGACCGACGGGCAGTCAGAGCGGACAGTCCAGATCTTGGAGGACATGCTCAGAGCATGTGTGATTGACTTTGGGGGACAGTGGGATCAGTTCTTTCCTTTGGCCGAGTTTTCTTACAACAACAGTTATCAGTCTAGCATCGAGATGGCTCCATTTGAGGCTTTATATGGTCGGCGATGTCGTTCTCCTTTCGGGTGGTTTGAGCCCGGCGAGGATAAGTTATATGGTACTGATTTGGTGGAGAATGCCTTGGAAAAGGTAAAGTTGATTCAGGAGCGACTTCGCACAGCACAATCCAAACAGAAGAGTTACGTGGATCAGAAGGAGCGTGGTGTATCATTTATGGTAGGCGAGAAGGTTCTCTTGAAAGTCTCGCTGAAGAAGGGCATTATGAGATTCGGGAAGAAGGGCAAGTTGAGCCCAAGGTTTATAGGCCCATTTGAGGGTGTTAAGGCAGATTGAGGAGGTTGCTTACGAGATTACCTTACCTCCCAGCCTATCAGGGGTTCATTCGATTTTTCACGTGTCTATGTTCCGGAGGTATCACGCCGACTTGTCACTTGTGTTGGACTTCAGCACTATTCAGCTAGATGAGATCTTGGGTTATGAGGAGGAGCCAGTTGCCATTGTTGTTAGACAGGATCGCCAGTTGAGATCGAAGAGGATTTCCACGGTAAAGGTCCAGTGGAATGGCCAACCAGTAGAGGAGGCGACCTGGGAGTCCGAGGAGGACATGCGGAGCAAATATCCATACTTATTCAGCACTTCAGGTATGATTCTAAACCCGTTCGAGGACGAACGTTTGTTTAAGATGTGGAGAATGTAACGACCCGATCGATCGTTTTACTTTCTAGAATTCTGTTTCCCTAAATAAGACTTTCCGTACATGATTTTACTATTTTATGACTTGTGGGAATGGTTAGTTCGGGATTAGGAAGGGTTTGGGGGTTTGGGTTGAAATCGGAACACTTGGTTCCTTAAGGTTGGCTTAAAAGGTCAAGTTTGACTTCGGTCAATATTTTGAATAAATGACCCCGGAATCGGGATTTGACGGTTCCAATAGGTTCATATGATAATTTCGGACTTGGGCGTATGTTCGGATCGGGTTTTGGATGATTCGGGAGAGTTTCGGCGCCTAATAGTGAAAGTTTGTTCTTGAAGGTTTTAAAAGTTCTTTAAATTTGGTTTGGAGCGGGTTTTGGTGATATAGAAGTCCAAACGGAATTCCGAGACTAGGAATAGTTCTATAATATCATTTAAGACTTGCATGTAAAATTTGGTTCATTCCGAGTAGTTTAAGTACGTTTCAGCGCATTGGGAGTAAATTGAAGAACTTGAAGTTCTTAAGTTTGATTCAATTGTTTTGGGGTACGATTCTTAGTTTTAATGTTGTTTCGGACGTTTCGAGAGTTAGAGCGAGTCCGGTTTATGATTCCAAACTTGTTGGTATGTTCGGGCGGGGCCCCAGGGACCCTGAGTGTCAATCAGACGAGGCTCGGACCAAGATGAGAATTTGGAGCAGCAGCTGATGCACCAAATCTGTCAATACCGCACCTGCGCTTGGTCATCCGCAGCTACAAGCTCGCAGGTGTGGGCCAAGCCTCGTAGAAGCGGCCAAAGGAGGGCAGCCCAGGTTACGCAGATGCGGCCCATCCTCCGCAAAAGCAGAACCGCAGAAGCGGGTACCCGTCTGAAGAAGTGGTCCTAGCCGACCCAGTGAACTCCGCAGAAGCGAGGGCGCATGTGCGGCCCTATGACCGCAGGTGCGGAAATCGCTAGAGGCAGTGAGCCTCGTTTATTACGGGTCAGGACCATTGTTATCACATTTTCTTCCACTCTTGAGCGATTTGAGTGCTTATAAGGAGGGGGTTTGGACCTACCTTTGTGAGGTAAGTAATTTCTTCTAAATATGAGTTTAGTAAATGTATTATGGATAGATTTTCACATGAAAATTGGTAGAAATCATGGGTTGAGATGAAAAACCTAGGGTTCAATAAAAATGAGATTTTACCACAAAAATGATTATGAAACTTAATGAAAATCATATATTATGTTCCTAAGGTTATGGGTAACAACTTTCTTCAAATAATTTCAGAATCCGGGCGTGTGGGCCCGGGGTGAATTTTAGGAATCTTGCAATTTTGGTTGGGTAATCACTTTAATAGTGGAGATATGAACTTTTGAGAAATAGATTGATCGATTTATATAATGTTTGGCTAGTTTCGAGTCGTTCGACATCAAATTTGGAGGTTGGAGTGCATTCTTGAATTGGGAAGTAAGCTTTGAGATGAGGTAAGTCTCTTTTCTAACCTTGTAAGAGGGAACTTACCCCATAGGTAAACCTAATTAATATGTGTTGTTGTTTGTGGGCGGCTACGTACGCACGAAGTGACGAGAGTCCGTACGTAGCTACTATTTCCGTTTATGACCGGGTAGTTTTAGGTTTATGCCATACTTGTGGACACCGTTATTTGATTATATTTGTTAAATGTATCAAATGGAATTGAGTTAAGAATTTTTTTAAGGATTTAAAAGCTTCAAGTCGAATTGTCTTTATTTTGAAAAGAATCAAGGAAGGGTTGTGATTTACTGATAAATTTATATTTGACTACTTCGCATGTATGATTCGCTTGCGGGGGTAATAGATGCATCTATAGTTCGCGCCGTTCGACCCTCGACAGTGCACAATTTACATTTATGTTGGATCGGGCCGAACGTCCTCGGTAGTATTCGTGTGTGATAACAGAACTGGAAGTTCCTTTCATAATCGGTATAAATTCATTGTTTGTGTGATCATATGTTTTAAAGGAAGGAAGTGATTCAAGCTCTTAAATATTTCTGAAAACTTGTTTAGTTATTTCTTGTTCTGAGTCTTATTGTTGTATATCATGCTTAATTAGAATTTCATATTATCATGTTATTGGCCCTAGTAAGTGTCGGAGTCGACCCCTCGTCACTGCTTCTTCGAGGTTAGGCTAGATACTTACTGGGTATATATTATTTATGTACTCACGCTACACTTCTGTACTTAATTGTACAGGGTCTGAGGCAGGTACATCTGGTTACCAGTCTGGTGCGCAGATTTGATCTCCATCTCGAGACTTCACGGTGAGCTGCCTTTTGAGCCGTTCTGCAGCAGCTGGAGTCTCCCTTATGTTTTACTTTTCTGTCTATTTCCTTTCAGACAGTAGACTAGTGTTCTTTTATATATTCTACTAGATTGTTCACATACTTGTGATACCAGGTCTTGGCACACACGCTAGTAGACTTATGATTTTGGATTTGTTTACATGATTACGATTTGTACTCGTTTGCTTTCGTTTAATTATGTCACATTCGCAAATTTCTAAATCTCTTTAACAAATGAGGAAATGTTATCCACTTAGTACTTTATTTAAATGGGAAACTATATCTTTGATCAGTGTTGGCTTGCCTAACAATGGTGTTGGGCGCCATCACGGCCTACGATGGAATTGGGTCGTGACAGTTGAGTCCTTATGGTAGAAGGATCAAACAATCCGACTTTAATTTTTTAAGTAGGCATTGTATTATGAGAATAGAACTTTCATCAAACCTTTTTTACCGTGTAAGAAAAGTAATATCTTAAAGATGATTTTCTGGAGATGCCTTGCCTATATTCATTCCACATTTTTTATTGAAATTCTTTTGCACAATTTTTCTCCAATAAATTATTTTTAGTATACAACATCTTTGGCAACAGTATATCAGGAATTCTCTATATGCGGTGAAATATGGCAAGGGATGGTAACCTAGGTGATTCATGTTGCAGGATGGAGTGTTATCGTATTACAAGATCCAGAGACCGAATAGAATTGTTTTGACCTCCGAGAATGAGAAAGGATCCAAAGTTATTAGCAAAGAGTCGCTTTGGAAGATATGCAGGCTCGCCGCAATCCTGTTGTTGAAGTAATTCATCTCAAAGTAATTCTTCTGTACTTATATATTTAAGTTCGTTACTCCCTCCGTTCAAATTTATGTGAACTTGTTTGACTGGATACGGAATTTAAAAAAAAATGAAGACTTTTGAAATTTGTGGTTCTAAACAAGTTAAAAAGGGGCCAAAGTATTTTTGTGATTATAAAAGCTTCTCATTAATGATAGAATTTGGAGTTTAAGTTAAATTGTTTTTCAATTTAGAAATGAGTCATTCTTTTTGGAACAAACCAAAAAAGAAATAGGTTTAAATAAATTAGAACGAAGGGAGTATTATTTTTTATGTTAGTGAATTGAATTTCAAAGTTCTTATTCTTATTTAGTTTTGTTGTTACATGTTAAGGTATTTGGGAAGAAAGAAAAATTCCCAACCTATGTTTGCTCTTGCCAGGGGCGGCTTAATACATTCGGAGGCATAAAGCCAAACATTATTTCGTGCCCTTAAGTCTTTTCTTATATTTAAGAATCATATATTTTTTTTTATGTAAAGTCTATTTTTCTAACTTGTTGGAATTGTAAAGTTGTTAATAATTTTCTTATAATCAATTTCTTCTAATAATTCTTTATTAATTGACAAGACAGTCAATATATTCCATCTTTTTTTCAACTATTATTTTAAAGAGCTCCATGTTGAGGTAGCATTAACGTTTCAATCCCTCTTTCTCTTCTTTAATTGTGTAATTAAGTAATCTCATTGATATTTTCTAGTTGACAAATTTAAATTCTAAAGTAATATATGATATAAAAACAATACCTACATTAGATAAAAGTAACAAATATCAAATTAAAAGAAAAAGATAATCGACATGGAAAACAATATAGCACGATTTTAGAAGCTGAATTACGTGATATTAATATATAATTTCATTGCTCTTATGCTTAAAAGGTATGTTCAATTTGAACTATCCAATGTTGTTTGTGTTATTTTTGAGAGAATAAACAGTTTAACATGGAAAAGAAAAGACTGTACAAAGTATAAATTTTAATATGAGACTGAGAAGGAAAAAAGTATATTGATGAAAAAATATAAATTACTAAATGATCTTATATTTTTTTTTATTTTTAAATATTCATTGCTTTTTCACAATTGTAAAATGTGGTCTCACTAATTTGGCGACCTAAGGCCATTGCCCTAGTGGCTTTGGCCTTGAGCCTCCCCTGGCTCTTGCTAATGTGCATTTAAAAAGGGTTTATTAACTATTAATTTTGGCTTCTTTTTATTTATGCCACTGAAGCGTTATTCCTTTTAAAAAAAATGAAAAACAACTACATTTTAGTTGAAAGCTGTATATCTTTTGCTTGATATATAGTTAATTGGTGATAATGTATTTTGGAGTCCGTTTTAAAAGATATTGGATATTGAACTTACAACAATTATTTTTTCTCTTTTGAGTTTTGTTTAATAAATTAGAGTTTCAATATTCTATGCGGATTCATAGTTTGCGTTCCTATACGTTTATATTTTGTAGCACGATGATAAATAAAGCGCATGTGTAACGATCCGACCGGTCGTTTTCCGTATTTGTGCTCCATTTCTTCTTTTGATGCTTCACACATGTGTAATTTAGGTTTTATGACTTGCGGGGTTGATTGGTTTCGTTCCGAAAAGATTTCGGGTTGATTTAGACACTTTGGCTTTTGGCTTAGAAGCCTAAGTTGATTATGTTGACCAATATTTGATTTTTGTAAAAATGACCCCGAAAAAGTATTTTGATGGCTCTGATAGTTTCGTATCGTGATTTTGGACTTGGGTATGTGCCCAGAATCGAATTAGGAGGTCAGTAGGTTGATTTGTGTTGCCGAAATGTGGCAATTTGAGGTTTAGAAGTTTGACCATACGTTGACTTTTGAGTATCGGGTTCGAAATTTAGTTTTGGGACTTGGAATAGGTCAGTTATGTTACTTAGAACTTGTCCGCAAAATTTGGTATCAATTGGAGTTGATTTGATGCGATTCAGACTCTTGGTTGCAATTCTAGAGGTTCTTGAATATTACTTTAAAATTCATGCGTTTTGGTATTCGGTTCATAGTTCTAGATGTTATTTTTGTATTTTAATCGCGCGAGCGAATTCTTATGATATTTTTAGACTTGTGTGGATGTTTGGTTTGGAGTCCCGAGGGATCGGATGAGTTTCAGCCGAGATTCAGAATGTTTTGGACGGAAACTGTAATTGCTGGTGTGCTGATACTCTGATGTCGCAATTGCGAGCCCTAGCCTTGCAATTGTGAAGTGGAGAGAGGGTGGTCTCATGGTGCAACTGTGACTCTCCCCTTCGTATTTGCAAAGTAAGCAATAATGGGTTGGGGTCACGTTTGGGACCATTTGGTCGCTTTTGCGATGGCAGTCACCTTCGCAATTGCAAAGCCTTTGTCGCAATTGCGACTTATGTTTAGGCTATCAGGGTTCGCAATTGCGATCCCTGATTCGCAATTGCGAGGGTTCGCAAATGCGAACCCTGTGTTGTAAATGCGACATCGGTAGCTAAACAAACGGGATGGGAGTCGGGATTTCATATCATTTTATTATATTTTAGAACCCTAGACTCAGTAGTAGGCGATTTGGAGAGGGAATTTTCATCTATAAATATTGGGTAAAGGATTTTAATTAATTTCCAACTATATTACATGATTTTATCTTAGATTTAACATCAAATTTATGAGAATCAAAGAGGAAAAATGGAAAATTTTGTCAAGTTTTTGAAAAATGAAGAATTGAGTTTTGAGAGTCGATTTGGATTCGGATTCGAAAACTAATCATATTTATGGAGTCATGGGGTTATTGGTTTTTTGGAATCTACCCTTGGACCTGGGTTTTGCTCGGGTGGGCACAAGGTTGACTTTTGTTGACATTTTAAAATTTTTGTAAAGATCATAACTTTATTTATTGTAATTGACTTCTCTTGCATTGTTTGATGTTATTAAGTGAATTTTGGTTAGCTTTAAGCCGTGTGGAGGTGAATTTTAGAGGAAAAGTCATTTTCGAGGGTTGAGTTGGTCTAGTTGAGGTAAGTATCTTGCCTAACTTTGTGTGGCGGAACTAACCTTTAGGATTTGGAAAGATTGTGCTATTTGTGTTATGTGAAAGTCGTGTACGCAAAGTGACAAGTAGGTACACTGTCTATATGTGGTAATTGACCGGTTTAGGTTATTTAGACTCTTTCCATGCATTTAATTTAATTGTCATAACATGTAATATTTCTTATTGTTAATCTACTCTTACATGTGTTAATTTACCTGTACATGCTTTATTTAAAATTATTAACACTTGTTCTACCTCTTACTTGTATTTCGCTCTTATATGCTTTAGTTGAAGTTATTTCCTTCCTTATTGTCTCGTTATATCTTTAATTGTTGAATTACATTACTTGAAGGTGTTATTTCATAGAAACATTAGTATTGTTGATTCTTTTGGCAAGATTGTAGCATATGGGCACTTCCTGTGCGAGTTGTGATTGTCTTGTGATATTGATATGCATGCGATGGTATAAGGCTAGGGGTTGATATGCATGCGGTGAGATAAGGTAGGCTTGATACGCGTGTTGCTAGTTGGGGAACTACTTAAAGCCACGCAGTGAGATAAGGTGGGATAAAACGCGGGTAGCTATTTCGGAAAAAATAATTTTTAAAAAAAAATTCAAGGCTCTCGCGGTGATATAAGGAAAGATTATAATTGAAATTGAGAAATGTAAATAAGAGGCAAGTACCTTGGTTGTGATTCTTGTTGTGCATTTCATATTGAAAAGAGTTATTGGTTGAACAGTTCTTGTTATTTTTATTCTTACTTTTCTTACAAGTTTTGTTCGTATTTTGACTATTTGTGGTTTTCATTATTGGCTTCCTTCTTATTGTCTTTTGCTTACAATTCTGTCATTAGCTTACGTTACTAAACTGCTTTGTTACCATTTGTTTCTCCGCTTGCCATTACGTTCCGTTGTTTTAATTTTGTTCCGTTTATCTTGTCCTAGTTGGTGACTTGACCTGGCCTCGTCACTACTCTACGGAGGTTAGGCTGATACTTACAGGGTACCATTGTGGTGTACTTATACTATGCTTCTGCACATTTTATGTGCAGATCTAGGTACGCCTGCCTGTGCTGGACGCTAGAAATTGATTGGTTAGCTACTTTTGGAGATTTCAAGGTATTCCTGCTCGACGTCTGTAGGCCTCGAAGTCACCTTCTGTTTTTAGACATTCTAATATTCATTTCTTGTTCCAAAATAGTATTGTATTAAGAGACTATTAGTACATTCTTTTAGGGCTTATGACTCTATTCCACTGGGTTTTGGGGAGTTGTTGTCAACTATATTATTGGGTTCTATTATGATGGTTTACATCGTTTAAATTTGAGGTTTTATTATTTTTATTTTTGATATTTCTCTCTTCATGTTAGGCTTACCTAGTCTTAGAGACTAGATTCCATCAAGACATTCTAAAGTGGGAAATTGGGGTCGTGACAGCAGGGTCCATAATGTTGGATTATATCTATTATAATAGGTTTTCTTGCCTCGTCAGCTTTACATTGCACTTTCGAGAGAGATATCAATATCGATAATAAGAATCTTAGTCATGACAAAGTAACTAAAATGGCAGAATAGCCTGGTAGATACTTGTACTTGTTCGCGTTTGTCATCCCGGTTCATGTACTCAATGAAGTTTCACCCAGACACTTATAATAATTCAAAATCAGTTTTTTAAACCCCTCATATCTCGCATGTTCTTCAAATCCCTGACATGGATAACACATCAGTATCCACATCAAATTTTTTGTAACACCTCATTATTAATTTATTTTTCACAATATTTTAATAATTTTAATTTTTCTTTTTCATTACACCATCTCTTCTGTTACCCTTCCTCACATCATTATTCTCTACCGATCTCCGCACCTTTACAAATACCTTAGAAACAGCCCACAAGAGACAATTTTACAATACATATAATCAAGAGTATACATTCGTCACATTTTCTGCATTTAGCCACAAATCTTAAAAATCGGGAAACCATCATGCTTACGGTCCCTCTCTGATCACCTTTCACCGAGAAATATTCTTCACAGCCAAAACTCCACCATAGCATCACCAATCAACCATCAAAAAGAACCGGCCATTAGAAAGGACCAACCAAACGACCATCATTGTGTCACGACCCAAAATCCCACCACAGGCGTCGTGATGGTACTTAGTCTCTAAGACTAAGTAAGACGATCATAATAATAATTCAAGCCCTTTTTTGTTTAATTCAATACAAGAGTCAAAACCAATAGCGGTAATATTCAAACAACTTCCCAAGACTGGTAATACTGAGTCATGAACTCTATCTGAATACATGCAATAATCTCAAGGATCGAATATACAATATTATTCGAATAAGAGTTGACAGTACATTAAAATGCAAAGATTCCAAGGGACTGTGACGACAAAGCATCTCTACCTTGAATCCTTGCAATCACACTCTAATCTCTGCTCGAATCAGATATCTCCAATACCTGGCTCTGTACAAAAATGTGCAGAAGTATAGTATGAGTATACCACGGTCGGTACCCATTAAGTATCAAGATTAACCTCGGTGGAGTAGTGACGAGGTACAGTCAAGACACTCACTAATCAAATAACATGTGCAACATAGCATAAAAAAATAATAAAAAAACAAATAACACTAATAGCAACAATAACCAACTAGGTTAATGTTCCAAACATATTCAGGAACTGTGCTAAAGTCTTCTGAAGTCCGGGGGTAACGATAGGTGTCTCTGGTTCATGTCCCGTAACTGGAGCTACTGGTGGCTCCTCAACTGCTTCTCTGACAGGTGCTCTAGCTACGGCATGAGCCCTTCCTCGGCCACGGCCTCTCGCGGCCTTAGAAGCATGTGCGGGTGTCTGCTCATCTGACCCGGTAGCACGTCCTCACCATCTATGAGAGAATAAAGATACAAAGGCTCAAGGTCCAAAATCAACAAATTCCGCACGACATGAATGAAAGAAGTGAAAATTTTCTAACAGTTATGTAGTCTCTCAAATATAGGTACAGACATCTCCGTACCAATCCGCGAGACGCTACTAGACTCGTTCGTGACTTGTAGAACCTATGAATCTAGAACTCTGATAAGAACTTTGTCACGACCCAAAATCCCACCACAGGCGTCGTGATGACAATTAGTATCTAAGAATAAGTAAGCCGATCATAATAACAATTCAAGCCTTTTTTATGAATTCAATACAAGAGTCAAAACCAATAGCAGAAATATTCAAACAACCTCCCAAGATTGGTAATACTGAGTCACGAACTCTATCTGAATATATGCAATGATCTTAATAATACTGTTGGAATAAGAGTTGACAATACATTAAAATGGAAAGGCCCCAAGGGACTGCGATGACCAATCAGCTCTACCTTGAATCCTTGCGATCACACTCTAATCTATTCCCGAATCCGATATCTCCAATACCTGGCTTTGCATAAAAATATGCAGAAGAGTAGTATGAGTACACCACGGTCGGTACGCAGTAAGTTTCAAGACTAACCTCGGTGGAGTAGTGACGAGGTACAATCGAGACACTCACTAATCAAATAACATGTGCAACATAGCATACAAAAATAATAGAAAACAGATAACACTGATAGAAACAATAACCAACAAGTGATATAAACAACAAGGCAGCAAGAACGCCATACATATTGCTCACACGAATAATAAAGACAAGTACAACCAATTAATTAAGTCCTTCAAAATATATATCTTTTATCTATAAGTTTTTCAAATAAAAATCTTTAGAATGAAATCCTTTCAATTAAATATATCCCGAATATACTTTCTCCAAATAAATATCTTACCAATGTAAATCTTTCAAATAAATATCTCCCAATATAATTCTTTCAAATAAATGTCTTTGGAATATGATTCTTTTAAATAAAACCTTTCGAATATAATTCTTTCAAATAAAAACCTTTCGAATATAATTATTTTAAATAAAACCTTTCGAATATAATTCTTTCAAATAAAAAAGCCTTTCGAATATAATTTTTTTAAATAAAACCTTTCGAATATAATTCTTTCAAATAAAATTTTTTCGAATAATTCTTTTAAATAAAAACTTTCGAATATAATTTTTTCAAATAAAAACCTTTCGAATAAGATCTTTCGAATATAGTTTCTTTCAAGTAAAATCCTTTGGATATAATTCCTTTCAAGTAAAATCTTTCGAATAAATTTTCTTTCAAGTAAAATCATCGGTTGACACCTCAACTCATAATCCTAAAAATCTCGGGTCTCAGCCCACTTTCATATCTCACGGCACCTCGTGTCCATATTTCTATCACAACCGTACGGACAATTCACAAGTCAAAAGACATAATAATTTAATGAAATGACTGAGGAGTGAACGACGACGAATTTAAAGAAAAGTAACAGCACAACAAATAGAGGTAAAGATTAGGGGCGCCCCCGAAGTATTGCCTTGTAAACCCAATGTAAACGCTCAACAGGGGGATCTCCCGAGGTACCGCCTCATAGTCCCAAAATAAATATGCAAGACATAGGGGTTTCTCGAGGTACCGCCTCGTAGTCCCAAAGTAAATATGCAAGACAGAGGGATCTCCTGTGGTACCGCCTCGTAGTCCTAAAGTAAATATGCAAGACAGGGGATCTCCCGAGGTACCGTCTCGTAGTCCCAAAGTAAATATTCCAACATAGGGATCTCCCGAGGTACCGCCTCGTAGTCCCAAAGTAAATATGAAGGACATGGGGATCTCCCGAGGTACCGCCTCATAGTCCCAAAGTAAATATGCAAGCATGGACGGAAGAACAACTCAGCAAGAACAACCTCTTCTTAAATCCAAATTTCTGATAAATATATTAACGTCTCCATTTAAACTTATTTAATAATTATTTGTAGATAGAAAAATCCAAAATATAATTATTTCCAGAAAATATCAACTCAACCAGCACACGGAATCTACATAAGGATCAAAGTAGTAATCACACCAAATTATCATATAAAATAAATTCGACAAACAAAGAACGAGGCATGACCAATAAGGATTTAATAAGTTCCAGAAAATTTCAAATTTAATACTTAAGAATTCCTATGTCTTTAAACCAATACAATTTGCACATATAAGTCCGAGTACGTACTCGTCACCTCGCGTACACGGCTTTCATATTTCACAAATGGCACATACAATGCCTAAGGGAAAATTTTCCCACACAAGGTTAGGTAAGATACTTACCTTTTTGAAGTTAGGCTGATATTTCAAAATAGCCTTCTTGCTTGAATTGACCTCCGGACCGCTCAAATCTATCCAAATTAATTGTATAACTTCATAACAATTTATCGAAAATAATTCTGGATAATAAACATCGACTTAGAACTTTGCATTAAAAGGTCAACCGAAAGTCACTGTGGGGCCCGCCTCTCGGAACCCGATAGAATTTTTACAAAATTCGAACACCCATTCCGATACGAGTCCAACCATACTAGTTTCACTCAAATCCAACTTCGTATCGACATTCAAATCCCAAAAATTCATTTTATGAAATTTCTATAATTTTTCCCAAATTTCCATCTCAAAATACTAATTAAATGATGAAAACGACAATGAATTTGTGTAATATAGCCAAAACCGAATTAGAATCACTTACTCCGATGATTTTCTTGAAAAAACCCACGAAATATCACTACAAACCGAGCTCTCCAGGTCCAAAAATGAAAAATGAGATGAAAACCTCGTTTATATGGTACCACATCTGACCTCAAAAGTGCTGACTGCACAGTTTTTTGTGAGGTCCGCACATTCTGGGTTCTGCGGCCGCAACCCACATTGTTCGGTCGTAGTTCAGCAGCATCTGAAATGGTTTACCTTTCTGAAAACAAAACTCAAAGGGCTACAACTTTCATTTTTGGATCCTCTTCAAATTCCTTATAGATCAAAAGCTATACGATTCCGAAGTCAGACCATCGAACCTGCAGATTCTCCTTTCTGCGGCCGCAAGAGGATTTCTGCGGTTCATAATTTTCATCTGCGGTGCGGAATTTTCCTCTAAGATCCACACATGAGGCTTTGCCTCAGCACTCCAAATGTGCCCTCCGTACTTTAACTGTTCCAGAACATCATCAAAGTGCCGAAATGACCAAACTCGCTCAAAGCTCACTCCGGAACACACCCGAGGCCTCTGATACCTCAACCATACATACCAACAAGTCCTAAAACATAACGCGGACCTGCTCGATGCCTCAAACCACATCAATCAATGTCAAAACTATGAATCGTACCATTAATCGAACTCATGAATTTCCAAATCTTCCAACTTCCAAAACTTGTGCTGAAACATATCAAATTAATTCGGAATGACGTCATAGTTTGCGCACAAGTCATAAATGACGTAATGGAGTTGTTCAAATTCCTGAAATCAAAATCCGACCTCGTTATCAACCAATCGACTTACGGTCTAATTTAAGAATATTTTAAGAACTTCATTTTCCAACTTTTTTCCGAAATATGTCGAATTGTACTACGGACTTCCAAATTCAAATCTGGACATACGCCTAAGTCCGCAATCACCATAGGAAGCTATTGACATCATCAAAATTCCGTTTCGGAGTCATTTCCTCAAAAGTCAAACTTCGATTATCTATTTTCATTTAAGCTTCAAAAATAAGAATTGTTCTTTCAATTTAGTTCTGAAACTTCCTAAAATCAAACTCGATCACACACGCAAGTCATAATACACATTTGAAAGTTGATCGGGACCTTGAGTCGTTGATCGAGACGTAAATTCTCAAAACAACAAGTCGTGTCATTACATTCCCATCCTCTTAAACATACGTTCGTCCTCGAACGTACCAAGAATCTTTCTGAGGAATATAATTTACTGAGTGTATTTACTACACACATACCGCAGACTTAATATGGATCCGACAGCGCCATATCAGTTGAAGATAATTTCTTTCATCTATACTTATAACTTTAAAACCAAATTTCTTACACTCCAAACATTTTAAAAAGGCCTGATTTTCACATCAACACACGATATTAGTCACAACCGGATGTAGCAACTCGTGCCTACGCACACATTATACATATGCCCATAATCACATCTCTGGTCATAATAGTTGTTCATAATTAATTCCAGCATCGTCAATTACCCTCATATTAACCAAAACCGCGTTTCAAATTTGTTTTTTACAACACTGACAGCAAAACGTGAGGCGTGAAGACCTCATAATTATTTACCCGACTTAACGAGTCACTTTTAACGTCACCTGAGCACTCATCTCGTAGGCTAAAACTCAATAGTTACAGCACAAATATGGCTAAATATGCCCAGAATCACATAAAAGAATTATCAAATAAGTCTAACAGGCATGACTCGCTATTAGTACCGCAGTACAATTTAAATTTCACAAAGGGAGAATTTAAAATACATGAATTAAGTCATAAGGATCTCATCCTGATATAACTTTCACCGCGACACGTAGCCCGAGTTAAATATATCAAATCATATTAAACCACGAGGATCCCATCCTCAATTCTAAATCACAAGTACTTTGCACATTGTGCCAACATAAATTTTTCATTTCTTTTCTTTCTTCTTTTTGTTTTGAAAAAATAATTTCGTGAAACAATTTCACAACACATAGTGAACCCCCATACTGGTAGGGCATATAATACATAAAATTGTAATCAATAATCTTGAAATTACACCAAAACCCACTGTAGCGAGTAATAGAAAGTCACTTTTGGACTCATAGCCTTCAATAGTGTACAAAACAAAATGATAGGCACGGTTATCGCAATAAAATCTCCCATCAGGGGTAAACACATAAGTATGTTACAGAATTACGAAGCTCACCCATAAGTGGAGCATAATAGGAGGACTCTCCTTGATACTTAGGACGGAATCAAACTAAGGAAAATATCCCTTTATAACAAATCAGGATCGTACCTGTAATGGCACCATCTAGTGTAGTGGCCTATGCCATACCGTAGCAATTATATCAACGGGTTGGGCCTCCCCCTCTAGGGCGCCCTCTACTCGCCTGTCCTCCACCCCTAACTGGTTGTGCACGTGGAGTATTAACTGGAATAAAGTCTGTAGCCTGAGTGTTTTGATGAAATTCGCCTCTCCCAAGTCTGGGATAATCTCTCATGATGTGCCTAGTATCACCACACTCATAACAATCCCTTTGAGGTCGCGGTTTCTCATACTAAGTCTGTGCCGGATAACTAGAATAACCACTGTAAGAACCACGTATTAACTAGAGCACTACGAGTACTCTAAATTGCGGACTGGGCTGACCGACAGCCCCGGCCTCCGCCATGATGAGTCATAGCTGTGGAGTAGAATTCTCTGAATCCTCCTGAGTTCCGAGACCTTTTGGTAGCCTTAGACTCCTTTTCCTCACTTCGAACACGTTCTAACATTCTGGCAATCTTTACTACTTGATGAAATGGAATGTTAGTCTACAACTCTCGATCTATACATATTTTAAAATCATAATCGTGCCCTTCGATGAATCTGTAGACTCGCTCTCTAACTGTAGGAACCAAGAAAGGTGCATGACGGGCTAACTCACTGAACTTGATAGCATATTCGTACACTATCATGGTGCCCTGATACAACCGTTCAAACTCTGTGCGCCACGCATCCCGTAGAGTTTGGGGAACAAACTCTTTCAAAAACATCTCCGAAAATTGAGCCCAAGTTGGTGGCATTGCATCGGCTGGTCTACCCTCTTCATAAACTTGCCACTATTGAAACGTTGATCCTGACAGCTGAAATGTAGTAAAGGCAACTCCGCTCACTTCCATAATACCCATGGTGCGGAGAATAAAGTGACACTTTTCTAGGAATCCCTGGGTTTCCTCTGTAGCTGTGCTACTAAAAGTAGGTGGGCTATACCTCTTAAACCTCTCAAGTCTCTTTTGTTCCACCTCCGATGCCTCTAGGCTGACCTCAGGCTGAACTGGAATAACAGGTTGTACCGGTACCATACCCGGAACCTGACCAATGTAAACATGTTGCTTTGGAGTATGGATGGTAGGAGTCTGAACTCCTCCCCCTATCTGTGAAATATTTGGTGAAACGGAGATCAATCCCACCTGAGTTAATGTTCCAAACATATTTAGGAACTGTGCTAAAGTCTTCTGAAGTCCGGGGGTAACGATAAGTGTCTCTGGTTCCTGTCCCCTAACTGGAGCTACTGGTGGCTCCTCAACTGCTGCTCTGAAAGGTGTTCTAGCTACGACATGTGCCCTTCCTCGGCCTCTACCTCGTCTACGGTCTCTCGCGGCCTTAGAAGCATGTGCGGGTGTCTGCTCATCTGACCCGATAGCACGTCCTCACCATCTGTGAGAGAATAAAGATACAAAGGCTCAAGGTCCAAAATCAACAAATTCCGCACGACATGAATGAAAGAAGTGGAAATTTTCTAACAGTTATGTAGTCTCTCAAAGATAGGTACAGACATCTCCGTACCAATCCGCGAGACGCTACTAGACTCGTTCATGGCTTGTAGAACCTATGAATCTAGAACTCTGATACGAACTTTGTCACGACCCAAAATCCCACCACAGGCGTCGTGATGACACTTAGTCTCTAAGAATAAGTAAGCCGATCATAATAACAATTCAAGCCCTTTTTATGAATTCAATACAAGAGTCAAAACCAGTAGCGGAAATATTCAAACAACCTCCCAAGATTAGTACTACTGAGTCACGAACTCTATCTGAATATATGCAATGATCTTAATAATACTGTTCGAATAAGAGTTGACAATACATTAAAATGGAAAGGCCCCAAGGGACTGCGATGACCAATCAGCTCTACCTTGAATCCTTGCGATCACACTCTAATCTATTCCCGAATCTGATATCTCCAATACCTGGCTTTGCATAAAAATGTGCAGAAGTGTAGTATGAGTACACCACGGTCGGTACGCAGTAAGTATCAAGACTAACCTCGGTGGAGTAGTGACGAGGTACAATCGAGACACTCACTAATCAAATAACATGTGCAACATAGCATACAAAAATAATAGAAAACAGATAACACTGATAGCAACAATAACCAACAAGTGATATAAACAACAAGGCAGCAAGAACGCCATACATATTGCTCACACGAATAATAAAGACAAGTACAACCAATTAATTAAGTCCTTCAAAATATATATCTTTTATCTATAAGTTTTTCAAATAAAAATCTTTAGAATGAAATCCTTTCAATTAAATATATCCCGAATATACTTTCTCCAAATAAATATCTTACCAATGTAAATATTTCAAATAAATATCTCCCAATATAATTCTTTCAAATAAATATCTTTGGAATATGATTCTTTTAAATAAAACATTTCGAATATAATTCTTTCAAATAAAAACCTTTCGAATATAATTTATGGTAGACTATAATCTCGTGTTTTAGTCGCTTATTGAACTCTAATTCACTGTACTTTACTTATGTTGAGCTTTAATTAGTAGTGTTTTGCACTTATATATTTTATGCCGTGTAGGAGTGATCCCGAGTTATTTAGATTTTATGGATCAAATTCATGCTATTTGGAGCTTTGAAGTCTGAGTAAAGGCCCAAGTAATTAAGTCGGGATCACGTTCGGGGGTCGAAAACCAAGTCTGGACATAAAACAATGAGAAAACAAATTCACTTTGAGCAAATTGCACTACCGCCTCGCGGGCCTCATATAGCTAGTGTAATTTTCTTGCAAAATGAAAAAAACTCAATTTATGGCCAAATTTACACTGTCGCGCCACTTGGGGCAGCGCGAGGCGCGATGCGGCAGTGCAAAAAGTGGCTAGAAATGATTTTTTTGCACGTTCTGAAATTCCCTACATGCGCGCCCCAAGCGACGGCGCAAAGTGCGGGGCCATAGCACAAAAATATTAGAGTGACTTCCCATTTCCGCTAAAAAGGGTAATTTCTTCCGGGGTTTATTGGGAGATGGCTTAAATACATGAGTAAACACCATTTTTGGGACTTTTGACCTAAGGAGGCCAAGGATGCTAAGGAGGAGTTGGAAGAACATAAGCACAAGGATTTCATCATTCCTTCCTCACTCAAGATCCGGGTTTGGATTGAATTTATGTTTTCCTATACTTTAGTTACATTTGTGAAGAACTTCTCCATGTCTATGGAGTAGATCCTTTTGGGTTTTGATGGATTTGGTGTATTGATAATTGTTTGTGGATTATAACTCTATTTTTATGTATTTGAATCTTGTTTGGAAGATTTAATTGTTGCATCTATATTCACTTGTTCTTGTAATCGAATGAGGCATAACTTGTGATATCTTTGCATTATATTGTTGGTTGAGCTCATAGATTCTTCTAAGTAATCGAAAGAGGCTAGTTAAATCGTTGATTAAACCTAGTTAGGAGAATAATCAAGAGAGGTTCTCCTAAAGACCAATCCATTACGCATTCTTGCATATCTTCACAGAGCTTAAATTGGCTCCTATTGAGAGGTTGAGACTTAATCGAGAGAGGAGTTTCTACTAAATAATTGTACTGATAATTAAGTGAATATGAGAGACTCACTTGAAAATTAGAAGTAAATTTTCTAGAGTTAAATCCCAGACAATTATCTTGCACCTATCCTATCAAAACCTCATTTTTCTCCCATTGATATCTTCCTTTGCTTAGGCCTTGCTTGGATTGTCATTAGTCAATTAGCTCTAGATTCTTAATTAATTTTAGTATTAATCACATAAATCTAAATTGTTGATCATCTTGGATAGAAATCTAGCTACAAACTATGATAAAACTATTTAACTCCAATCCCTGTGGATACAATATTATATTATACTATCTTTGACTAGCGAGCACAATTTAAGTGTGTGTTTTGCACTCGTCAAATTTTGGCGCCATTGCCGGTGATTGGAAATCAATAGTGTTTGAAATAGTTTGTAGTTCTAATTCAGGAATTAGCTGTTAATTTTTGTTTTTAATTTTGTTATGTTAACTTCTCTTCAAGATTTCTTTTGTTGAAGAAATTTTGAAGAGCATATTCTTGATACTAAACTCTAAATGTTGTAAAGATGGAGTACAACCAGCCTAAGAAAATGGTTGAAGACTTAGCAGCTGAACATTGTCAGCGGCCTGCTATGTGTTTTAAATGCGGTGTAAATCATCTATGGGTTGATTGTCAAGCACGTAGGTATTCTTATTCTGGTTCATCTTTTGAAAACTCTCACTTTGTCTCTAGTCCGTACAGGTATGAGGATTCATATGGGTACAATTCTGACTCTAGTTGGGATGAATACCCTTATTATGACTGGAATGAAAGCAAAGTGAGACAACCACCTCAAGGTGACAATGGTAGTTTATAAGAGTTTATGTACAAGTTCATAAATAAGGTGGAAGAGAGATTTAAACAAGATGATGAAGCCATTAACAACCTAAGAATGTAAGTGAGTCAAATAATAATTACACTTTCAGAAAGCTCATTGCATTGTGATGGTGAATATATGGAGGAGACACCCACTGAGAATGAGCCTACCCGAGATGATGAACATCTATAGAGAAGTTTTCCACTCTGCAAGAGGACTCTGTTTCAACTGAAATGATCGAAAATGAGGCTTTGGTTGATTATGAAGCAATACAAGAAGAGTTCAAACCCCCATCCACAATTGCAATTTTTAGTAGAAGAAAATGATGAACAAATGGTCTTGGACTTACCAGAGGAGTACTCACACAACCTTTCTTCTTCAATTTCTTATTCTAACCTTGATCGTGTGGATTTCATTTTTGGGGATTTACAGGAATATGCATGGATTGGTCTTGTAAATGAATGTAGAAACAAGTTGAGTATGATCCTACAAGAACAATCCACCGCTGAAAATGAGGCCAAGAAAGAAAGAAAAGAGCGGGTCTTTCAAATATCCCTAAAGGACTTTGGCCTGATGAGTTCCATAAAGAATCCCAAGGAGCGAAAACCAAAAATGAATTCATAATTAGGGGTGGAGTTCACAAGTTCTCGGAAACGGAAAAAGTCCAGGGGAGTTTTTTTTACCTCTTGCTTTTTATTTGTGTGTCATGGGAACATACTATAATTTAAAGTATGGGATGGAGATGTAAATATGTATATAACTGTTTGTTTTCATTTCTTGTGTGTTTTTTCGTTTCTTTTGATTGAAATTTTTAAAGTCGAAAAAATAATATTTTTTTAGGTAGTATAATAATTTTTCCTTGGTTTTTCTTTGTGTCGCGGTTCTTTTCCAAGGGTTTTGTTTGAACAGGGTGTAGTTAGTTTTTATTTTTTTCAGGAGTAGGAAACCTTATGTTGTGATTTGAAAAGAAAGCAATATCTCTTGACTATATTATGCCTTGAGAATAGTAAATGTTTAGTTGTGACGCTTAGGCTCAATTTTTGACTCTTGTATAAGAACCTTAAATTATATGATCTTAACTTTGATTAACTACTTTGATTAGAGTGTCTTGCTGAATCTGATCCTGAGTGAGTTTTGTGCCATGTGTGTGTGAGGCTTTGTATATTTTGTGCATTGCATTTGATGTCTAGAACTTGTCTCGTATGTTTGCAAAGTGAAATAGTAGTTTTATTCAGTGTTGGAAGTGATATATGCATTTCTTTATTGAGCCAGTTATATGTTGTACCCACCTAATTATTATGTATCTTAGTTAACCCCTTTGAGCATGTAATCATGTTTCTTTAGAAACCACATTACAAGCCTTACCCATTTTACTCTCGCGAGCATTTGAAATTGTTATGAACCTTGTAAAAGTTAAAGTGTGGGGTGTTGGTTTGGGTTTTGAGTGAAACTAATGAAATAAGGAGAAAGGTGCACTATTATAACAAAACTAAAATTAAGAACCACTTGTACTGAAAACAAAATATATATAGTGTAACGACCCGACCGGTCGTTTCGAAAGTTATAGCCCCGTTTCCTCCATTGTTTGCTTCTTTTGTGTTCTACAGCTGTATTATGATTTATCGGGTTAGTTGGTTTGGGTCCGGAGTGATTTCATAATGAATTGAGACACTTAGTCTCTTATTTGAAAACTTATGTTGGAAAAGTTGACCGGATATTAACTTAAGTGCAAATGACCTCGGATTTAAATTTTTATGGTTCCATTAGCTCCGTTAGGTGATTTTGGACTTAGGATCGCGTCCGGAATGTGATTTGGAGGTCCGTAGTAGAATTAGGCTTGAATTGGCGAAAGTTAGAATTTTGGCGATTTTGGCCGGCAGTGGAAATTTTGATATCGGGGTTGGATTGGATATTCGGAAGTTGGAGTAGGTTCGTGGTGTCATTTTTGACTTGTGTGTAAAATTTGAGGTCAATCGGACGTGGTTTGATAGGTTTCGGCGTCGTTGTGGAATTCAGATGTTTAGAAGTTCTTTAGGCTTGAATCCGGGTGTAATTTGGTATTTTGATATTGTTTTGAGGGATTCAAAGGTTCGACTAAGTTTGTATCGGGTTATAAGACTTGTTGGTATAATTGGTTGAGGTCCCGAAGGCCTCGAGGTGATTTCGGGTGGTTAACGGCTTGATGGGAGTTGAGGAATTGTAGTTGAAGCTACTGCTACTGGTGTAACTGCACCTGCGGACTGGGAACCGCAGGTGCGAACCTGCATAAGTGAAGGAGGAGCCGCAGATGTGGTTAAGGAGGATCTGTGCAGATGACGCGGGTGCGATGGTATTCCCGCACCTACGATGGTCGCAAAAGCGGATTTAGGGGCACATGTGGGAGTTTGGACTGCATGTGCAATGTAGTTCCCGCACCCGCGAAGAGCGCAGATATGGTCATTGATCGCAGGAATGGAGGCAGTGTTTTAGTGATTTTTTCCACAGAAGCGGGGCTTTGCTCGCAGGTGCGAGAAGTCTGGGTAGAACCTATAAATAGAAGACTTCGAGATTTTTCACTATTTTCATCATTTTGAGCTCGGATTTTGGGGATTTTGAGAGAGATTTCAGAGTAATCACTGAGGTAAGTTCCTTGTGCCTATTTATTTTCAATAATGGTGTGTTCCCCACCGATGTTTACACATAGTTGGTGAGTGTTTGAGGTGAGATTTGGGAGATTAGGGCTTGGAAATTGGAAAGTGAATTTTGGGGTTTTGGAAGGGCAATTGAGGTCGGATTTTGATAAATTTAGTATGGTTAGACTCGTGAGTGAATGGGCTTTCGGGTTTTATGACTTTTGTGGGGTTTCAAGATGTGGGCCCCGGGGGGCGGGTTGAGCCGATTTCGGATTTTGGACTATGTTTTAGTAGTTTTCTTGTGGAATTGATCCTTTTAGCCAATATTGATTATCTCGTACTGTTTGTGGCTAGATTTGGGGCATTTGGAGGCCGATTCGAGAGGCAAAGGCATTTGGGAGTAGGATTTCTGCGCGATTGAGGTAAGTAACAGTCTTAAATCTGGTTTCGATCCCGATATCGACAAAGTCAACTCTCGGTCAAACCTTTGAACCTTTCAACCTTCAAGTTACCAAGTTTCGCCAAAAATCCTCAAACCAACCTACGGACCACCAAATCAATATCGCGACATATGCATAAGTCCAAAAGCACTATAAAAAGCTATTGGAACCCTCAAAATGCTATTCCAAAGTCGTCTACACAATAGTCAAACTCTAATAAAGTCTTTTAACTTAAGCCTTCAACCTTGGGACTAAGTGACCCATTTCACTCCGAAACTTTATGGAAACCAAACCAATCAACCCGGCAAGTCACATAACCACAAATGATCATAAAAGAGGTGATAATGGGTGAAAAGGGCTATAATACACCAAACGACTAGCCGGGTCATTATATTTACTTAGTCGTATCAGAAGTAGCAGTAAGCACAGTATGGGTGCAACAAGACAAAGGTATGCAATCTTCAATTTACTATGTTAGTAAGTCTATATTGGATGTTGAGAAATGATACCATCATATAAAAAACTAGCACTAACATTAATAATCGCATCAAGAAAGTTATGACCCTATTTTTAATGGCATCCTATTTTTGTCGTAACCACTTTTTCATTAAGGAATATTTTACATAAACATGAATTATCAGGAAGATTAGCTAAATGAAAAATAGAACTTAGTGAATATGGTATCATTTATCAGCCTCAAACTGCCATAAAGTCATAGATACTAGAAGATTTCGTAGCAGATTTTAGATCGAGCTTGCTGCCTGAATCTGAAAATGAGGTACAGATATTTACCGAATCTAATCTGGTGACAGGGACACTATACACTGATGGATCCTCAAATGTAAAAGGAGAAGAGTTATTGTCTTAATTTCACCTTAAGGAGAAGTTATTAGGGAGGCAATAAAATGTTACCCTATAACTAATAATGAAGCCAAATATGAGGTGGCGATTACAGGTTTGAAGCCTACAAAAGAGATGGGGATTGATCAGATTGAGATCAAAAGCGATTCACAACTTGTGGTAAATCAAATGCAAGGAAATTATATGGCTAGAGAAACACGAATGCAATAATATTTAGAATAAGTGCGGGAATAATTGCATATGTTTCGAGTGTGTAAGCTACTCAAATACCAATAGAGGAGAATGCAGGGGCTGATGCATTAGAAAATCTAGGATCGCTAGTTGATGTATCAAATACGGAAAATGCAATCGTGGTTCACCTATTCCACTCAACGCTCGATCAAACTAGGAATGAGATAAATTTCAATAATTTAACATGAGATTGCAGAAATAAACTTGTGAATTATCTGCAGTATGGAATACTACTTGAGAATAAAAAACAACCCAACTACTGCGAATAAAAGCAGCTCGATATTGTTTAGTAGAAGGTAGTTTGTATCAAAAAATATTTGATGGACCTTTAGCTCGATGCCTTGGACCCTCACAAACTGAATACGTGATACGAGAGGTACATGAACGACATTGTGAAAATCATGTTGGTGGAAGGTCACTAGTGAAAACACTGTTAAGAGCAGGGTATTACTGGCCAAAAATAGACGATGCGGAATACTTCGTAAAAAGGTGCAATAAATTCCAACGGTATGCAAATAATATGCATCAACCGGCAGAGTTGCTTCATTAAATTATTGCACCGTGGTAGTTTATGAAGTGGGGAATGGATATTGTAGGTCCTCTGCAGCAAGAACCAAGAAAGGTACGATTTTTATTAATTTTAATTGATTATTTTTCTAAGTAGGTGGGGCAGGTGCCTTCAAACAGGTACGAGAAAAGGAAGCTATCCACTTCATTTGGAGGAATATAATATATAGATTCGGGGTTCCACAGAAAATTATATGTGATAATGGGCCACAATTCATGGGAGCAAAGATCACTCACTTTTTTAAAGGATAGAAAATTAAACAAATTACTTTAGCACCATAATCATCTCGTAGCTAATGGACAAGCAAAGTCGATAAATAAAATTATTGTAAACAACATAATGAAACGTTTGGAAGAATCAAAAGACAGGTAGCCTGAAGTGCTACATGCGATGCTATGGGCCTACAAAACAATGAAAAAAATAAGCATGGGAGAAACTTCATTTTTTCTTGTTTATGGTACTGAGGAACTAATTCCAGTAGAAATAGGGGAACCAAGCATGAGGTTTGAACATACAAATGAATTATCCAATGAGGAAGAACTTTCGTACAAATTTGGATTTGATAGAAGAACGAAGGGAGGCAGCTTTGATACGCATGAAAGCGCAAAAGCAAAAGATTGAGCGATATTATAACAGAAGAGCGAATCTTTGATATTTTAAGATTGGGGACTTTGTCCTTAAGAAGGTGTTTCAATTAACACATGAAGTAAATGCGTGGAAATTAAGTCTGAATCGAGAACGACCATATCGTATTCGAGGCGTTGTTGGAAAAGGAGCATATGAGTTAGAGACCATGGACGGAAAAGTGCTACCCTCCAATTGGAATGCGGTACACATGAAGAAATACAACTTTTGAGAAAGTATTCATGGTCAAGTATCTCAAAGTTCATTATTTATTTGTTCATATAAATTTTACTAACCATTTTAGATGATAGGCAAAAAGTTACCCCGAACCAGATGATGACATTAGACCCAAAAGACACGCAGAATATATAATTATTCTCGGTCTAGGTTACAATAATTCTGATGGGAAGGGTTAAGTAGTAATCATCTAAAAATATATTCCCAAGTCCTGTGTGTATTTTCTTTTTCAGCGAAAGGACTGTGGAGGGAAGTTGATCCAATGCTCAAGTTTTTATACTTCAAAGCTCAAACACTGGGGGGACTACACATATGGAAGAAGCGTAGCTCAAAGAATCAAAGCATGTCTTAAAGGTAAATATAAACCTTGAAGAAAATTTCAAATTTCAAGCTCAAAGATTAAATGGGAAGTGAAAAACTGAAGATTCATTAGAAAACTCCCAAGAGCTATTAGGTTAATGCTACAAATGGATAATTATGTCCATACATGTAAATCTGCCATAAAGAAAGCAGCTCTGAAAATGATGTACATGAATATTTGTTTTGAAAGTTCAAATAAACTTCTTCAAATTACTTCATATTTCATATTTTTTGCACCAATATGAAGATGAGACGTCATCTTCATCAGTATTTATTTTTTATATAAAAGGGTCCTCTTTTAAAATTAAGACCATGTGTATTTAGTTGCAGAATATGCACTCATTCTACTTAGATAATACGAAAAATACTCGAAAATTAAAGAGCAAAAGTATCATAAAATATGTCGAAAGTTAACATTGATATTGATAAAGGTTTTCAAAAAATAAATAAAAAATCCAAGAATATCCAAGAAATATAAAAAATCATTATTGAAAGAGAAAACTAGGGAGCATCTTGAGAATGAGCGGAAGGATCAACTTGGGGACTATAAAATGAAGGCTGGGATCAGCAGGATCAACCTCTGAACCGTATTTGCTTAAATCACCCTTTGAACTTTTATCCTCGGGTGTAGAGAAACTTTTACGTTTTTGAGTAGTTTGAATTGCATCTTTAGCCCTGACAATCGCAACTTCAAGATCAAAGCCTTATTGTATAGCCTCAACCAAAGTTTCAAGACAGGTGTTCAGGAAGGCCCAACTCACGTCTAGAGTTAGTTTGTCCTCGGGAGCCTCGTAATCTTTCTCCAATTATTCAACTTCAGCCTCAGTTCTTCTTTTTCATCCTCGGAAGCTTCATAAGAAACCTTTAATGGTTCCAATGTAGCTTCAAGGGACTTAACTTTGTTGGAAGAGGTGCTGAAATATTCTTGGTCTTGAGTTAATTCTTGGACCAGATCACCCGTGTACACTCTTTTTTATTTAAAAGTTCTTTTAAACTCTGAATGCTTCTCAGCAAAAGTGACCTCCATCCTATCTATTTCCTTCTCTGCCTGATTAGCGGGACCTTTCATTACTGCTAAGTCAACAATAATGATCTTAAGTTGTTGCTCCAAAGTTTCTTTCTCACCAGCCAAGATATCTTTCTCTAATTGGAGGCTCACAAATTGCTCTTTCTAGTTGTCAGCTTACGTGCTCAACTCTACAACCTGCTGCTCAGTGCAAACCACTCTCTTCATCATCTCCATACCTATTAGATTGATCAACAAAAAGTCAAGGGAAAGGTGTTATAAACTTAAATAAAGAAGAAATAAAAGAGGTAAGAGAGGAAAGACGTACCTTGAGAGGACAATGAATTACATCATTCATTAGAGTGATGAAAGAGTGGGATTCAAGTTTTTTCCTCTCAATGGGGCCCATTAAAGGTTTCAACCAAACCGTGACTCGATTAGATTTCTTCAGCAAGTTCATGCCCTCGGGGACTTTAATCATAACCTACTTCATACCACTCCCAATGGAAGGACTAGCTTCATCTCGAGGGATAGCAACAGGAGTAGCAGTAGGAGCAACTGCATGAGCATTGAGATTCATGGGAATGGTAGCAAGAGGTGGCTCTTTAGAAATGAAGCCAAGTTCTTCCTCCTCACCCTCAATCCTTGAGCAAAGAGTCTTTCAACGGGACTTAAAGGAGGGTTCAAGGCATGATCAACATCTTCATCCTCTAAAATTTCTAGAGGGATATTTTCAGGCTCGTCAACCAAGTGAAAAGGTACGGAGTCTAAAGGCTAGTTTTGAGGGGCGGTGGATTTATCATCTAAGACAATACGCCTCCTAACTTTAGGCCTCTTCACGAAGGAGTCTTCTTCGTCTTCTTCTTCTTCTTCTTCTTCATTAGAGGCATGAGATTCTTTATTTTATTTTTCTCTTTGAAGAGGACACATTCATAAACCACTCCTGAGTAGTGTTGACATCAAGTCTAACTGTAGGAGTGAGAGCAGGACGAATTTCGTGGATTGTAAATCCTGAAAATAAAAAAAGGATCTCAAAATAAGAAGAAAAAAGGAGAAATTTACGGTAAAGTAAAATAACATACCGTGGGTTTTAACTTTTTACCTACACTTTTAGGATAGAAACTTCTAAAATCTTTGCTCCATGGGAGCAGCAATAACATCTTCTCTACCCAATAACAGAAGTCGGGAAGCTCACCGAAGACATCTATGATTGCTAAAAAATAAGAATATACGAGCAAGAAGGTTAGTATTTTAAGAAAGAAAATATCATACTATAGAAATAAAGGAAAATACTCACGTGTAAAATTTTACTTTTCAGGAAAAAGGCATATTCTCTTCCCCCACTAGAGCAAGGGTTGGGACAGCCACGAACCGAGCATACCAACCTCGGTCACGGTCATCTTCAGGACTAACCAAGACTCGTTTGCTTCTTGTTGTGAGTATGAAAGCACCCTCGGAAAAAATCTTTAAGGAATACAGATGAAGGAGGCGACGAAAAGAAAAAGGGGCGAAAACTAAACTTGATAAGTAGCAAAGGCAAGTCATTGCCCTTCATATTATCGGGACTATTTGCCCTAGACAAATGTTGAAATAACGACAGTACTCTGTAATCACAGGCTCAATTGGTAGTTTAAATCCTAAGGTGAAATGATAAGCGTAGATGAACGAATATCCCTCATGGTAAGTGGTTATTCAGTCATCGGCACTAGGGGTTGTGATTGGTAAATCATATTTCTAGTGACATTCTTAGCGTACGAGAGGAAGAAGATCAGAAGTGATAAGAGAAGGATAGCGATCAACAGAAATATGTGCTACTACGGAGGAAACTTCTTTCTTCCATGCCTCACAATCAAATTTAAAAGAAAATTCTTGGGGGACAATCTCTGAAACTAAGGCTTAAGGCATTGGTTCGTTTTGATCCCTAGCTTTGAAAGAAGATCTAGGGGTGGATGTGGATTTAGCCTTGGAAAAAGAAGAATATTTAGAAGAATTTTTCTTAGAAGAGGTGGTGCTCCGATTTGATATGGAACGTAGACTACGAAGCCTACCGCCTCTATTCCTACTTAATTCTAACCGGAGCCATCGTAGGCGGAACTTCATCAACTATAATAGCACGCTAAGGATCGGAAGATAAAGAAGGGTTTGAAGATTGTGAATCCATTGATTATTAAAGCAAAAGCACGAAGAGAAAATGTGAGTTGCAAGGAAGACGTAGAGAAAATTAAAGAAAGCAGGAGAAGTTTTGAATGATGCATGATACAGTATTTATAAGGAAAAAATGTCACTATGAACCGTCATCACGAAACCATCACGTCAAACTGATATAGTCGCAGAAACCCTAAAAAGCTGCCACAAATTACAAAGCCAATCACGACAAGACACGTGTATCGAGCATTAAAAAAAGAGACATACGTCTCTTTGTTTCTGAAGTAAATCATAAAGATATCGGGAAGAGGCGGCGAGACATTTTCCCCATAAATAAACTCACCACTTCCCAAATATTCAGTTGAGAATGTTCAAACAGTGGGGCAGGAGGAGGGACTATCTGTATTGGTGGAAAAATAGACTTGCCACGTTTAGTAATAACATGTTTTCCGGTGGCATAAGAGTCAAAGTGATAAAGAAGAATGAAGGTTAGGGAAAGCATGGGTATAACACCCTTGGGATCGCTTACCTTATTCTCTCAATATTTTGTTTTCATTATTTGCTTTTTATCTATATTACGAAAAGTGAAGTAAAATTGATTATTAGAAATCAGAATTATTCTTTTATTTGCTTTGAGCACCAAAACTATTTTTTGATTAAACACCACACCTATAACCTATTGTTATTATTGGGGCAAACACCTTATCATGAATCATGAAGTGAAATGAATTTAATCAATGTATGCTTCTACTTATTTTTGTATTTGAAATGAATGCAAGTCAAGCATAAGAACTATCTAGCCACCTACTCTTGAGGTCGTGGGTTCGAGTCACCCCAAGAGCAAGGTGAGAGTTCTTGGAGGGAGGGAGCCGATGGTCTATCGGAAACAGCCTCTCTACCTCAGGGTAGGGATAAGGTCTGCGTACACACTATCCTCCCCAGATCTCAGTAGTGGGATTATACTGGGTTGTTGTTGTTGTTATCCAATTTGCTTATAAAGCATAAGGAATATAATCATGGCAGTAAAATATAGTAGTTATTATCTTCTTCTAGCGAAACAATGAATATCCACTCTTGCATGTTGAGCAAAAGTTGAAATTCAGAAATCTTTACAGTAAATAAAATGTTAAAGTGCTGTAAATAAAATTTTAAATTGATTAATTTCTAATATCCTGCAATTGATAATGTAATGTACATTACTTGAAAACGAATATAATACAATGGCATCCTCCACGTAAAGGACTTTTATAAGCTGAACGTTGATATGATAAAAAAAATGGTAATGGAGATTAGGTTGTTGGTTTTTATGATGGCAGAAAACACATAAATCATATTCTAACGAACCTATTCGTTTTGCTTCAAGGACTAAAACTAGTCCTCAGCATGAGTTGTTACCTATAGAAAATTAGAAACCAAGACATAAAATGTGGAGGTAATACTACTACTCGAAAATATAACAACATTTTACTCGAAGGTAATGCAGTAGCACATGCTTTCGCTAAGGAAGCGACCAAGTTAGCCAGCTCTAGTGCAGCTTGCCTCTACACTTTTCTACCTTTATTTACAATTTACAATTATGACAGATAAAGACATAAAGTAGGAAGAAATTTTAATAAAAGTGTATGGATTAATATCTGTAATAATTTTGCTTGACTTGACAATTTGAGTACGCTAAGCAATACGTGTAATGACCCTTATTATATCGAAATAAAAACTTATTCGCGTTTATACAAAACTATATTATATTATATTATATTATTTATAATTAAGTGATTTAATGATGTAAAAATACATTCTTAATTAACTATGATTGTGTAAGATAAGCTTATATTCAAACAACTTAATGCATTTATCAATTTGATCCAAATATACGCACAAATGTTTTTAATATATTAAGTAGGTAAAATATCTAAAAATGTTTTATTTAGAAAATATAAGGCGCATGCCCGTGGTTTCCAGTTAGCTGGCCAAAAACACTACTTTCCAATATAAGGCGCATGCACCCCAAAAGCTGGACATAGATGTTGGTCGGTGTCCATTAAAGTACGATGGATTAGCATATGTGAGCTTCACTTTAGCACAACACACATTTTGATACTCTTTGGTTCTGCGAAGTTGGTAGGTTACCACTTCTGTCACTTTTACAAGGTTTCCTAGGGAATTTGGACTTTAGCTACAAATGGAAAAAGCTCTTGCGTGACAGCTGATGTGACAGAATTGGAATCACCGCGCTTTCCTCCTGCTTTCGTCTTATACAAACGATATGAAAACAAATAAGTTCTTCTATATTTAAACTACAGTATTTTAATAGATGCTCCTTCTGTCCCATTTTAGGTTGATAGTCTGTAATATATAAGAAGCAGGATTATCCCCTATTAGAAGGTAAGATGAGTTTGACCGCTTTATATACCAAAAGTCTTGGTAATATAAAATTTCTTTTATATTGAAATTAAATGTAAGCTTTAAATTTTAATAAAAATATATTGGGCTTTGGACATTGATTCACCTTGCTTGTTCATAAATCATTCTTTACTCAATTTGGTTTGTATTTTATTCCTTTTTTACAGTCAATATTAGATATTTTTCCATGTATTTTTTCGATTTGTACCAAGTTATACCACGTATCTTTAGAACTATGTATAAATTCAACTCTATCTGTTTTTCGGGTAAACAGTTTGGCGCCCACCGTGGGGTAAGGGTGGCTTGTGGGCCGAACCCGGTCTTAAGTGGGCTTCGTGGGCCCGGTTCTATATGGGCCGGTCCTATATGATCCCGGGATTCGCGGGCTTCTTGTTGGAATCGGACCGGAACCACGAACTAACGGTCCCGGGCTTAAGTGGGCCAGTCCCGGGACTAAGTGGGTCCAACAAATACTTTCTTTTTTAAAAACAAATTTATAGAAGTTAGAGAAAAAAAATAGTAATAAAAATATCTAAGGCAATTTCTTGTAAATTGTATTATAGAATTGTGACCTAAATTTTTTAATTCAAATTTAAAGACAAAAATAAGCTATATTCGATACATATATATATATATATATATATATATATATATATATATTGAAGGGCTTGGATTCCAAAAAATTCATACAAAAGCCTTTCCCCCTAGCGCGGCTCCTAAACCGATCCCCAAGAAGTTTCGCATGCCAGAAATTTTTAAATATAATGGAACGACCGACCCCAACGAACATGTCACCTCTTACACATGTGTCATTAAAGGGAACGATCTAGAAGACGACGAGATCGAATCCGTACTATTAAAGAAGTTCGGGGAAACCCTGTCAAAAGGGGCAATGATATGGTATCATAATTTACCGCCTAACACTATCGATTCTTTTGCTATGCTTGCAGATTCTTTCATAAAAGAACACGCCGGAGCAATAAAGGTCGAGACCAGGAAGTCGGACCTTTTCAAGGTAAAGCAAAAGGATAACGAGGTGTTAAGAGAGTTCGTATCTCGTTTTCAAACGGAACGAATGGATCTACCACCGGTCACAGATAGTTGGGCTGTACAAGCTTTCACTCAAGGACTGAACGAACGAAGCTCGATGGCTTTATGACAGTTGAAGCAAAATTTGGT
Organism: Nicotiana tomentosiformis; assembly: GCF_000390325.3. Classification (NCBI taxonomy): domain Eukaryota; kingdom Viridiplantae; phylum Streptophyta; class Magnoliopsida; order Solanales; family Solanaceae; genus Nicotiana; species Nicotiana tomentosiformis. Next base: position 28,681,112 of record NC_090817.1, read on the forward strand.
TGAGTAACCTACTGTTACCTGGGCCGATATGCACAATCGATATCAATCGAAGATCAGGGTCGAAGACGATTAGTTGGGTTCTGGGTTCGTTATTAAAAGGGACTTCGACCAAGAACCATTGTCGAATAAGGACCAATATCAGCCATATAACGGAGATCGTAGGGGTAGCGAACCTACACGCAACTCCGTACGAGGCGAAAGGAGAAATGATCGAGGCTAAAGGTCTCGGGGGCTGATGAAAAAGAATGTGCTTGACAAGTATATTAGACTTAAGGAAGTACCACGGTTATCAGAATATAACTTCAACATCGATGCATTCGCCATCGTATCGGCTATCGGACGCATCAAAGATACCAAGTGGCCTCGACCTCTGTAGTCCGTTCCAGCCCAGAGGAATCCTAATCAAACATGCAAATATCATGGCACCCATGGCCACAGAACCGAAGACTACATTCAATTGAGAGAGGAAGTAACCCGTTTAATCAATGAAGGGCACCTTCGAGAATTTTTAAGTGACCGGGCCAAAACCCATTTCAAAAATAGAGATTTTAATAGGAAAAACGAAAAAGAAGAGCCACAACACATCATCCACATGATCATCGGAGGGGGGGGGGACATCACCCAGGGACCGATGCTTAAATGCACTAAGATATCTATTGTAAGAGAAAAGCGATCTCAGACTCAGGATTACACACCTAAAGGAACCTTGTCCTTTAGTGACGAAGACGCGGAAGGAATCATGCAACCCTATAACGATGCACTGGTAATATCTGTACTTATGAATAAAACTCAAGTTAAACGTGTGTTAATTGATCCAGGTAGTTCGACCAACATTATTCGATCAAGGGTCGTGGAGCAACTCGGTCTATAGGACCAGGTCGTACCCGCTACCCTAGTACTGAACGAATTTTAATATGGCATGTGAAACTACTAAGGGCGAGATAATCTTGCTAGTAAACGTGGCCGGGATTGTCCAGGAAATGAAGTTCCATGTAATTGAGGGCGATATGAGATATAACGCCCTGTTCGGGAGGCCATGGATCCACAACATGAGAGCAGTGCCCTCAACCCTTCACCAAGTTCTAAAATTCCTAACATCGGAGGGAATAAAAACGGTCTATGGGGAGCAACCATCCGCAAAAGAAATGTTTGCCGTCGATGAAGTGATTTCGATATCCTCACTATCATCGACAAAGGGATCAGATTCGAGGGAGGAACAGGACACCAAATAGCAATCACAAACGTCAGCCTCGACCTAATTAGAAAATCAGAAAACTGACGAAGACGATGACTATGGGATCCATCGATCCTTTGTGGTCCCTAATGATTCCGACGCTACCTAATCAACGGTCGAAGAACTGGAGCAAATCACACTAATCGAACATCTTCCCGAACGAAAGGTATACCTGGGCACATGATTAGATCCTGAGCTCAGGAAAAAGCTTATTCAATTTCATATAATTAACATGAACTGTTTCGCTTGGTCCCATCTTGACATAATAGGGATCCCACCGTAAATAGCCACTCATAGACTGAGCTTGGATCCAAAATTCCATCCGATAAAGCAAAAAAGAAGACACCAGTCCGAGGTCAAACATGCCTTCATCAAGGACGAGGTAACCAAACTTTTTAAAATAGGATCCATTTGAGAAGTAAAATATCCTGAATAGATAGCAAATGTGGTGGTAGTCCCTAAGAAAGGGAACAAACTTAGAATGTTTATAGATTATAAAGAGTTGAACAAGGCATGCCCTAAGGATTCCTTTCCTTTGCCTAGCATCGATCGTATGTCCTATGCCACGGCCAGCCACGAGACTCTCAGTTTTCTCGATGCCTACTCTGGGTACAACCAGATACAAATGAACCCGGAGGATCAGGAAAAGACCTCATTTATCACTAAGTACGGTACCTATTGTTATAACGTAATGCCATTCGGTCTAAAAAATGCTGGTGCAACTTATCAACGCCTAGTAAATCGAATGTTCGAAAAACAAATAGGAAAATCAATGGAAGCTTATATTGATGACATGTTAGTTAAGTCCCTACGAGTAGAGGACCATTTAAAGCATTTGCAGGAAACTTTCAACGTGCTAAAGAAGTACAATATGAAGCTCAACCCCGAAAATTGTGCATTCAGGGTTGGCTCGGGCAAGTTTCTTGGTTTCATGGTGTCCAACCGAGGAATCGAGATCAACCCCGATAAAATCAAAGCTATCGAGGACATCACGGTAGTAGACAATGTGAAGGTCGTATAAAGGTTAACGGGGAGGATAGCCGCCCTGGGACGATTCATTTCAGTTCGTGGTTGACTTTTCACCGAACCTCATACCCAAAATTGAAAAAGAGCTACTAATAAAATCGGGTACCTTTTTGGGACTTTGGAGCCTTTTCACGGACGGTGCCTCGAACGTGAAGGGGTCCGAATTAGGCATTGTACTAAAATCACCCACATGTACCGTAGTTAGACAGTCTATCAGAACTACAAAATTGACTAACAATGAGGCCGAGTATGAGGCCATGATTACATGTCTTGAACTAGCTAGGTGCTTGGGAGAAGAGATCGTAGAAGCTAAGTGTGATTCCCTCCTTATGGTAAACGAAGTTAACGGGACTTTTCAAGTCCGAGAAAATCGAATGCAAAGATACTTGGATAAATTACAGGTGGCTCTACATCAATTTAAAGAATGGACTTTGCAACATGTACCCCGAGAACAAAACAGTGAGGCCGACGCTCTTGCGAACTTAGGTTCATCGGTCGAAGATGACGAACTCAACTCGGGGACTGTCGTACAACTCATAAGATCAGTGGTCGAAGAAGGTCACGCCGAGATAAACTCCACAAGTCTAACCTGGGATTGGAGAAACAAATATATAGAGTACTTCAAGAACAGTAAGCTTCCATCAGATCCAAAGGAATTGAGAGCTTTGCGCATAAAGGCAACGCGGTTCACCCTGTCCGAGGACGGAATGCTATATAGAAGGACGTTCTATGGGTCATTGGCAATATGTTTGGGACCAGGAGATACCGATTACATCCTACGGGAAATTCACGAAGGCACTTGTGGAAACCATTTCGGCACCAATTCGCTGGTCCACAAAGCAAACAGAGCAGCGTATTATTGGACCGATATGAGCAAAGATGTGAGGGATTTCATTCGAAAATGCGACAAATGCTAAAGACATGCACCCATGATACATCAACCCAAGGAGCTGCTCCACTCGGTCCTATCTTCATGGCCTTTCATGAAATGGGGAATGGACATCGTCGGCCCCCTCCCATCGGCCCTAGGTAAATCTCAGTTTATTTTGTTTATGATTGATTATTTCTCTAAATGGGTTGAAGCATAAGCTTTCGAGAAAATCAGAGAAAAAGAAGTGATAAACTTCATTTGGGACCACATTATATGTCGATTCGGGGTGCCAGCCGAGATTGTATGTGATAATGGAAAATAATTCATCGGCAGCAAAGTAACTAAATTTCTCGAGGATCACATGATCAAAAGGATCCTATCAACACCATACCATCCCAGCGAAAACGGAGAAGCCGAATCGACCAAAAAAACCATCATCCAAAATCTCAAGAAGAGATTAACCAATGCCAAAGGAAATTGGAGAGAAATACTACCCGAGGTCCTGTGGGCATATCGCACAACATCAAAATCCAGTACCATAGCAACACCATTCTCATTGGTCTATGGCGCCGAAGCTTTGATCCCGGTTGAGGTCGGAGAACCTAACATTAGGTTTCGATACACTATAAAGGAGTCGAATAATGAGACCATGAACACGAGCCTAGAACTACTGAACGAAAGACGAGAGGCCTCTCTCGTCCGTTTGGCCGCCCAAAAATAGCGGATCGAAAGATACTACAATCGAAGAACCAATCTTCGACATTTCAAAATCGGGGACTTGGTACTAAGGAAAGTCACCCTCAACACCCGAAATCTGAATGAAGGGAAACTGGGTCCAAACTGGGAAGGGCCATATCAGGTTCGCAAAGTCGCCGGAAAAGGATCCTACAAACTCGGAGTGATAAATGGCAAACAACTACCGAGCAATTGGAACGTGTCGCACCTAAAATGATACAACTACTAAGGTACGAGCCTCCCATGTTCATTTATATTTCTAAATTAACCCTTGCAGGTGTTCAATCAGAAACGAGGATGGATTTGTCACGCCCCAAACTCAGGGAGCGCGATCGGCACTCAACCGAGATAACCTAGCCGAGCAAGCCTATTAGATTTTTCTTCTACCCAAACTCATCCATAAATAAAGAGGAGATGTACTCCATTAATCAAACACTGAAAAGGTTCTATTAACAACCTCCTTTTCATTACCATTAGCAGCTTCATTCATAATTTCCAAAATATTACGACTTTATAGAGTTAATGTAAAACGTGATTTCCAAATACCAACATTTCTAATTCAATTCCCAACATGAACCACAATCCACAACCTGTCTACGAAGCCTCTAAGTACAATAGAAGAGTAATATGGAAATGCCGGCAATAAGGCCCCGGCTATACCTCAAAACACAGTACATGAGAAACAAAAGATACATGGCCCCGAAATGAAGTGGGGCTCACCAAATCAGCTAAAAAGAGTGTACCACTATCACTTATCAATGTCGCATGTTGTAGAACCATCTGCATCCATTAAAGATGCAGTGCCCCTGGCAAAAGAGGCATTAGTAATGTCGAATAACACTAGTATGTATAGCTAAAAATCCTCTTTCAAAATAGAACGCACATATAAGAAAAGGCAACACATACAAACAGCAAGTCACAATCCACAATATCTAAATGTCCAGTTAAAAACATAATAATTTTCCAAATACGAACTTCATATACAATTTTTGGTTGGGAGACCTTTAGCACCGATATACCACTGTTCACAATAGCAATGCCACCATACGTTAGCACGGAGTTCGATCACGACCCGACTGGTTAGGCTATATCATTAGAGAAATCAACCACAGTTACTATCATTACCAATACCACCGTAATTTTAGCACGGATTCCGATCACGACCCGATCGGCTAGGCTATCTCCTTAGAGAATCAACCACAATTACTATCAATACCAATACCACCATAATTTTAGCACGGAGTCCGATCACGCCCCGATCGGCTAGGCTATCTCCTTATAGAATCAACCATAATTAATATCTCAATACCAATACCACCGTAATTTTATCACGGAGTCCGATCACGACCCGGTCGGCTAGGCTGTCTCATTTGAAGACATCAACCAAAATCTCAATTTCAATTAAGAGGAATAATTTTATCACATCAATCTTATCCCAAATAAGGGGAATAATTCACAAAAATAACATAGGTGCAAATGTATTTACCTCATCATCTTTCACATTGTATAAATCTCCACTAGTATTTTCAATCAATAACAACAACAATATTTCCTTGGCTCTTTTGGCCATTCACGAGATTCTTTATTCAAGGCACGATGGCCATATTTGATATTCCATACTTTTATTTCTTCCCTCTCATGTATCATTATCATAAATATCAACATACATATAATATTCCGTAAATCACAACTTTAAATTCATTAAAAATGAACAATTTAAGCACAATAGATTTCTGTCCGAGAAATGGAGTAAAATGATTGGCAATTGATGTGCAAGTTAAAATCATCAGAAAATAACACACCATTTATTCTTGACACATTTTCCCCACAAAGGACAATACACAATTTTCACTCATGAATATGTAAGAACGCAAAACACATTGAAAATACTCACAAAGCATAGCATTTGTTAGAACAACCACATATGGGCATGACTTGAGTTCATAAGCTTTTAGGCAATTCTATTTTCAAAGTCAATTTGGAATAGTTGAATCAAGGCTCATTTCATAACTTTTCTCACATCATTTCATTTCATTAGCACCATTGGCCACAAGTATAACTTTCACTCTTGGCACGTTGGCCACACTTTATATCCTCAATTCATTTATTTCACTTTCAACCATCTTTATAGATTATCAACAATTAGACATTTCCAATCAAGACTTTAGGTACACATATGAGCAATTAAGAGTCTTAAGCATATTGAATTTTCTCACACAATTTAACATCATAACCTTCATTTTAAACACAACTCAAAGACATAACATTTTAATACACATTTCATTCTTGAACACATTCCAAAAAGATAACATAATGTGATAGGAACATTCGGAACACGTTTTGAATACATAATTCTCAACACTTTGCTTATTTGGGACAATCGAATTTATTGGAACCAACTTGGAATATAGAATAAGGAACTTGAGACAACCATACTTGAAACCAACGGTAACATCATGGAATTCAATTCTAAGAGAGTAGTTTAGCCAACATACCTCAATTGAGCTTTCCTTAAATTACTACAACGTTCCGAAAAATCTAGCAATCCCAATCTCTTTTAAGAAATAACAAAATTGAACCATAGTTAGGAAGATATTCATGGTCTCAGCTCATTTGAGCATTTTATCAAACACTAGGTGTGCAAATTTAACCACAAGATTCTTCTAAAAGATTTCCTTCACTACCCAATCCAATCCTTACTTATTTAAGCTCAACAATCTTCCCACAAATCATATTGGTACATGCATGTATAGATAACACTCTCATACCCAAGAATCATACTCATAATCAACCATCTTCTACCAAAACATGGAGCTCCGGAACAAGGTTTGCGATCGCATATGAGATCGCATAATCGATATGCGGACTGCATAATTGGAGTCCAAAATCGGAAAAAATCTGTCTGCTGTCGCATAGTCGACTGCAGAATTGCATCCAAACTGACCCTCTCCTGCCTCACTTCTGCGACCATTATGCGGCCCGCAGAGTGATTTTGCGGTCGCATAATGGACCGCAGAAACGCATTTCGCTGCCAAATGTTTTCCTTTACTTTCTAGTGCATTGTTCAACCCAAAAATTCCGATCCGCGGAGAGCTTGCTCGCCGCGAAGAATTTCTAAAATTCTCAAACACATATACATACTCCGGCATAACAAAACCTTGAATTCATTTTTGAAATTTTATGGGGCTTTACACTTAAATACTTCAAAATTTTCTGGGGTGTTACAGGATTCTTCAACTCAAAGCCTTTTGTTCTGAAAGCACGCGTTGCACTCTTTTTCCCTTAAACCGGTTTTGTCCCAAATGGGTTTTTCGGCAAGGTTTTTAATGAGGCAACCATTGATCGTGCTAACTTAGAACAATTTGACAGTATCTGAGGCCTCTTTACAATCAACCTCGAATACTGGGGGGCATTACCCTCGAATATATCAAGTTCGATGCAAGAAAGTTACTTCATGACAACAGGGTCTTGACAAGAAAAATTTATAAGGGCCAAATGGTCAAAACAAACCATGCCCGCGTAGTTTGCTCGAGTCCTGGAACAAAACATGAACACATCTATAATGATTATAAAGAGAAATTTCTTCTTTACAAATATCTCATACCTCAGAAAGCTTCTTCTACTTCATGTTTTCGATCTATTATATAAACATGCTTAAGGGCCGACCGTGATCGAAGTTTAAATAATTACCCCATAAATCGGGGACTACCAACCAAAAAATCAACGAGATCGAGCTTCATATAGCCTAAGGGCTACCTTTTCTTCGAGTTCGATTAAACACTCACTCGACCATTAAGCCTAAGGGATACCCTTTCTTCGAGTTTGAGCAAACACTAACTTGACCATTAAGCCTAAGGGCTATATTAATTCGAGTTCGAGCAAAAACTCACTCGACCATTAAGCCTAAGGACTACCCTTTCTTCGAGTTCGAGCAAACACTCACTCAACCATTAAGTCTAAGGGCAACATTAATTCGAGTTCGAGCAAACACTCACTCGACCATTAAGCCTAATGGATACCCTTTCTTCGAGTTCGAGCAAACACTCACTCGACCATTAAGCCTAAGGGCTACATTAATTCGAGTTCGAACAAACACTCACTCGACCATTAAGCCTAATGGCTACCCTTTCTTCGAGTTCGAGCAAACACTCACTCGACCATAAAGCCTAAGGGATACATTAGTTTGAGTTCAAGAAAACAGTCACTCGACCATAAAAGCCCAAGTGTTACATTAGTTTGAGATCGAGCAAACACTCACTCGACCATTAAGTATGAAGTCTACCTTAATTTGAGTCCGAGAAATCATTCTCACTTGACCACAAAGACCGAAGGCTACAGTAATTCAAATTCGAACTATTGCCCCGAATGGAAAACTATATATCAAGCTTAAAAGGCTATTTTGCTTAAAACTTTGACCTTTGTACAGATTAACAAAGAAGGCGAGAATCTATGAAAATAAGGAAGTTTTTATATACATGTCAAAATCATTTACAAGGGCAAGACAGCCCGATCAAATTTCTTTATAGAAGACCAAAAAGAAACACAGGAAATGCTAAGAAACTTGGTCCTCTGTGGGAGCAGCGTCTTCGCCCTAGAGGCCGCCTTCACTTTCAGATCCGCTCACACTCTCGGTATCATCATCATCAGGAAAGGCCGACATTCTCGCTTCGGATTCAATCTCTTTAGCTTTTTCGATCTCAGCTGTTAGATCGAAGCCACGAGCGTGAATCTCTTCGAGACTGGTGTTTAGCACACCGGCAATTATCGCCTCTTTACCTCGAGGTAAAAGATCCTAGGTCTCCAAAGGCTCGGGAACTCGGGTTGAAGTCCCCTCCTCGACCTCATCAAGCCTGGTTGGAGCAGTATCAACTCCTACCGATACCAAAATATTTTGAATATCGGTGCTAGCCCGGGCACGAGCCAACAACCCGGAATCACTTTCTTCTTCTTTATCATCCCTTAGACGAAGGACCGATTCCATAGTCAATGGGGTTGTGGTTCCCTTGGGCTTACGGGTTGTCCTCTTCTTAGGATTCTGACCCTCGGAATCCGAGGTCCTTTTTCTTTTACGTTCCTTTAACGGCTTCGAGACAGGCGGTAAAACTTCTTCACAACCAGACGGGGGCCACATGACCGCATCTTTTCCGAGACCTATGAGTGGAGAAGATAAATAAACCCACGTTTCGAATAAACATGTCACCTCGAATGACAACCGAATCGGTAGACCAAGAAGAAAGCTTACCATGAGTATGAGCTTCCCATCGACCCTTCAACAAATCGCGCCATGAGCGCTCTGTCACTTCCGGAACCTGGGGGTGAGAACGGCAATTGGTGCCTCACCTATCCTCGCGTACCAACTTGTGACTAAGGGACTCTGAACATATAATGTCATACTTTGACCATAGGCCACATTGCAAGACACTTGCGAATATTGACTAAATATCAATAAAAACCTGGGACGACAAGGCCGTCATAACTACTACAGCTGACAATCTAACAAAATGTACATAAAAGGCCTACAATCCCAACATACTGCATTAACTGACAGGATATGTCTACACGCCTCTACTGACCTACACAAAACATATATATATATATATATATATATATATATATATATATATATATATGCAAAGATGTAAAGATCTAGAACCGGCAACTCCGAAGGTTATGGAGCTTACCGATCAAGTTGAACTTGGGCAACACCTAATAAGGAAGTCTACCCGTCTGTCTGTCTGAACCTGATGCAGCGCCCCCAAAAAGGGACGCTAGTACGAAATAATGTACCGAGTATGTAAGGCACTATACTAAAAGCTGAAACTGAACTGATAATATAATAACTGAAAGCAACTGGAAGTCAATGATAATCTGAAGATATGGTTACCTGCTGATACTGACTCAACCCTCTCAATATAATAAGTAAAATAGATGTCTGACCTTATAAGGCTCAGTATATATATATATATATATATATATATATATATATATATATATATATATATATATATATATAAAACTGATTTGCCGTAGTAGGCTCGCTCATAGGCGCTCGGCCATACTAGGCTCTGTATCTCGGCCAACTGGGCTCGCTCATAGGTGCTCGGCAATAGTAGGCTCAGTATATAACTTACTATCTGATCAAAGGTTGCCTAATAGGGGCCTGCCCATCGATTATAGTTCGATGGTAATAAAAATACTGTAATACTGTATATATAGACTTTCTGCTCTCTTGACTGGAAAAAGAAAATACTCAATTGAATATGATGTCCCGATAAGGAGAATATTGTAACTTACAAGACTAGGAAAATATATGTAAATTTCGGGACATGAATTGTTTTCTTTATACCTCGTTATCAAACTTGTGTAATTACGAGATCATGCAAAATGAAGGAAGAGTTTAGCCTTAACATATCTGAGCCGATTCTCTTGAAAATCCCTCTAACACACGTCAATTACGACAACACGTAATGACGGATCGAAGTAGGGAAAAATCCGTATGATATTCTTGATAAATATTATACCGTGCTTCCTTAGAATTGCATATTTCGCATAATCGGATCTTGTATGAATTTTTCGAAGCAATTTCACGTTTCCGTCTCTTGCGTTCTTGGTCACTACTGGATTTTGTCTTGATTACAAGATATCATATTGTGGCTCGGAAGAATCATTAATCCTTGGAGTGCTTTTTGATGCATAAGTCACGCATCCAACTCTCAAGATTGGAAAATATTCTTATTCCCAATAGTTGGTCGAGCAAAATGAGTCCAATATTCAAGTTTGGTTCATTTTATGCCACCACCTACTTAATCACTTGATTAAATGGCAATTTGCTGTCATGTTTTTGACATCCCACGTGGAAGTGTTGTCCCCCTAATATTTCTCCCAAATATTTCTTAGTTGATTGTCCACAAATTAAATTTACACGTTACTCTCCAACTTAAAAATTCATAATTACTCAATTATTCACATAATTAAGAATTATCTCAAATTACTTAAAATATTACTCACTTTTAACACACCTTATACACCTCACTATCATGGTCATGTGGTACCTTGTATGGTACTAGTCCATAAATATCGGGTATTATAGCTCGGACCGTATTTTATCCCAAATTGTCAAACTTTGATGAAGCTCATTTTCTTCGATTCACTTACCCTCTTACCTTCAAGAATTTACTTATCACTTGTTTGAAATAGCATGATGTTTATAATCCGAAAATAAATCTCATTCCCAAACTTACGTCGATTAACTTACGACAAAGCTTTAACGTACGAAAACGTGGGGGTGTAACACGCTCAACAAATGTTGATGTCGAGACCAGGTTTTTGACCCAGTTCTCGAGATGGAGAACCGCACCCGGCATCCAAGCAACGACTGTGTCAATAAAAACACTGATAAGAAAAGATGAAGAAGTAAAAACAATAAAAACTAAAAATGACATCAAACTCACGGCTCATATTCCATTTCTCAGGAAATGGCATACTCTCAGCCGGGATTAGGTCCGAGGTCTTCATTGGAACAAACCGGCCCATCCACCCCCGATCCTTATCTTCATCTATGCTCGACGTGAACACCTTGGTGGCACGACGTTAAGCTTTAATAGCCCGCCTCGATAAAGTCGAGGACTATACAGTCTTATATGGTGGTCGAGGGTGAAGGGAAGCCCATCGATTTTGCTTATAAAGAAACGGATCAAGATCACGATCCTCCAGAAAGAAGGATGGACTTGGCCGAGGGTCACCTGGTATTTCTTGCAAAAATCGATGATGACTGGATCGAGGGGACCCAGCGTGAAAAGGTAAATGTAAATACTCAGATACCTTTCCACGTGGGTAGTGATTGATTCCTCCGGTATTGGTATCACGACCTCTTTATTTGCCCAATTACAATCTTTCTTCACCGCATCAAGGAAACTTACCGGTATCGAGCATATATATCTCGATACCGGCTCGTATCGACCGGCAACCGACGAAGGTTTATCAACTTTAAAATTGGAATCAATAACACATCCCCCGGGAATGCGTTCTTCGAGGCGTGGCTCCACCACCGGTGTTTCACCAGCCGGCCGAGATACGGAAGCAGCCTCTTTCTGAGGAACGATTCTAGATATCTTGGCCATCTAAATTTGTCAAAGAACAAAGAAGACTGGAAGTTGAAATATTTTGGTGTTTGGTGAAGAACAAGCAAAGAAATTTTTAGAACCTGGAAATAGATTATTCTGGGGAAGACGAAGAAGTGTGAAGGTTAGAATGAGAAGAGTTGAAAGTAAAAGTTTAAAATGACAAAGGAAGGAGTCTATTTATAGGTTACATAATGACGGTTCAAAGTTGGCAGTGGCCGACCATCGACTGATGCGCATTTAATGCCTTGGTAACTGAACCGACGAGACATTTATAATACATGTCACAATCGGGCTCAATGAGGACGTCAGTATGTATCTAGTCAGAGGTTGAAAAATCATACCGTTTCTTGTCACATTCTTTCCGAGAAATGAGTGGACTATCTGTGTACGGTCAAAATCGAGTTTGCCCTCGTGTGACTACTCGAGTTTGGGGCATTGTGGACTGAGGTTCGTTATTATAATATCGAGCTGTGATGTGAAGTCGGGCTGCTGAGTTCTAGCCCTAGAAAACCAACCAAGGTCGGGAACAACCAAGGTTAATATCGAGCCCAGATAGAGATCAAGACCCCAGAGACCGACCAATACCAAGCTCGAGGCGATATCAAGCTAGAGTCAATATCGAGCTATGATGTGAAGCAATGTTATCGAGCTCAAGAGCCAAAGATCGATCAATACCAAGCTCGAGTCAATATCGAACTCGAACCAATATGGAGCTCGAATCAACATCGAGCTCAAAATCCAAGACCGACAAAAGATGGAGCTAAGAGACAAAGAGCCGTTGCAGCCGCACTAGGGGAGAGAATCTTGGCGGGAATTAAGGAGAAACTAATTAACTAATCTATCATGGGATCCCCACTATGTATTTTCAATTATATCCAAAGTAGGATCTCTCCACTATATGAGGGGTGGCTATCATTTCTGTAACGGACATTGAACATTGAGACATCAATACACTCTCACATTTTTAAAGATTATTGATATTTACGCAAAAGTATAGTAGAGATTATCCTTTTTTGAGCTTTGGACATTGATTCACCTTACTTGTTCATAAATCATTCTCTACTCAATTTGTTTTGTATTTCATTCCTTTTTTTACAGTTAATATTAGATATTTTTCTACGTATTTTTTCGATTTGTACCAAGTTATATCACGTATCTTTAGAACTACGTATAAATTCAACTTTATCCGTTTTTCGGGTAAACAGATGGTATTCAGTATAGTCTCTTTTCTGACTATAAATTCACGTCTTCTTTAAAAAGTTGCTAAGTCAATATGCTATATCCAAAGGATTTGTTAGATCCTGAAAGAACTTGCCTGTATTCTTTTTAGAAAAATATTAGAGATAGTAACATTAAGAAGAATATTTAACAAGCAAACAAGACACAACAATTAATAATATAAGAAAATGCCCAGTTTCGAATGTGAAAACGGGTTGAGGCACTCTATGAAAGGCGGTGATTTAAAAGTAGATTTTCATCGCTACCTAGGTGAAAATAGAAAACTGACATCACACTCCCAAGATGCTATACACCACTCAGGAATCTTTTAATCAATCTACTCTCAAATAGAAGTTGCAGATAATTCTTAATTTTTTCTACTACTTTTATAGGAATCTAAAATGAATAGAAAAAATAGACTCTTGAATAAAATAAAAAGATAAAGATTTATATGTGTTTGTCTAGATTTTCTGCATCGAGATTAAGTATTTATATAGGCAATTAACATATATACCTTTTTACGAATGGATGCAACCATAAAATTGGATGGCACATTTTTCACGAAAAATAAGTGTATCCTTTAAAGTAACACTCTTTCATAAATAAAGTATCTTGTCCAAAAGGCATTTAAATTTTAAGTCATCTTCTAAGAGCATGAATTGAAAGCCATCATATAATTAAATTTGGGTGTAATTTGGTATAATTATACAGTTTGACTTATTTGTTTGGCCAAATAATTATTCAGTTAGTGTAGCATTAGGTGTAATTGAGAGAGAGTAACTACACTCTTCAATTCTCAAGGGAGACGTGGGAATTGATGGTAATCACACCATGTAATTACCAAATGACTTTTTATATTATTTTTTTCTTCTTTTCAAGTATGTATCTATTAGACTAATAAGAAAAAGGAAGACCTCTTCCGTTTCTGTCATCTTCTCAAATTTCTGTTTCAACGTGAAGTCATATTCTTACTCCATTACAGATAATGGTATTCTAACTTTATAATTCCTGACACTTTTCTTCTTCTCTTTTAAATCTCTTCCTTTATTGCCAATCGTATTACACTAGTATTAATTGGAGTACTTTTTAGGTTGATGTCTTGATTATAGTAATGAACCCAATGACCTGCTATACTGTTATTTCCATCATTTTTATTTTGTTGAAATAATTATTTAATCGGAAATATTTTGATGGATGATTATTGATAATTTGAAATTTTATTAGTTTTATAATAACAAGTTTCTGTATAAATTATGTTGTAGCTACATTGATAAGTAGTTGTTGTACTTTTTTAAATAAATATTTTATTTTCTACTGTATTAATTAGTATAAATGTTTATTATGAAAAAGTAGTTTATAAATTCATATTTATGTAATATTTTTTTTTAAAAAGTGCAATACATAATGAATTACATATTATATTCATACATATAGTTGGTAAAATATTAGATTTTTATTGGATTTTTAATTTATTCATGTTAAAATAATATTTATATAAAAGATACCGATTATTCTTCATAATGCTAGTTATCAATTTATAAATATATATATGCATATATTTGTTACATATTAAAATTTACTTATATGTTCATTTGGAAAAAAAATAAATTTTAAAATTAACTTTTATTTTAAATAAAAAAAATTTACCATGTAATTATACTCGTGCAACTAAACACGACACATGTAATTACAGTGTAATTACGTTATGACAAACAAACATGACTTTATAATTACTATATAGTGTAATTACTAGGTTGTTTAATTACTAGAGTAGTAATTACACAACCTAGTAATTACATGGTGGTTTTCAAACAGACTCTAAATAAATACCAGCAACCCCCCTCCCCCACATTATTCACGAATTTAAGAAATCCAAAAGCAGTTTTTTGTAATGCAATCGATGACGGTGTCTTGTGGACTTAACCTCCCTTAGTATGAAGAAGTGTAACGATTTAGCCGGTTGTTTTGAGTATTTGAGCTTTGTTCCCCTATTTGATGCTCTCCATATGTGTATTTATTGTTGTGTGATTTGCGGGAATTGTTGGTTTGTGCCACGTCCCAAAATTCCTCCTTAGGAGTCGTGATGACACCTAGTCCCTAAGACTAAGTAAGCCTAACACATAGAGAGAGTATTTTAATAGATTTAAACCAATCAACCACTTAATGAAATTCAGAATTTTTATACAAAGCCAACAATTATATATAGATGTACAATATCCCAAAATCGGTGGTACAAGTCATAAGCCATTCTAAGAGTACTGAAGATTATCAAATACATTACTGCTTGGAATATAAATAAATAGTACGAAGTAAAACTTCAGAAGGCGACTCTGAGGACTGCGAACGCGACAACAAGTATACGTTGAAAACTCCACGGCAATACACGATCAACTATCTAATGACCAACACGCTCCGAGGTACTTGGATCTGCACAAAAATGTGTAACAAGCGTAACATGACCACAGCGGTACCCAGTAAGTATCAAGACTAACCTTGGTAGAGTAGTGACAAGGTACAATCAAGACACCTACTAGAAATAGTAACCTGTACAAGTATGAAAATAAAGCTAACAGAGGAACGAATATTAATACAAGGCTAAACATGGTAAAAGCAACGATGAAGCACTAGCAAACGGAAAGTAGAAACAACGATTATCAACAAGGAGTAAACATGTGATGACGTCGCAAGGTAATAAGAACTTAGTGAAGGTACCCGTGAGATCAAGTAAGGAATACAAGTAACAACCAAGTAATCAACCGTTCTTACAAAAGGTTTACACAAGAATCACTCCGAGGTATCACACCTCATAATCACGATCACGGGTCCCAAATCACGATTCATAATCACTTGGCATCTCATGACTACATTACTAATTACAAGCGCACGGATAACTCACGCGCTGCACGAACAACCCACGTGCCAATACCATTAATGCCTCAGACCTACACGGATAACTCACTTGCCAACAGTAACAATACCTCATATCTGCACGGACAATTCACGTGCCAACAGTCCAATCTATGCACAAAAGGCAGGTATACGAGGATACGTGTACATGATTAATAAGCAATAAGATTCATACTCCTGAACTGATATAGGTGATATACTACAGTGCATGCTTGTGCAACTATACTATCACATCTTAAATCAACAGAAACGATCAGAGACACCGAGTAGCACATTGAAAACCACACAACAAAACTTGTAATATGCATGACTTACAACAAGAAGGTCACACCACCACACAATTATCATCAATAACATTGCCCTCGGGCCATCACAAATCATCCCCGATATAGCCCTCTTGTCTTGTCGCATGCGCCACAATAAAGTAAATGCCTGCCTTGTCTCGCCACACGCACATATAATTATCCCACCCTGTCTCGCCATATACGCAAACCCAACATATATAGCCCACTTTGTCACACCGCATGTGCAAATATCAATAATAATAATAGCACTGACAACTCACATGCAAACACCCCGACAATCATCTTAACAAACCCACATGTGCCAATAACATAACAACATAATATAACAACTCGCACCACTCAAATACCACAACGTTTTCATAACAATAATTCCAATACCATAACCACACGTAGCCTACGGCTCAACAATACCAAGTACAATGAGAACAATAATAACATGAGGGTACGACAAGTAAATAAACACAAGAATTACAACAATACAATAAAATGGAAGGATAAGCTCAACAATGAGAGACATAACAATTAATAATAACTTCAAGTAAGAGTAGTTCAACAATAATAGAGATAACATGTAACAATGATTTCAAATAAGCATAAATCAACTATGAAAGAGATAGCATGTAACCATGATTTTAATTAAGAATAAATCAACTATGAAAGAGACAACATGACAATAAAGAGGCAACAACTCTAATTAAAGTATGTATGAGTATTTTTGGCAATAGAACATGAACCGACGATTTCAAATAAGTCATATATGAGTGAATTTAACGATGGAGAATATAACATGATAGAGCAACTTTAATTTAGTGTGCATGAGAAATGTAAGAGTCTAAACCGGTCAAATTTCCACATATAAATCGTGTACACACTCGCCACCTCGAGTACACGTCTTTCATGTAGTTCAAATAGTGCAAACAAACTAATCCCTAAGGGGTAGTTTTCCCACACAAAGTTAGGTAAGATACTTACCTTAAGGCCCTCAATCAATACTCAAAAATAGATTTTCCTTTACAATTCACCTCCGCTCGGCTCGAATCTAACCAACTTAATAATAAACAAATAATGCAAGAGAAATCAATTCCAATAAATAAAGCTATGATACTTGCAAAATTTCTCAAAGGTCAACAAAAGTCAACCCCAGGCCTGCCTGATCAAAACCCGGGTCCAAGGGTAGATTCCAACTACTCATAGCCCCACGAGTCTATATATGTATTTTGTTTCAAAATCCGAGTCCAAAGCGACCCTCAAAACTCAAATTCTTATTTTTCAAAACTTAGATAAAATTTCTCAAAATTTCACTTTGATTCTCATAATTTTGATGTTATATCTCATATATAATCATGTAAAATAGTTGAAAATGGATTAAAATCACTTACCCAGTGATTGTGAATAAACATCCCTCTTTAAAATCGCCTCCTACCGAGTCTAGGGTTCAAAGATATCAAAATGAGACTAAAATCCCGTCCCTCAACTTTTATGTTCAGTCGCAGGTGTCGCAAATGTGACCTGGGGTTCACAAATGCGAACCCCGTAAATGCGAAGAATGCTCGCAAAAGATACACTCCTCACACTATTGCTGCTGTCGCAAATGCGACGACATCATCGCAAATGCGAAGGTTGAACATATCGCAAAAGCGACCTAATGATCACAATTGTGATCACTGACTAGCCCATACCCCCTTCGCAATAGCGAATAAAATGTTCGCAAATGTGAATCTAGCAGACCCCAGCCATTCTTGCAAATTCTTTCTACCACCTCGCAAATGCGAACAAATTCTCGCATTTGCGAGACCTGCAACACCAGTTCAAAATCAGCAAAAACAAAACTCGCTCGAACGATCAAAACACCAGAATTCAATTTCGGGCATACGCCCAAGTGCAAAATCATGATACGAACCTAATAATAAATTAAATAATAATAAATAAGACGAATAAATGAGTTCTTTTTGATTCTGCATCTTCACGGGGAATTCCTTTCTTTTCCAATACAAAATTTAATATAAGAAAATACTTTCCAGAAAAATAAAAAAAAAACAATTTATTTTCTGGCTACGGATTTATGGAACAGAGTCATCAAAACTCCATTTCGGGATTATTTTAAAAAAAATCAAACCTCAGTTAACATTTTCAATTTAAGCTTCTAAAATGAGAATTACTCATCCTAATAAATCCCGAAACATCCAAAAATCAAATTCGACCAAGCATCCAAGTCATAATACATAATATGAAGCTACTAAAGAACTCGAACCACTGAACGGAACCTTAAAGATCAAAATAACCGGTAGGGGTGTTATATTTTGGTTTCTAGAAAGTTTTCGAATGAATTGGAATACGTAGTTCCACAGTTGAAAGCTTAAGCTGTAAGAGTTGGCTGGGGGTTGACTTTAGTATAAACGACATCAGAATGGTGATTTGATGGTTTTAGTAGGTTCGTATGGTGATTTTTGACTTAGGCGTAAGTCCCGATTTAGATTTGGATGTTCCTAGGTTGATTTGGATCTAATTGGCAAAAGTTGAAAATATGAAGTTTGGAAAGTTCATAGATTTCACCATGAGTTGACTTTGAGGCTATCGAGGTCAGATTGTTATTTTTGAAGTTGGAATAGGTTCTTTATGTCATTTGAAACTTGTGTGTGAAATTTACGGTTATTCCGAGTTGGTTAGACGTGGTTCAACATGCGTTTTGAAAGTTGGAAGTTGATTAGTTCATTAAGCTTGAATTGAGGTGCGCTTCGTAGTTCTGATATTATTATGTGTGATTTGAAGCCTCAAGTAGGTCCGTATTATATTTTCGGACTAATTGGTATGATTGGACCGGGTCCCGAGGGACTCAAGAGTGTTTCAGATGAATTTTGGATCATTTGAGCTTGGTTGGATAGTTGAAGATTGCTGGTGCCTGGTGTGCTTCTTGATCGAGGAGCAGGTCTTGCTATCGCGAAGGCTTAATTGGGGGCATGCCCTTTTCTTCTTCATGTTCACGACACTTAGGTTGCGTTCTCGATGGGTGATGCAGGTTGGCCTTCGCATTCGTGACCAAGGCATCACGTTTGTGTAAAGTAAGGCAGGCTGGGGTTGGCCAGACGTTTAGCCTTCACGTTCGCAGAAAGGCAACCGCGTTCGCGTAGGCCGGTGGACCTTTGTGCATTACATTCACGAGTGGCAGACCGCATTCATAAAAAGGGTTATTCTAGGGCTGGAGCTGGTTGTGCTTCGCGGACACGAGGTTTGAGCCGCGTTTGCAAAGGGTATCACTCGGCAATTTTTTTTAAAGAGTTATAATTCGGGACTAAGACCCATTATTTCATATTTTGAGACCTAAACATGAAGATGGGCGATTTATGAAGGAATTTTTACACAAGGCAAGAGGGTAAGCAATTTCTACTTGATTTTAACATTATATCTTGATTACCCATGGGTTATTACATCTAGATTATGGGATTTGAAGGGGAAATTTGGGATTTTCACTAGATTTGAGCCTCGATTCGGATCAGATTTGGATGAAACTTGTATATTTGGATTCGTATTCGAATGGGTAGTCGGTATTTGTGGCTTTTGTCGGATATCGATAAGTAGGCCCATGTTGACTCTTTTAATTTGATAAAGATTGAAGCTTTATTACTTGGAATCAATTTATATAGCCATGTTTGATGTTATTGAGTTATTTTTCACTAGATTGCAGCTGTTTGGAGGTCGATTCGCGTGAGAAGGGATTTTTAGAGTATTGATTTATGTGCTTTGAGGTAAGTAACATGTCTAAACTTGGTTTGAGTGTAATTTCCCCGTTGGCTATGATATTTGAGATATGTTAGGGTGATGCACGTGCTAGGTGACGAGCGTATCTGCGTACACCGGGTTATTCATGATACGGGTAGATCTTAGGCTATTGTGTGCCTTATTTTGTTATCATGCCCCGTTGTTTCCGTGTTTTCTCTACTTATATGACTATTTGAGCTATTATTCATGCTAGAAGTCATGTCTAGGCTATGTGCTTATATGTTTGAGACATGATAGGGATATTTTTGCTTTATAGAGTTATTTATCTTAATTGTAGTCATACTCTCAATCATGATGCTATATCCGCATATTATATAACTGTCCATGTGCATTTTTAACTTAGATTTGATTCGTGCTTGGTCAAGGACCCTCCCCTCCAGAGTCAGGTATTAACCATGGGCGCAAGAACAATGTCGTATATGTGCTGTCACAACCCAAACCGTAGGGCCGCGACGGGCACCCAGTGCCTTACACAATCGAGTACCAATGTAACATATCTTTCTTATAATAATGTCATGGGTAAGTGGCCCAGAAGGGCCATCATGAGATAGCGAGAATAAAACATATGGGAATACTAGATATAGGACAACCCAACATGGTATAGAAACTTATACATGTGACATACAGGCCTATAAGGTCGACATGATCATTTGTATACTTAAGACCTAGGCTGATAAGGCCATACCAGTATCCATATACATGTCATCTGTCTACAAGCCTCTAAGAGTACATAAATATCATAAAGGTCGGGACAGGTCCCCTGCCATATCAATCAATACATATTCAAATCATACTGACCAAATAGGCAACTCCGGAGCAAGTGGAGTGCACAAACACCTTCTACTGAGCTGATAGCCTTCTAGGAGAACTCTCAACCTATCTATCGGGACCTGCGGGCATGAAACACAGCGTCCCCAGGCAAAAGGGACGTCAGTACAAATATAGTACCGAGTATGTAAGGCATGAAAGAAACATAGAGTAAGAAACTCAACCTGTAAGTCTGAATAGCTCTGTGAATCATGAAAATATTTATAATGTCATGCGTGTGCATATAAATGCCATACCATGCATAAGTATATGCGTACATAACATCATCAAGCCTCTTAGGGCATCCCATCATATCATCTCACCCATTGTGGGTGAAATCATCAACGAATACCAGCTGATCAGGTGGAGGTGGTGCGTATATAACGCCATAACCTTTTCCCATATCCCATATATATATAATATATGCGTATATAAAGCCATCTAGTCATGGGTCAAAGTACATGTATAAATGAATGCAATGCATGAGAAGTACGTCAATAAAATCTCTCAGAACGTCATAAGACCATTATGCCTCTGATCAATGTCATGAAATAAACTTTATCAACTTACTTATTTTCTGAGACCCATGAACAGATGATAGAATAATAAGACACATAGGGAATCAAGAATATAGACACCCCTAGTATTTCTATGAATAGAGTCATTTATGAAAATTGCGTACTTGCTCATTTCTTGCATCATATGGATCATGCCAAAAAGGAAAGAAGGGACAGCCTTAACATACCTTATCACAATCTTTCCAATCACCAAGTTGAACTAGATTCTTCTTACCTTAATCTACAATAACAATAACAATACTATCATTAAGTAACGAAAGGTACAACTATCGCACAACGAACGTCAATCTTATTTTCTATTAAAACGGGCAACATCTCCCCTATAATCATTACTTCCTTCAAATTCAAGATAACACCAAACACAAAAATATCAACATTTATACATTATTTTCCAACCTTATATACACCACAAAATACTACAAAACAACCTAACACACCCTAATCTCTTCATACACAAAACGACCATCGAAGTAGTGTCAAACGACCCGAAAATATTACAACGAACGACCAGACCACCACCCTGCATTTTGTGTTTATCCACAATATTACTCCTCCAAAACTGCACAAAACAGTAGTCAAATACTCAGCCCAACAACAACACAAAACAATCCACAAAACAGTCTGCTACAAGTGAATAACTCGAACTCACGACTTCCGATCACCGCCCCGTGAGTTCTAACTATTAGGAAATGAATTTATAAACCTTTCTTGATATCTAAATACTTAAATATAGAAAGTACATATTTTCTTAACTATGAAGTACCTTCCAAAACTCAAACTACAAAGAAAAAGAGAGACGATATAGCGATACTTACGTCGTAGGAATCGTTTTAATGTTATCGTTTCTTGATTCCACGCCAGGGATGATAATCTTGTTTGAAGATCTTGCGGAGAGCTTAAGAGTAAAGTTAGGGGTCTTATTTGGTTGTGTGTTCTGAAAAATTGAAGAAAAAAACGAGATAAGGATATAAATATCCATTTTGTTTGAAAAGTTAAAAGGTGCTACTTGGCACCCTAGCATTGGTCCTTCTTCCAACGCTTATAACATTTTATACGGGTGTCTTATCAATGAACGGTTAAGAGCATTGGAAACTAAATTATAAGACCTTCAATTTGGTATATAATATGTCCCAGAAGGACCTCATATAGCACACGAAATTTATTTCCGCAACTTTAATCCGACTTTTTCCAAACTTCAAATTTTCTATCCAAACATCATATATAGCCATATTATGACTTTAAAATTAATTAAATAAAGATTAACAAGTCTCCTATTCATTACGTCACCTTGGGACGCACAAGGTATAACATGTTCTTGGGTGAGGAACTTGTGTCAGGCAACTGTACAATGCTGAGTGTTGTTATGTGTGATGATTGAAGGGAAATTGTGAAAGGCACTATACATGTTCTAAGATTTGATATACTTGATGATTTAACTGCGATATTATTGATTCTAGCATGTTTACTAGCCATGCAAGTAACATGTTATGATATGTCCGTCATGCTTATTGGTATTTGATGTCCTTATTTAATGTGTTGGGCTTGTAACCACTCTTAAGTTGATAAAGACCATGTTTAGATGACTTCTGTGTAAGAATTTATGCATTAACTGTTGCTCTTGAAAATCATGCCTACTTTCCTTCTATTTGTGCAAATATTAAATTTAATATAGCTTGAACTACATTTCTTTAATGTTCTTATTCTATTATTATTGTTTTGGCTATTGGTACTGAATATTTTATATGGGGTTGGTTGTACTCATACTACACTCTATACTTGTAACAACCTGGCTTATTGTTTTGTGTATTATAGCCCCGTTCCTCTATTTATCCCTTTTTCTATCTTTATTTATGGTTATGTGACTTGCCGGGGTGGTTGGTTTGGTTTCGGGGCTGTTTCGGAGTTTGACTTTTATGTAGATGAATCCGGAATGGAGTTTTAATGGTTCCAATAGCTTTGTAGTGTGATTTTGGACTTAGGTGTATGTTTGGATATTGATTTGGAGGTCTGTAGGTTGGGTTGATGCTTTTTTGGCGAAAGTTGAAAAGTTGAAGGTTTGGAAGGTTGAGAAGTTTGACGAGAGTTGACTTTGTTGATACTAGGTTCAGATTTTGGTTCCAGGAGTTGGTGTAGGTTTGTTGTGTCATTTATGACTTGTGTAAAACATTTGAGTTCAATCAGAGTTGGTTTGATACGTTTCGACACTAATTTTAGGAGTTGGAAGTTCATTAGTTTCATTAGGCTTGAATTAGGGTGCGATTCTTGATTTTATGTTGTTTGATATGATTTAAGGCTTCGACTAAGTTCATATCATGTTATGGTACGTGTTCGTATGTTTGGATGGGGTCTCGGGGGCCTCGGGTGTGATTTGGATTGAAATCGGAATTTTATTTAGACTTAGGGAATTGCTAAAGCTTAAGGCTTCTGGTGTGATTGCACCAGCGAGGTCTTGACTGCAGGTGTGAAGTCACAGAAGTGACAGGGTTGTTGTAGTTGCGAAGGTTGGCTAGGCTAGGTTGAGGCCACATATGCGAGGCATTTTCCGCATCTGCGAGCCCGCATGTGCGAATAAGTTTTCCGCAAAAGCGAATTTGGACAAGAGAGGCTGGAGTCGCATAAGCGGAGTCTCTTTGCAGGTGCGTACATGCAAGAGCGAAGGCTTGTCATAGAAGTGGTCCTGCAGGTGTGAAGATGGGACCGCATGTGCGCATGGTCGGGATTTTAAGTGAATTCCACAGATGTGAAAATTGGACCACAAAAGCGGCGTCGCAGGTGCGACTCTGAGGGCCGCAGAAGCGAGAATCGCTAGGCAGTGTTTTAAATTGAAGGGTTTAGTTGTTTTTCTCATATTTGAGATTTTGAAGTTCAGACTAGGGCAATATTTGGAGTTATTTCCATCGGGATTGAAGAGGTAAGTGACTTTTAATCACTTTTGTCCATAAATATTGAATACCCATTGATTATTACACCTAATATTCATAAATCTAAGTTAGAATTTGGGGATTTTTGGACTATGTATTGGAGAGTGAGATTTGGGGATTTGAGGGTCGATTGGTGCTTTGAATTGGATGATTTTAGTATGATTGGACTCGTTATTGAATGAGTATTCGGAATTTGTGAATTTTGTCAGGTTTTGATTAAAGACGTTAGATTTAACTTTTGGAATTATTTCCTATAGCTATTATTGATGGAATTAAGTTGCTTTGGCAAGATTCAAGTCGTTCGGAACCCGATTCGCGTGGGAAAGGTTGGTTGGAGAATTGAGTTGCGCTTTTTGAGATAAGTAATATTTCTAAACTTGGAATTTAGGGTATTTATTGCTGGAACATGTATTATTTGTGTTGTGTTGGTGTGACACACATGCTAGGTGACAGGCGTGTGGGTGTGCATCGTGGTAAACATGATCCAGGTTGATTTTTGTACTGAGGTTCTATTAAGTCTTGTTTTATCAGTGTAATTCTAACTTGTTAGAGTAATTGAGATGTGATTCATGTTAGAAATCATATTTAGGCTATGTGCTTATTCGGTTTAGAACTAATGAGCCTATTTCTGCTGTTTTGAGTTATCTTCTTTAACTATAATTACGTACTCAATCATGATTCTTCATTTGCATATTATATCTCATTCTCTGTTATCATTCATTGTTACATCACTTATTATAATTGTTTAGGCTGAGTGGTATGAGATTTGTTAGCCCTTGAGACTTGAGAGATTGATGACTAAGTTGGACCTGAGAGTCGGGTGGTGAGTGCTATTATAGATCGGACTGCACGCCTCAGCAGGATTTATAGGCTTTATATTAGCACTTGGGCGGGATCCTCCGTTCCGAAGTCTGACATACCAGCAGTGAGCGAAGGCACATTGATATATACATATGCGTTAGTGAGGGGCATTGATGCCAGGCACCTGTACAGTGCTGAGTTATTATGTGTGTGTGATGAGTGGGCATTTGAGATAGACAGATTATGTACTCTAAGGGTGTGAGTGCTTGGGAATATCACTGGGATTTCATACATTTGACACGAATATTTGACAAGTAGCATAAAGATGTACCATTCCTCATGCTAGCTATACTTGACATGTTCTTATCAGTGTTTGTCTTTAATTGTGAACTTGAAAGCATGCCTAATTTTCTGTACCATGAACGAGTTGAATATGGAAGTTTCTCTGATTTATTTATTTTTATTATCATTATTTTTACATGTGTTGTCATTATACTGGTTCTGACTGTATCTTTCTGAGCTCGTCACTACTTTCAGCCCAAGGTTAGTTCTGTTATTTATTGAGTACATGGGGTCGGTTGTACTCATACTACACTCTGCACTTTGTGTGCAGATCCAGGTTCAACCGGACGTGGTGATTGCTAGGTATGTGCTAGCACATGCCTGGAGACTTCGAAGTAGCTGCTATGACGTCTGCAGACTTGACTTTATTTCCTTTTATCTTCTTCAGTACTGTTCTATTACTTAGACAATTGTACTAGAGTTTGGTTTATGTTGATATTTAGTAGTGCTCATGTACCTGTTGACACCAGGTTTTAGGATGGTTATAGTAGTGTTTTAGTTATTTTTATCAGATATTTATGTTATTTCTTCTCTTGAGTTTATTAGACCATGTTTTATTCAATTGTTTGGCTGTTATGAGATTTTCGACTTGCCTAGCAAGAGTTTTAGGCGCCATCACGACATGTGGGATTTTGACTTGTGACAAGTTAGTATCATAGACCTTGGCTGTTTAGGTCTCATGAGTCATAAGAAGGTTTAGTAGAGTCTTACGGATCTGTACAGAGACGTCTGTACTTATGTTCATGAGGCTACCAAACCTTAGGAAACTTCACTTTCTTGCATTCTTGTCCTGCGGATTTGTAATTTCGGAATCTGAACTTCTACTCTTCTATTCTCTCACAGATTGTGAGGACACGTATAAGTAGATTAGGCGAACAGCCACCAGTATCATTAGCTAGGGCTGTAAGAGGTCGAGGTCACGGTAGAGGCCGAGGTGCGGGTCGTACCACAGCTAGAGCAGCGCCTGTGGAGCTACTAGTTGCTCCAATTGACGAGAAGATACCAGATGTTGTTGAGCCGGTGGGACAACCTCAGGCACCAGCTGTGCCCATTATGATCCCAGGCCTTCAGAAGGCCTTAGCCTATATTTTGACTGTGTGCACGAGCCTAGCTTAGGTAGTCTCATATCCAGCTGCACCAACCTCTTCACAGGCCAGGGGAGGTGCCTATACTCCCATCGCTCATACTCTAGAGAAGGTCGCTCAGCTACTCTAGACATCATGGTTAATATCAGCACAATTGGTTGTTGTTGCTCGGGCCGAGGTTTGCCTACCTATGAGTGATGAAAAGAAGAAGAGACTAGAGCGGTTTGAAAGGATTAAGCCTACAGAGTTCAGTAGGGATGAGTTAGAGGATGCTTAGGATTTCATAGACAAGTGCCATCGAATCCTTCACAAGCGGGTATCTTGGAGATCAATGGGGTCGGATTCACTACATTTCAGCTGATAGGGGCAGCTTACAGATGGTGGAAGGCTTATGAGTTGAGCAGGCCAGCCGGCGCTACACCACTTACATGACATGAGTTTCTAGTTCTCTTCTTAGAGAAGTTTTTCCCACAGACTCGCAGAGATAAGTTGCATAGGCAGTTTGAGCATCTACGCTAGGAGGGTATGTTATTGACTCAGTATGAGATGAGGTTCACAGATTTGTGCCATCATGCGGTATGGTTGGTTCATACTAAGAGACAGAGGATCAAGAGGTTTATTGATGGCCTAAACTATGGCTTGTGTTTTAATTTGGCTCGAGAGGCCGAGACATATGATAGGTTTGACTAGGTGGTCGCGATTGCTAGGCGCTTGGAGTCGGTTCGCAGGTAGAAGCACGAAGAGCGAGAGGTCAAGAGGCTCCGTATTTTAAGTAGTTTCAGTGGTACCTTATCTGGAGGTCAGTCATATCACAACAAAGGTTATCCTTATAGACCCGCTCAGAAGGATCATCCAGTTCATCATGGTGCATCAGCTAGTCATGGTTCATACAGTGCTCATTCGGGTCAGTCATCTTTCAGTGCTCTCCTAGCTTAGAGTTTATCCCGTGATCCATCTGTTCAAGGCTCGTCAGTACCAGGTTCTTCTAGTGGTTATTTTTGGTCTCGAGGTCCAGTTCAGGACCCACCGCCATCTTTGGATCAAGGTTGCTTCGAGTGTGGAGAGTTGGGGCATGTGAGAATGAATTTACCCCGTCTATTGGGAGGTCCAGTTCACCAGAGAGGTCAGGCTATCACTTCCGCACCAGTCACTTCACCACCTGCTTAGTCCGTTTAGGGTGGAACTCAGGCGGTTCAAGGTTGCCTTAGAAGGGGAGGTCGATCATGTTGTGGTCAAGCTCGATGCTATGCTTTTCCCTCCAGGCCATAGGCGGTTTCTTTAGACGTAGTGATCACATGTATTGTTTTAGTGTGCCACAGGGATGCTTCAGTATTATTTGACCCTGGTTCCACTTATTCATACGTATCGTCATACTTTGCTCGTTATTTGGATATGCCCAGTGATTCCTTAGCTATTCATGTTCATGTATCTATACCGGTAGGTGATACTATTATTATGGACCGTGTGTATTGGTCGTGTATGGTGACTATTGGGTGATTGAAGGCAAAAGTTGATCTTTTAATGCTTAGTATGGTCGATTTTTATGTGATTCTAGGCATGGATTGGATGTTGCCATGTCATGCTATTTTGGACTGTCACGCTAAGACCGTGATGTTAGCAATGCCTTAATTGCCTAGGTTTGAATGTAGAGGTTCACTGGATTATGTTCCAAGTAGAGTGATTTCATACTTGAAGGCTCCAAAAATGGTTGAGAAGTGATGCTTGGCATATTTGGCCTTTGTGAGGGATGTTGGTGCTGATACTCCTACCATTGAGTCCCTCCTGGTAGTAAAGGAATTTCCAGATGTATTTTCTGCAGACCTGCATAGCATGCCACCCGACAAGGATATTGATTTTGGTATTGACTTGGTGCCGGGCACTCAGTCCATCTCTATTCCTCCGTATTGTATGGCACCAACAGAGTTGAAGGAATTGAAAGAACAGCTTCTAGAGCTACTTGATAAGGGATTCATTAGGCCTGGTGTGTCACCTTGGGATGCACCAGTTCTGTTTGTGAAGAAGAAGGATGGTACTATGCAGATATGCATTGATTACATGTAGTTGAAAAAAGTTACAATTAGTTGAAAAAAGTTACAATTAAGAACATATACCCACTTCCATGCATTGATGACTTATTTGACCATCATCAAGGTGATAAAGTCTTTTCGAATATTGATTTGAGGTCTGAGTATCACCAACTAAAGATTTAGGATTATGATATTCTGAATATGACATTTAAGATCCGCTATGGTCACTACGAGTTTCTTGTGATTTTTTTGGCTTGACCAATGTCCCAGCAACATTTATGCATCAGATGAACAGTGTATTCTAGCTATATCTTGATTCTTTTGTCATAGTATTAATTGTTAATATAGTGGTGTACTCACATAGCCAGGCAGACCATGAGCAACACCTCAGGATTGTACTCCAGACATTAAAAGAGAAGAAGTTATATGCTAAATTCTCCAAGTGTGAATTTTGTCTTGATTCTATGGCGTTCTTGGGGCACGTGATGTCTAGTGAGGGGATCAACATAGATCCGAAGAATATTGAAGTAGTTTCGAGCTAGCATAAACCATCTTCAGCTACTGAGATCCAGAGTTTTCTTGGCTTGGTCGAATATTATCGCCGTTTTATGGAGGATTTCTCTTCCACTACTGCACCTTTGACTAGATTGACCCAGAAGAGTGCCCCATTCAGGTGGTCTCATGAGTGTGAAGAGAGCTTTGAGAAGCTCAAGACTGCCTTGACCATGACCCTAGTTCTAGTTTTACTGTCAGAATCAGGTTCATATATGGTTTATTGTGATGCTTAGCGATTTGTATTGGGCGTGTCATGATGCAGGAGGGTAGGATGATTGCTTATGCTTTGTGCCAGTTGAAGCCCCAAGAGACAAACTACCTCATCTATGATTTAGAGTTGGCAGCTATTTTTCATGCATTGAAGATATGAAGGTATTATCTCTACGGTGTGTCATGTGAGGTATTTACAGATCATCGGAGTCTATAGCACTTGTTTAAGCAGAAGGATCTAAATTTGAGGAAATATAGGTGGTTAGAGTTATTAAAAGACTATGATATAACCATTTTATATAAGCCCGGAAAGGCCAATGTGGTGGCCGATGCCTTTAGTAGAAAGGCTGTGAGTATGGGTAGCCTTGCATATATTCCACTTGGAGAGAGACCGCTAGCATCAGATGTTCAGGCTTTGGCCAATCAATTCATAAGGTTAGATGTTTCAGAGCCTAGTAGGGTTCATGCTTGCATGATTTTTCGGTCTTCTTTGTATGAGTGCATTAGAGCACGTTAGTTTGACGATCCCTATTTGCTTGTCTTTAAGGGTACAGTGCAACACAGTGATGCCAAGGAGGTGTCTATTGGAGATGATGGGGTGTTGTGGATGCAGGGTAGGATTTGTGGTTCCAATGTGGATGGGTTGCGTGAGTTGATTCTTGATGAGGCCCACAATTTGTGGTATTCCATTCATCCGGGTTCCGCCAAGATGTATCAGGACTTAATGCAACACTATTGGTGGGGAAGAATGAAGAAAGATATAGTGGAGTATGTGGCTCGGTGTTTGAACTGTCATCAGGTAAAGTACGAGCACCAGAGGCCGAGCATTTTTCTTCAGAGACTTGATTCTCGAGTAGAAATGGGAGCGTGTTACCATGGACTTCGTTGTTGGTCTCCCACGGAATTTGAAGAATTTTGATGCAGTTTGGGTGATTGTGGACCGGTAGACTAAGTCCGCACATTTAATTCCGATTGTGACTACCTATTATTTAGAGCAACTGACTTAGATCTATATCTGTGAGATTGGTCGTCTTCAGGATCTTCCGGTGTCTATTATTTATGATCAAGGCACACCGTTCACATCATAGTTTTGGAGAGCAGTGCAGCGAGATTTGGGCATACGGGTTGGGTTGAGTACAACATTCCACCCTCAGAAGGACGGAACGTCTCAGCGCACCATTCAAATATTGAAGTATATGTTATGCACTTGTGTTATAGATTTCGAGGGTTCTTGGGATTAGTTTCTTCCACTTGCAGAGTTTGCCTACAACAACAACTACCAATCGAGCATTCAGATGGCTCCTTTTGAGGCTTTTTATAAGAGGCAGTGTCGTTCTCCAGTTGGTTGGTTTGAGCAGGGAAAGGCTAGGTTGTTGGGAACTGATTTGGTTTGGGATGCCTTGGAGAAAGTCAAGTTCATCCAGGATTGACTTTGTACAGCGCTGTCTAGACATAAGAGTTATGCTGATAGGAAGGTTCGTGATGTTGCATATATGGTGTGAGAGAAGGTATTGTTTAGAGTTTCGCCCATGTAGGGTGTGATGAGGTTCGTGAAGAAGGGAAAGTTGAGATCTCGGTATATTGGCTCTTTTGAGGTGCTTGAAAGGATTGGAGAGGTGGCCTACAAGCTTGCATTGCCACCTAGTCTATCGGGTGTTTACCTAGTATTTCATGTTTCTATGCTTTGAAATTATTATGGTGATCCGTCTCATGTATTGGACTACAACACGGTTCAGTTAGATGGGGATTTGACTTATGATGTAGAGCCGGTGGCCATTTTGGTTCGGCACGTTCGAAAGTTAAAATCAAAGAGTATAGCTTTAGTGAAAGTTTAGTGGAGAGTCTAGCCAGTCGAGGAGGCTACTCGAGAGACTGAGCGAGAGATGCAAAGAAGATATCCACACCTATTTGAAACTCCATGTATGAATCTTGAACTGTTCGGGGACGAACGTTGGTTTAAGCGGGCGAGAATGTAATGATTCAGTCGGTTGTTTTGTGTATTGTAGACTCATTCTCCCATTTATAACTTCCTCTATGTTTATTTGTGGTTATGTGACTTGCCGGGGTGGTTGGTTTGGTTTCGGGGATGTTTCAGAGTGATTTGGGATACTTAGTCCCAAGATTGGAAGCTTAAGTTCAAAGCGTTGACCGGAGTTTGACTTTTGTGTAGATGACTCCAGAATGGAGTTTTGATTGTTCCAATAGCTTCGTAGGGTGATTTTGGACTTAGGAATATATGATGAGATTGATTTGGAGGTCCGTAGGTTAGGTTGAGGCTTTTTGGCGAAAGTTGGAAAGTTGAAGGTTTGGAAGGTTGATAAGCTTGACCGAGAGTTGACTTTGTTGATACCGGGTTTGGATTTTGGTTCTGGGAGTTGGAGTATGTCCGTTGTAATTTATGACTTGTTTGCAAAATTTGAGGTCAATCGGAGTTGGTTTGATATGTTTCGGCACTAGTTTTAGGAATTAGAAGTTAATTGGTTTCATTAGGCTTGAATTGGGGTGCGATTCGTTATTTTGATGTTGCTTGATATGATTTGAGGTTTCATCTAAGTTCGTATCATGTTATGGGACGTATTGGTATGTTTGGATGGGGTCCCAGGGCCCTCAAGTGTGGTTCGGATTGAAATCGGAATTTTATTTGGACTTAGGGAATTGCTGAAGCTTAAGGCACAGAAGGGACATGCTTGTCGCAGGTGCAGCGGTTGGGCTTGGCAGAGGCCATAGATGCGAGGCATTTTCCGCATGTACAGACTATAGGTGCGAAAATGTTTGCTGCAGAAGCAGATTTGGGCAGGAGAGGCTGGAGTTGCATAAGCGAGTCTCTCCGCAGGTGTGGACGCGCAGGAGCGAAGGCTGGCCACAGAAGCGGTCCGGCAAGTGCGAAGATGGGACCGCATGTGCGCATGGTCGGGATTTTAAGTGAATTCCATAGATGTTGAAATTGGACCGTAAAAGCGGCATCGCAGGTGCGATTTTGAGGGCCGCAGAAGCGAGAATCATTGGGCAGTGTTTTAAATCGATTGGTTTAGTTGTTTTTCTCATTTTTGGGATTTTGAAGTTTGGACTAGTGCGATTTTTGGATTTATTTCCTCCTAGATTGAAGAGGTAAGTGACTTTTAATCACTTTTGTCTATAAATATTGAATACCCATTGATTATTAGACCTAAATTTCATGAATCTAAGTTAAAATTTGGGGATTTTTGGACTATGTATTGGAGAGTGATATTTGGGGATTTAAGGGTCGAGTTTTGGTTGGAATTAGATGATTTTGGTATGGTTGGACTCATTATCGAATAGGTGTTCGAAATTTGCAAAATTTGTCGGGTTCCGAGGTGTGGGCCCGGGGTTGACGTTTTGGGTTGACTTTTCGATTTTGATTAAAGACCTTAGCTTTATCTTTTGGAATTGTTTTCTATAGCTATTATTGATGGAATTAAGTTGCTTTGGCTAGATTCAAGTCGTTCGGAGGCCGATTCCCGTGGCAAGGGTTTGTTGGAACATTGAGTTATGCGCTTTGAGGTAAATAACATTTCTAATCTTGGAATTGAGGGTATTTATCCCTGGAAAACATATTATTTGTGTTGTGTTGGGTGACACACATTCTATGTGATGGTCATGTGGATGTGCACCATGGTAAACATGATCCGGGTTTAATGTTTTACTGAGTTTGTCGCGCCCCATTTTCTCGCGAAAGCCGGTCTCGATGTGTGACAACTCTTTTAAAAGGAGGTATTAAAAGAGAAGAGTCACCACCTAACGATTTTTAAGGTGCGTTAGGGCACCTATTTGCGAATAACTCTATTTTAACTAGTCTGTCACCAAAGATCGGGTAAGGACTCAAATTACCTCAGAGAGAATGTGTTAGGCACTTTTCGAGGTCCACAACTGTGGGTCCCGACTGAACTTAAAACTATATGGATTATGTGATTAAAATCGAGCACATAAAGAAAGATATGAAAGTTGAAAGTCCTATTATAGCATAAACCAATGTAAGGAAAAATAAAGTATATGAATAATTGGTAAATATTTAAGGATCACTAAAGATTACAAAAGTGTCGATCTATATTTAGTGACTCAATCCTTTAGCAAGTATGTAAGGGAAAAATGGGGGGGGGGGGGGGGTCCTAAGTTTTTTAGCCTAAAGGATCACCCCGTGCAACATTAATAATACTTCTCAACTCCCTTTAAGTAGGAGTTGCTTATATTATTCAGCGGGCACAAACTATCATTTTCTGCTAGCCAATTACTAGATTGAAATTGTTTACTTAAAAGCGCTCTAATTCAATTCTAAGTCGTGCCCTATGTGTGCACTACCCGCCCCATGCCTATGGTCTAGAAGGCTTTGGACCTCTATTTGGGTGGTTGTAGACTTCACTTAGGATGCTCAAAAAATGATAAATCTAGCGACATACAAAACAAATTGGACTTCATGTAAGGACAGTTAAGGGCTCAAGTTAGCCTCCATACTTAAACAACAAATGCATGCAAAACAGGTTCTCACATTAGGCATTAGACAGTTTCGAAACTGAGGCGAATTAAAGTCATTAAGCCATATAGACATGGTTTCTATGTGACCTTGGATTCAAACGTGCAGGCAGTTTCAGATGCAAGGTGCCACTTTAAACTTATAGACACGATTTCAAAAGAACTATACAGTTCAGAAGGATTTGGTATTGCATGCTGATTATTGAAGTTATAGGTTATAAGTGATTAAACCTATAAACATGATCTATAGGTGATTTATGCAGTAGTTAGCATTGATAACTATTGGAAATACTCATAATTACTCAGTTTGATCCTATGGGCATGCTTCCTAATGGTGTCATGGCTAAGCAATGAAACCGTGTTTGGAAAGTTTAGCATTATCACTTTAGAGCGAGTAGTAATACCCTATAGGCAGGATTTCTAACGATTAACGATTGGAACTAATATGTAATTACAACATATTATACAAGCAATAGCAGTAGGCCTATAGCAGGCCCAAAAGGAGATACAAAGTATTGCCTGGGCCTTCAACAAACGCTTTCTTCACAAATAGCATACCCAGATCCCAACATGGGACTACATTTATCAGCACAACCCAGAAACCATAGAGGAACTCAAATCAAACCAAACAATCACAGATTGATCATATGACCCAAACACTGAATCACACAAAAATCACTTAAACAACCCAGTTTGCATATTCAGTAGATAGAATGAGGAAAGAACTGAGTCAGAGAAAGCTAAGGTCTCAGTAGTAAAGAGAGTGGCCAAAGAACCCCAAATCCTAGTGTGTTAGAGTTCACAAGGGTATCAAATGGACCCCGAGCAATACTCACACTAGATAGGTCAATAGAGAGAGTCTTAGTGGCCTTGGTTTCTAACTGGCCAAGAATGATAGATTCAAAATAGTGTAGGCAACAAATGAGGGTGAGAGAACAATGGTTAACAGAGAGAATTTGAAGATATGCACTTGTATTTAAGAAAGCAGACATAGCAAACTTGTCTAAAATACAGAACATACTAGTTAAGAAGGTCAACAAGACTTAGAGGCAGGTTGCTATTACATGTTTAATACTTAGCAAGAAGTAACATATTGGCAGAAAACACATTGAGATAAAAAAGGAGAGTCCAGTTTCCTGATATTACAAGATTAACATACAAAGATTCATAATACCAAATAAGTCTGAGTAAGGCACTAACATAAAGGGTTAAAGACTAAGGGTCCAAATCATGCTGAATATCCTCCACAACACCAGAAAGCAGACATGTCAATTGTAACGACCTGACCGGTCGTTTTGAGAATTTAGTCCCGTTCGGTGGCATAAGGCCCTGAACAACTTCGTATTATGTGTATTGACTTACGTGCATAGTTGAATTCAGTTACCAAATGATTCAGAGTCATTTGGGATACTTAGTCCCTAAAATGGAAGCTTAAGTCTTATAATTTTGACAGTAGTCGGAACTATGTGAATACTACTCTGGAATGGAGTTACGTCGGTTCATTTAGCTCCGTTGGATGATTTTGGACTTAGGAGTGTGTCCGTACTATGAATTCGAGGTCTGTAGCTGATTGAGGCTTGAAATGGCGAAAGTCGAATTTTTGGAGATTTTGACCGGAAGTGGACTTTTTGATATCGGGGTTGGATTTTGATTCCAAAAGTGGGAACAACTCTGTTATATTATTTGGGACTTTTCTGCAAAATTTGACGCCATTCCGGGTTGGTTTGATAGGTTTCGGCACGAGTTTTCAAAGTTGAAAGTTTGGGAAGTTCATAAGTTCGATTCATGGTGTGATTCGTAGTTTCGACGTTGTTTGATGTGATTTGAGACCTCGATCAAGGCCGTGTTAGGTTATGGAACTTGTTACTATATTTGGACGGGGTCCCGCGGGCCTCGGGTGTGTTTCAGATGGGCTACAGGTCATTTCCTTCTATTTTTCAACTGTTGGTTCTGGTGTCTGTTGTCCTTCTTCGCGATCGTGAAGCTCCTTTCACGTTCGCGAAGTATCTTTGCCGACCTCCTCAATTTCCTTCTTCGCGTTCGCGTGATTCCATTCGCAATCACAAAGGTTTGCTTTTCCCTTCTTCACGTTCGCACCCGTCTCTTTGCGTTTGCATAGCTCAGTTCCTGGGCCATCAATTTCCTTATTCACGATCGCATATGTTTGTTCGCGATCGCATAGCATTAATTCCGGGAAGTAGCCATTTCCTCTTCGTGATCGCATCTTCTCTTCCGCGATCGCGATGTACAAACACATGGACAGAATATAAAGTCCTCTATTCCGAGGGTTAGCCATTTTTAACACTTTTGGAGTTCTAGAGCTCGGTTTTGAGCGGTTCTTGTGGGGTTTTCAAGAAAATCGATTGGGTAAGTGTTCTTCACCTAGAATTTATTATATTACATGATTTTATCTTTATTTTTATCATTTAATTTGTGTTTTGAGTTGGGAAAAATGGTGATTTTTGAAGAAAATTTTCAAAATGCAAAATCATGATTTGAGGGACGAATTTGCATCGGAAATTGATAATTGTAGTATAGTTGAACTCGTACTGGAATGGGTGTTCGGGTTTTATAAAATTTGTCGGGTTCCGAGGTGCTGACCCGGGAGTCGACTTTTGGACCGATTTTTAGATTTTGATAAAGATTGAAGCTTTATGATCCAGAATAGGTATTTATGAGTTTTATTTGTGCTTTGAAGTTATTTTTGATTAGATTTGAGCCGTCCGGAGGTCATTTCACCCGAGAAGTTCATTTTTGAGTATCAGTTTGTCTTTTTGAGGTAAGTATATTGCCTAACCTTGCGTGGGAAATTTTTTCCTTAGGATTTGAGTCTTCTATGTTGATTGTAGTCCATGTACGCGAGGTGAGGAGTGCGTGCTTGGACTTATTTGTGGAAAGTTGGCCTTTTAGGATTCTTAGGTCCTTATATTCACTGAGTATGAAGTTGTTCTTGATATGATTAAGTTCCTATTTACTAGTTTTACCTCTACATGCTTTAATTAGAATTAATTGCTTTAGGACTCACTCTTATTTGACTTAACTGAAGTTTTTACCTCTTCTATTGTCATGCTATCTTTTCATATCTGCTTATCTTTTTTTGGAATTATTATTATCTCATCCTGTAATGGTTCAGTCTTAATTGAGGTTATGATTATTTTTACGCTGCTTATCCTTAATTGAATTGTTGAATATCCTTCGTAATTTCTCAACCTTAAAAGAAGTTTAGATATCCTATATCTTAGTTGACTTGTTTTATTTTGAATTATTTGACTCGTGCTAGCTTCCCTGTTGTTGAAATGTATATTGTGGGATCGTTGCTACATATTAGTTTTCCCTTGCTGAGCTGTTCTCTTTACGCCTAGCATTCTTTACTGTGGTTATTCCTTGTGAATTGGTTCTACCGCTTTTTGTGATTTAAAGTTCTTGAGTTGATTTACTTATCGTACTTTGTATTATTGCCATTGTTGCTATTGTACTTGTTGTGGTGATGCACAAAATTTCTGCCGTGCGAATGATATTGTTGTGATGCACGAGGTTTCTATAGTGCGGTTGTTGTTATGGGGTTGCACGAGATTTCTGCCGTGCTATTGTTACTATTGATATTCACATATGCGGCGAGACAAGGCGGGATATATATATATGTGGGTTGCGCATGTGGCGAAACAAGGTGGGAACATTGTTATGTACGTGTGGCGAGACAAAGAAGGGACTTACTTTATTATTGCACACCTGGCGAGACAAGGTGGGCTGTGTCAGAGATTGATTTGTGATGATTTGTGATGGCCTGGGGGCATTCTTGTTGTTGATATTTATGTAGTGGTACACTTACCTGTGTGAGCTTTATTTTGTGAAAGTTGCGAGAAAAATATTCTATGTACTGTCCGTTCTTTTTTTCCTTATGCTTATTTGCTGGTATGGACTATGTTAGGACACTTGGAAAAGCATACACGTAGTGAAGCACTCTTATCGGATAAGAGGTGTTATTGATATTGTTGAGCACATATGCTCACCCTTGTTTATTCTAATTTTTGGACAGTGCCATCACGATACCCAACGGAGGGAAAATTGGGTCGTGACACCAATTTATCACTAAGACAAACAATCTCAAATATTGTAATTAAACACAGATTAATATAGCCACTAAGTCTCAAATAATCACTAAAGGGATATGGAATTATGTAAGCCCAAAGACATGCTGAGTGATACAATAGCAGGGGAGCAAGTCACAAATTATAACACATTACAGATGTGAGGCAGTCATTGCAGGGATTCAAAGTAGAGTAGGAAAGAAAACTCATGTCAAACAATAATGTAGACATTCAAGTACCAATACATTAGGCTAAATGAACTTAAGAGAGTCTAAATTATTCAGGTGAAGCATATTCAAATAACATATCTCAAAAACTGGAGATTTTAAGTAAAAGGCCAAATGCTAAAGAGGTTCAAATCAGAATACGAGTGCAATGCTAGTAAAGTTACACATAGAGATGGTCTAAGAGCATATTTAGGTCATGAAATTCAGAGGAGTGAATATGCAGGACATGAACACAGAAGAATGAAACAATAAAACTAAGAGACTTGCCAGTTATCACTTAAATAAACAAACAACAAGAAAGAACAAATTACACAATGCTCTAGATGTCATCAGAGAGTAAGAACCTAGATTCTTAGTGCGTCAGAGTTCCCAAGGGCTTTAAATGAACCCCGGGCAGTGCTCGCACCTAGAAAAGGTGAAAATCAGCGTATAGAACAAGAGAATAAGAGAAACAATAGAGTAATAGTTTCGATTTTTAGTGAATCCGGGTGATTAAAAGTCTGTTTCAAAGGAAAAAAGGGAGGGGTTTATATAATAGTAGGAATCAAGCGAACAAACAAGGAAAACAATCAATCAAACATAAATATGGAAAACAAGTACCACATGCTATCAGTAATGGAACGGGTAAAAGGAAAAGTATAAAATTCCGAACCCTAATAATTAGACATAAATCAAGGAATCGACCAAAGGTTTTGGTGAATTGGCTTTATATCGCCTTGACATGAATGTATATAGACGTAATACCGTCTAGATATTGAAGATTAAAGACGGTTTTCACATGATTCAGGCCTGGTACTTGCCAAAAATAGGCAAGTACTAAGTGATACCAAAAATTGTGTACGTAACACGGAGATGGAGCATATATGGAAGGCAAATTGTGGAGAGATTCCATATTAGAACTGGAGTTAGGAGATTTAGAAGAGGCAACTGCTAGGGTTTGAGAGGAGAAGAGAGAACAGATGGAGGGAAACGGGGCGTCGGTCTTTAGGTAAACGAGGATTAGGGTTAGAGGGTTGGGTAATTAAAAGGGGTTAGTTTATTAGGGGCCGTTGATCATTTAGGATCAAAGGCCAAGATCAGATAGGGAACGAGCGGGGTCAAGTGAACGGGTCTCTGGCCGGGTTAAATTAGAGGGTTATTTGATTGGGCTGCTGAGGTGAATGGGCTAAGTGTTTGGGCCACAATTGGTCTGAAAATTAGCCTAAATATTGTGCTAGTTTTTAAATAGGAGATTAAAAGGGAAATAATTTAATAAAATAGTTAAATAAATATATATAAATTCTATTTATACAAATTAATACTTTAAAACAATAGTATAAAATTATAAAAAATGTAAGATATTATTTTGTCCTTGAATAAAATGACAAATGCAATAAAACATGCAAATATAGGCTATTATTGCAAAATTTTACAAATAGCTAAACAATACTATTGTAATTATATAAAATGAAGTAAAAGTATTTGAAACATGTATTATATGTGCAAATAATAATTTTAAATAATTAATTCATCACAAAATAATTTGAAGGAGTAATTAATAAATATTCAAGTAATTTAAATGCAAGAAAATCGATTCTAAATTTCTAAAAATTATGAAAAATTATAGAAAATTCTTGTATAGATTTTTGTAAACTAAATAATGATGCAAAATGATGTTTTGAAAGGTATATATACTGTTTGAGAAAATATGAGGGCAAAATTGGGTATCAATAGAGTTGCTATCAAGTCTTGTTTTATCTGTGTAATTCCCACTTGTTAGAGTAATTGAGCTGTAATTCATGCTAGAAATCATGTTTAAGCTATGTGCTTATTCGGTTGAGACCTAATGAGGTTATTGCTGTTGTTTTGAGTTATCTGCTTTAACTGTAATTATGTACTCAGTCATGATTCTTCATTTGCATATCATATCTCAGGTTCTGTTATCACTCATTGTTATATCACTTGTTATCATTGTGGATCGGGTTGCACGCCACAACATTCCTTATTGGCTTATTTATTATTGTGGATCGGGCTGCACGTTGCAGAAGGTGTTATAGGCTTTATATTAGCGCTTCGGTAGGATTCGCCCCTCCGGAGTCTGACAAACCAGCAGTGAGCGCATGCACATTGATATATATACATGCTTTGGTGGGGAGAATTGATGCCAGTCACATGTACAGTGCTGAGTGATTGTGTGTGTGATGTATGGGCATTTGAGATAGATAGATTGTGTACGATGAGGGTGTGGGTACTAGGTAATATCACTGGGATTTCATACATTTGACATGCATATTTGACATGTAGGCATAGAGATGTACCATTCCTCATGCTAGCTATACTTGACATGTTCTTATTAGTGTTAGTCTTTAATTGTGAACTTGAAAGCATGCAAAAATTTCTGTACCATGAACGAGTTGAATATGGAAGTTTCTTTGAGTTATTTATTATCATTGTCACTATTATACCTTTCTTTTCATTATACTGGTTCTCACTGTATCCTTCTGAGCTCGTCATTACTTTTGGCCCAAGGTTAGTTCTATTACTTATTGAGTATATGGGGTCAGTTGTACTCATACTATACTCTGCACTTTGTGTGCAGATCCAGGTACGTTTGGACATGGTGATTGCTAGATCTGTGCTAGCACCTGCTTGGAGACTTCGAGTTAGCTGCTATGACATCTGCAGACCTTGACTCTCTTTCCTTTTATCCTCTTCAGTAATGTTCTATTACTCAGACAATTGTACTAGAGTTTGGTTTATGTTGATATTTAGAAGTGCTAATGTACTCGTTGACACCAGGTTTTGGGATGGTTGTAGTAATGTTTCAGTTATTTTTATCAGATATTTATGTTAATTCCACTCTTGAGTTGATTAAACCATGTTTTATTCTAATGTTTAGTTGTTAAATGATTGTCGGCTTGCCTAGCAAGTGTGTTAGGCGTCATCACGACAGGTGAGATTTTTGGTCGTGACAACACTTTATGTGTAGATCGAGGTACTGCCGAGAGAGGTGATTGCTAGAGAGTAGCACCCGTACTAATTCTTGGAGAGGTAGCTACTGATCCCATTCGCAGGCCTTGAACTTCCTTTTTTCCTTTTTGTATGTTATTACTATTCTATCTTTCTGACAGTTTTGTATTTTGGATCAGTATCTGCAATTGAATTCGATAGCGCTCCTGTGCTCAGTGACACCAGGTCGTGAGATGGTTTTAGTTGTGTTGTCATTATTCTAGTGTTGATACTATTTGATTCTGTTATTTGAGTTTATTGTTGTTATTTGATTGTTGGCTTGCCTAGCAAGCGGTGTTAGACACCGTCAGAGCTCCGGTGGGAGTTTGGGTAGTGAGAAGAAGCTCGATCAGAAGGACCATAGTAAACTAAAGTATTGAACTAAGAACTTCTAGCCCGATCTTCAAATCATCATTCACATTATATGATATTATTATTGAGTCATAATAGGTTCAGACGACATTAATGGTCTTACACTAGTATCTTGCTTCTTGAATGCTCTAGAGAAAAGCCTAATCTCATAGGTTGCCACCTTATAACCATACTAAAATAGGTAGATTCTTCAACGATATGTGTAAAGAAAGCATAAAATAATTCAGAAGATGTGCTTTACCTGTCTATTACATTTAAGTACAATGAAAATTATTCACGGGGGACTAAGACAACAAAGAAAACTTATAGTACTTCTCCAATTACTAGATAATTTTTTGTTACCACAATGAAGATTCATCATGGCATCTCAAATAGGTAAGTTTGGGTTGCACCTTCAGTAGTTATATTATAGGGCTTCAACCCTTATGACTCATCTACGGCTAACTTTTTATAAAGAAAGTCTTTTTTTGGATCCGCGATATTTTTTTATAACAACCCAATCCATTATATTGAGTATTTACTTCCCATTTGTGTTTTGAGCCCTTATACAAGTTAATATTTTAATTTGGGATTTGTTGGGCTAGTTTGGATTTATCCCCCAGGGACTCATGTATATTCCAAATAAATTCGGACTTAAAATGCAGTTGGTGAAGTTTCTGGTCTAGCGTCTTGATCGCATTGAGGTTACAAGACTCAGGTTCGCTTTTCATGAAGGATGAGTCGTGCTTGCAGAGAGTCACCCTAGTTGACCTTCGCGATCGTGGGCATGTTGTACGTGATGGCAGTTTCTTGACCTCGCCTTGTGGTTCTGTTTCCGAGATGGTCGTCGTGTTTGTGATGGATGTCGATGCCATAATCTTCGCAATTTCATGTGTGTTCTGCGATCGCATTGATGCCTGAGTATAAACATGGCAATTTCTGGACAAAAATGTTATTTTCACCATTTTTGACAAACCTAGCTATGGGAATAGAAGGATGTTGATGCGAACGTCATGAGACTTCAAGGTAATGACTCTAAACTCCCTCATGGTAATGTAACATAATTCTACTTGGAGATTAACCATTAAACATGAAATATAATGAAAAACAATAGAATATTTTAGCTTAAATCCTAGGACTCAAATGGAAATATAAGCATAGATTTGGATTTGTGAGGTTATGGGTAATCCGGTATGTTGTTTCACGATTTGACTAAGTTGACTTGGGATTGACTTTTTGTCACGACCCAAATCCCTCTAGATCGTGATGGAACCTAACCCTAATGCTAGGTAGGCCAAACATAGAATAAGATAACTAAAATAATATATTATTCATAACAAGAAATAAATGACTTAATTCTATACAACCTTCCAAGGACTAGTATTACAAATCACGAGCGACTATGAATAAGATTACAATTTCGGTTTGAGAAAAAATACATCATCTGTTTGAAATTTACAGAAACAGAAATATAAATCCTAAACTAACGTGATCAAATGGTAGTCTATGTCTGGTGCATTGATACGCCTCCAATGCTAGGTTTCGTCCTCTACGGCTACGCAACTCCAAAATCTACACACAAGGTGCAGAACCGTAACACGAGTACAACCGACCCATGTACTCAGTAAGTATCTTGACTAACCTCGATGAAGTAGTGACGAGATTTTTAAGTCAAAAGATATTCACTAATATGACCTGCTCAATTATATTTGCAATAAAACAATACTAGTAATACAAAGGAGAATGCAAGAACAGATATGCAAAGCAATAAATGATTACTAAAAGAAATCACGGTCAATTTCCTCCATGTCACAAACAATCCTCTTCTTAAAGTGATAACCACCAAAAAACATAGTAAAATCTACGAACTCTCATAGTTTGAGGAATGTACTCAGGATATCAAATCAAATGGCACGAAAACACCCTTATTGCATTTATCTCATCCTCACCAAATATATATGTCAAATCAAATGGCACGGCACCACCGTTTGTACATTTATCTCTTAATCACCAAGCATAAGTATAACAATAT
This sequence comes from Nicotiana tomentosiformis, assembly GCF_000390325.3. Classification (NCBI taxonomy): domain Eukaryota; kingdom Viridiplantae; phylum Streptophyta; class Magnoliopsida; order Solanales; family Solanaceae; genus Nicotiana; species Nicotiana tomentosiformis. The sequence goes on from NC_090817.1 coordinate 28,724,808, forward strand.
CAACCAGGTGAAAGAAATGCCAATAACAGTAACAACAAAGTGGGAAATACAGAGATAGTAATAACGAACAAGGTAGAGTATATGGACAATGGTAACAAACTAGGTGGGAGGCACAAAAGTAATGATAGCAATTAAGATAAGAGATCATAAATTTCACTAACTATCATGGCAGAAAGCTTACACGAAGGTACAACAAATGAGAAAAGGCATATACGTAGATATAACAAACAATAAGAAAAGTATAAACTTGATAAGTGATAAGTTATGTGTACTATTATGTTTTGATGATCTAACAAACTTAATATTAAGAACCAGATGGGGAACCTGCTCCACATCCTCGAAGTGCTTAAGATCAACAAGTCTCAAGTCTGGGACATGTTCCAACACTCAGAGTCAAAGAAACAACAGAGGGAACATATAGACATCAATTCCATTGCTGACTGTATCAGTCAACTCTCCACAGCTATAAAGTGGCTGCAACTGTGCCTCAGCGCACACGCAACAATGCATACAATGCACAAGTCACTTTATGGGAATGCCCTTGTACCAAACATGCTTAAATCATTCGAGTGATGTCACTTATGTAATATTAACATGAAGCAAAGGAAAAAACAACACACTTGCACATTCCAAAATTCATCAACCTTCCTCTCAAGTGTGTTGCCAAACTGCAAGTGACATTGAAGGCGTCAAGAACAAAGAACAACATAACGAATGACCCGCTTCCTTCATTGAGTTATTATATGTCTTTAGTTGTGTTATACCTTTGTTAAAGTGATTTACTTGTAATTCTTACTTATCTTAGTAAGAAGCATTGTGTAAAAAACCTTTTGTAAAATCATAAATCTTGTGTTTGTGTCTTGGCTAGAGTTAATCGAGTTATAAGCTTTGTAATAGAGTTATTACAAAGATGCTTGTAATAGAGTTATTACAAGTTAGTGAAAGATTAATAGGTTAATTCCTAGGTTACAATAGTTTTTAATCTGAAGTTTGCTCAGTAGTGAAGGTTAAATCCTACGAGTGCAGGTTGTGTTTTTTAATCCCGTGAGCTGGGAGTTTTCCACGTAAAACTCTATTATGTTATTTACTAACTGCTATGTATGTGTGTGTGTTCTGTGAAAACTAATAGAGAACCTAATTCTCTATATAGTTTGGTGGACGCTTAGTTTCTCTCAATCGGTATCAGAGCAGGTTCTTTCTATAAGGCTAACATCTAGAAAGGATCCTCATGGCTGCTCCACCAAACTTCGAAGAAGGTCAATCCACCTACAGACCACCAAGTTTCAATGGCCAATACTACAGATGGTGGAAGACAAGGATGCATGATTTTATCATGACTGAAGATTCAGAGCTCTGGGATATTATCTACGATGGTCCCTTCATTCTTATGAAAACCATTAGGGAACCAGAAGTGATAATTCCCAAGTCTAGGAAGGAATACAGCGATGCTGAGCGCAGGGCTATAGAGAAGAAGTTTCGAGCAAAGAAAATCTTCGTCTGTGGCATTGGGCCATATGAATACAACAAGATTTCTACCTGTCAATCTACTAAGGATATCTGGGAAGCTCTCCAAATAGCACAAGAAGGGATAACTCAAGTCAAGCAGTCGAAGATTGATATGCTAACCACTGAGTATGAACTCTTCAGGATGAAGGACGATGAGTCCATTCAGGACATACACACTCGTTTCACCTTTATCATCAATGAGCTCCATTTTCTGGGAGAAATCATTCCAAGGAACAAACTTGTCAGGGAAATACACAGCGTATTACCTGGTTCCTGGGAAAGCAAAGTAAATTCTATCACTGAGGTAAAGGATCTACAAAAGCTAACCATTGATGAACTCATTGGTAATTTGAAAACTTATGAAATGAAGAAGAAAAAGGATCATGAGAGAAGAGAGCCCAAAAGGGAGAAAAACCTGGTCCTTAAGACAGACAACAATGAATCAAGTGGTGAGGATGCTGATATTGCTTGACAAAGAGTATGCTTTACACTCTTCCTCACATGATAATGTACATACAATGGCACGATCTCTCCTTTCGTACTTTACACTCTTCCTCACCAAGCATATGTATGTCAATAACAAGAAAGGTAGGCAGCATGAACAATATCAAAAGGAGTGGTTAAGCAAACACCGTAAATAAACAACAATCACAGCTCTCAAGCCAATAATAATTCAATAAACCTCAAGAACCTTAAGAAATCTCAAAAGCGATCTTCAACTCCAATATATCTCAAGAATAACGGTCATAGCGATGTATTTGTGATTAGGTATAGTGATGACCAAATTTAGCATATCAACAGTTTCACAAAAAGTCCGTCAAACTTTAATCAAGTTATAATAAGCTAAATCATGGTTTCTAGCATTGAACTTCATATTCCTATTAAAATAAAATCAAGTAAAACATGAAGCAAGAAAGTCAAATATTCCAACAAGGCACAAAGAATCGTATAATCTACCCCCAAGCATGATTAACTCTAGCACATACATATGCGCTCGTCACCTCATATATGCATCACCCCCGTATGTGGCAAAAAGTGTCAATTTGTTAGGAATAATTCCCCCAACAAAGCTAGGCAAGACACTTACCTCAGTTCGGGACAATTTCCACAATCCAATACCGTCTTCCGTACTAATAATCCTCAAAATGATCAAAACCTAGTTAATTATCATCTAACGAAGTCAAATAATCCTAAAGGAAACATCCCCAATCAATAAAGAGTCAATCTTGGCCAAAATCTCAAAAGTAAAAAAAAGTCAACCCCAGACCCACTTGGTCAAAACTTGAGATTCGGATAAAAACTTGGTTACTCATTCACCCCTGAGCCCTAATTTGTAATTTTCATCAAAAATCTTACTTCAATTTGAGGTCTAAATCCCCAAATTCTGCCCAAAACCCCTAATTTCTACCATGAAATTCTTAGATTTGTTATTAAAAGTCATGAAAAGTAGTTGAAATTGATTGAAAATAAGTTAAATATGTTTACCAATATTTGAGAAGAAAATCCTCTTAAAAAATCATCTTTATAGAGTTTAGGGTTGAAAAATAGTGTAAAATGAGCTAAGTCCCGATTTCGTCCTCTTTTACTAGCTGCAGATGTCGCATTTGCGAACTCTAGTTCGAAAATGCGATGTATGCAATTGCGACACACTGATCGCAAATACGATCAGTGCATTAGGCCTAGTTAAGTTGCAAATGTGATGAAATTCTCGCAAATGCAAAACCCCCAATTGCAAATGCGAGCATAGCTTCGCATTTGCGAAGCTCCCTGTCCCCAGCTCCCAGTCGCAAAAGCGGAAACACATAGTTCGCAAATGTGAACAATGCTTTGCAAATGCGAAGATCCTTCCCACTAGCCCAGTATTGCAAATCCGATCTATTTACCGCAAACGCGAGCTCGCAACTGCGATCCAGACCTCGCAAATGCGAGGTCTGTAGACAATAATAATAACAGGTTGTCATACCCCGAACCTGGTCATAGACGTAACAGGACACCCGGTGCCTTACTACATGCGACCGAGCAAACCAACTGGCTCGTTGAATCAACATGTGATATCATAACATACTAAATACGGAAGATAAACTAACATATGCTGATATACTAAAAGTATGGATGATAAAAATCAAAGTGCGGAAATACTAATACATTTCTGAAGCATATAGTTGTCGTCAACATATCTTAACATGAAAAGCCCACGACTCTGTCTAACTGTTACTCTAGTCTATGAAGCCTCTAATGAAGCACTGAAAACACTGACTGTCTGAAAATACTGAAGACTGTAAGGTAACGATAATGTCCCGAAAGAACTGGGGATCACCAAATAGCTGGTACGAGAATCCTAGCACAAACTGAGGCCTTGGGCCCAAAGATGCATAAAGCATTAACTATGGCTTCAGGCCCAAGAATGCATAAAGCATAAACTGCGGCCTCAAGCCCAAACATGCATAAAGCATAAACTGCTGCCTTGGGTCCAAATACAGGTGTTCAACATTTAGGGATTAAAAATTAGGAGCTGAGAATCATACTGAAATACATGATACTGAAATATTGAACCATACTCAGTTACATGATACTTGAAGGCTGAATAGAACTAGACTGAGACATGTATTCATGAACTAATTTTGAAAATTGAAACTTCTACTGTTTATGACATGCTGAGTAATCTAGACTGAGACTCATGGGCGTAAAAAACAAGTCTATATTGATTTCACAATATTCAGAATGAAAGTCATGAACGAGTTACGAAGCTAGAGAATAGCAGTTCTGCAACTATTCAAGGAACTAGGGTTAACTATATTTCTGAAGTAATTTGTAGTGTTGTAAAAGAAATGTAGTATAGAGAGAATTATTAACATTCCCAAACATAGAGAGTTAGCCTCACATACCTTATTTTTCTTCTCTTGAGCATAATACAACATTCGCCAACCCTTTCAACTTTAATCTCTATCAATACAAGTCAAAGGGATTACATATTGGCAATAATACCCATGTTTTGGTCAGTTAGGCATTTTATCAAACATTTGGTGGGTATAAAGTTTCATAGACCTCATTAATGGTGTTTCTACACCCAACAACCCATTCTCTTGCTCCTAGATAAATTTTAAAACCTCAAATTGTTATAATCAATATCATTGTTCATCACCCATATGATAAACAACACCCTTAATCAATAATCAACAACCAACAACCCAAATCCATAACCGTTCATGCTTTTTTATCAAATCCATCCACTCATATCTCATGAACTAGAGTCTATAGTCATTAATCCAATACTATACTCAAGTAGATGGTGAAGATATAACCTTTTTGACGATCAATCCTCTTGAATTCGAGTTCTAGGGTTTCTTCTCTCAACAATAAAGTCTCACTCCAATATCTAATGATTTGAAGGGTTTATACATGTTACTAAGGTATTGAAGAATTGAAATTAACTTAGAATCACCATTATAAATTACCTTGGACGGTGGAGGGACCTTTTCTAAAGCATGTTCGTTTGTGTTTTGGGGGTGTGTGTGGGGGATGAAGTAGGGCTTTAAAAATGACCCCCCGGGTGTGCTCCCATGCACCTGAAGGCCTAACCATGAAAGATAGTAACACTGCCACAAGTGCGTGGCCGTGCACGGGACCATCTGGGTATGCAACTGGCGCGCGTATTGTGCATTGCTCTGTAAAATATACATAAAGTTTTTCACAGAGATCCATTCGGGCTCCACAATATATCATTGAAAAGTTATTTCAAATGGCTACAACTTTTGTGTTTTGAGTTTTCCCAAATTCCTTACAAGTTTTCACTACAACCTACTGTTAGACAGACCTTTTGTAAACGTAGTCAATTTTATCGAATCTTATACACCTCACTCTCCTCTTGATTCTAAAATAACTATTTCCACCCATACTCATACCAATAGAACTTCACATGCCCAAAATATAACATTACTAGTCATTTAACACATTCATACCTACGCCGAATTTATGGGGTATTACATTATCTCCCCCTTGGGATCATTCATCCTCAAATGATTGTCCTGGCTGCAACTATGACTAACTCTGGACCTTAAACGGGTCTGATGGAGACATGCGAATACTGAACTAAATGACTACTGAATTTATTGAATACTGAGATGACTAAATATTGAAAGACATGGATATTATAATATAAGGTATCGATGGAAAGGGTTAATTACCTTCAACATTTTTCCAAAACACCCGCCATCCATCATGGAATAACACAAGTCTTTATGGGGCATCATAATGCGCATAAGATAAAATATATATGTGAATATTAGTCTTCCCTGGATACGTGAATACTGAACTAACATGGATATATGAATATTGAACTGGCACGAATATTTGAGTACTAAACTGACATGGATATTTGAGTACTAAGCTGATATGAATATTTGAGTACTGGACTGACATGAGTATCTGAGTATTTTACTGATATGAGTACAGAACAGACATGAGTGTCTGAGTACTGGAAACTTAATTGTCACATGACACGTGAAATACTGTTTGTACGGGCGTAAATTCTGGTGTCAACTCCAACTCATAAGCTAATTGGCTTATCCTTCATAGGAATCTATACGGCTCGATGTTTGTGGGACTGAGCTTTCCTTCCTCCCCAAATGGTATAACACCTTACATAGGCGAAACTTCAAAAAAATCCAATCATCAACTTGAAACTCTATTTCTCTATGCCACACGTCCGAATATGACTTTTGGCGACTATGAGCCGTTTTCAAATGCTCTTGAATCAACTTGAATTTCTCCATAGCTTGATAGACCAAATTTGGTTCCAACAACTTTGCTTCACCAACTTTGAACCAAACAATTGGTGATCTACACATTTGCCCACACAAAGCTTCATACGGTGCCATCTTGATACTATAATGGTAGATTTTATTATAATAAAACTTAATAAATGGTATGTGATCGTCCCAATTACCTTTAATATTAAGGACATATCCTCAAGTGTCTGAATAATGCGCTCTGCCTTGCCATTTTTCGGAGGATGAAAAACTTGTGCCTAATCTTTTCTGAAAGAACTTCTAAAAGTTCATTTTAAACTGAGCACCATGGTCCGAAATGACGGACAACGGAGTCCCATGCAATCAGATGATTTCCTGAATGTACAACTTGGCATAATCTTCTGCTAAATCAGCAGTGTTTACTAGCAAGAAGTGTGTTGACTTGGTAAGTTGATTTACAATCGCCTAATCAAATCATGCTTTCAAAATGAGCAAGATAATCATGTTATAAATTCCATATTTACCATCTCCACTCAAAAATATATGTATTCTATGGTAAAACACTAGGCTTTCTGCTACCTAACTTTCACTTTCTGACAATTGGGATACTTGGCCATAAAGTGTCCGACGTTCTTTTTCATGTCGTTCCATTAATGAATCTCCTTAAGATCATGATACATCTTTGTGGAACCTGAGTAAATAGAATACCTGAAATTCTGGGCTTCAGACATAATCTGCTCTTTGAGCCCATCTATGTCTGGAACGCATAGTCTGCCTTGGTACCTCAAAGTAGCATCATCTCCCACTTGGTCAAAAGCCATCATCTTATGCTTGTGAATCCCCTCTTTAAGCTGTAACCAGGAGGGATCATCAATCTATATCTCTTTCACTTCAGCTACTAAGAAGGAACAAGTCCCTTTATAGACAACAACTCCACCATCTTCGGTGTCCGAAAGTCGAACTCGTAGCTTGGCTAAGCGGTGAACTTCTTTCATTATAGATCTATTGTCTGCCTCAATCATGAGCTATACTTCCCATACTTGATTATCGTTTTAAGATACTTCCTGAAAACACTTATAGAATTGTTGTGAGCTAAGTCTATACTCCAAAGATTAGAGTCTCGTGCAATGACACTACCCTCGTGACAGATATCCCATGCTAACTATACAAGTTTCAAATCTCCAACTAGACTTAATAACGATTTCACATCCCCGCCCTAGACCAAAGGTTAAGGTCTTGTACTTTTAGATCCTTCTCTTTTGTTGGGATCCGAACATCTTTCCTTATCTTCTGCAATTCTTTGCAGTTTACATCAATAACGACTCATATTACGACTTACTTATGAACAATCTTCCTTACTAGGAAAAAATAGATTACTTACATAAAGAAAAAGCTAATGTATTCACAACTATCTTATACAATCTTAATGATTTAACTCTGCTCACTCTGTCAATCTTGGGGAAACCTCTTTTCGATAACTCTTAAAGGCTATTCTTCTGTAGTTTGTACTCTTACTACTAGCTGATTATTTTTCCACTGTCACTATACTTCGGGTTTAACTTAAACTCTTTGGGTTCTAATAGATGTTCGATATTTCAAACTGTCATCCACTCACTAGAGTTAACCTAGCTAAGTGAATCAAATTGTACCTCTACTGGCTCTGTTGAAATTGCTAATTCACTGTATCAACTCAAAACTTACTTACTATTCTTTTACTAACCACCTACTAGAATCATGTTTTCTTGTTCACCTTTGGATAACTAAAGTGAATCATAAGGTTATTTCTAACTTCCCTTACCATCCGACCCTATTCTACGGTCGCATACTATCTTTAGTTTGAACTATGTACGTGGATCACACTTGGTTAAATTTCATCTATCTTAAATGAAATTGGAATATCAAAACCCAAACTTTCTATACACTTCAAAATCATATCAGACTATAAACATCTGTATTAAACACTTAGTCACATAACCTAATGGGGAACGATCATATCTTTTATCTTATAATAATAGCTGATTCTTATAGTAACTTACTAACATGGTACTTTCTAGTTCTAAGATGAATAAATTTGAACAACTTAAAATCATTCCCTGAAATTGAATATCGTCTGCTCTTGGTTCTAATTTCATACATAATGTCTTCTTAGTCATATACAAGAGTCGTACAAAAATAAAAACATCGTTGGTAATGACCAATGTTTCTGACTCCTAGGTATTTTTCCCTTAGGCCCTTTTTTCTGTCCAAATCTATATGCCTGCTGCATTAAAATTCTTAACCTGTTACATTGTAGGTTCTGACATATGAACTATCATCATCCAACCCGTAGCTCTATTTTCAAGAATTAAAAAAATGAAATTATTTTGAGAGGTAAAACACATACAAATACACTACCATGCACAAACTTGTCCTTTAGAGTCTATCATCATCTTATAAATCACTTCGTGCACCATCTGGCGAGTCTTGGGTCTTAATCCGGACCTAAAACATGCGAAGATTTCGCTATAACCACTATTAATTACATTTTCTTTTAGCACCCATATGCATCACTATATACTCACAAGTCACCAGAATTTTGGTACACTGAAAATTAGATATATGGTAAACATATAACTGAATTCCAGCGTACTGAATAACCATAAACTTGTTAACTGAAAGATTGTATAATTGGTAACTGATATAAACTGATAACCATAAAACATGATAAATGCTTTTGTACTTTCTGATTAGGTTATGCTCTAATATGTAGTACTATCCATTGCATCCCACTTTCAACATACCCTCAAGTCTCATTTGTTATCAACCTGTACTCCATAATTATATCCCAATGGGAAATCATCCTTTCTCGGATCTTGAGTTTTTCCTGCCCGTTGCTTAGGTATTCGATACGTCTGGAATTCGATAGGAAGAGAAGGTTACCTATTGCTCTAATCTTCATGGTACGATCTAGAGTAGGAAAAAATGAGACAATCCTAAATGTCTTGGTGGTTAACCATTTATATGTGTGGCCGACATACTCATATAAAGGAAACTCCACTAGACACGACTTCATAGACTCCCTAGGACTCTGAACCTAGTTCTTTGATACCAAGATTTGTCACACCCCGAACCTGGGCCTGGACTTAACACGACACCCGGTGCATGACTACATACAACCGAGCAAACCAACTAGCTGGCTTAATACACATGTGATATCATAACATACTAAATGCGGAAGATAAACTAACACATGCTGATACACTGAAAGTCTGGATGATATAAATCCAAGTACAGAAATACTAATACAATTCTAAAACATATTTGTAGTAAACATAGATTAACATGAAAAGCCTGCGACTCTGTCTAACTGTTACTCTAGTCTATGAATCCTCTAATGAAGTACTGAAAATACTAACTATCTGAAAATACTAAAGACTGTAAAGTAATGATAATGCCTGAAAGAACTGGGGATCACCAAATAGCTGGTATAAGAATCCTAGTGCTCTGAATCGTCAAACTGTAAATCATTACATGCATTGTGAGATGCAGACCCCGGGTAAAAGGGATGTCAGTACATTTCAATTGCACTAGTATGTAAAGCAACAGAAAGGAAGAACTGTAAATACTGAACTAAAACTGAGCTGATAACTGATAACTGATAACTGAAATGATAACAGATAACTGATTACTGATATGATAACTAATAACTTAACTAAACAAAGGAAGTAAGGATATGAATACTCCCTCTTCTGAATGATGAACAACCTGTTTATCTGTATATTAAACTGCGGCCTCGGGCCCAAATATACGTATACATAACTTCGGCCTCAGGCCCAAAGATGCATAAAGCATTAACTGCGGCCTCAGGCCTAAACATGCATAAAGCATAAACTGCGGCCTCGGGCCCAAATACATGTGTTCAACATTCAAGGATTAAAAATCAGGAACTGAGAATCACACTAACATATATGATACTGAAATACTGGATCATACTGAGTTACATGATACTTGAAGGCTGAATAGTACTAGACTGAGACATGTATTCATGAACTAATTATGAAAACTAAAACTTCATCTGTTTATGACATGTAGAGTAATCTACACTGAGACTCATGGGCATCAAACCCAAGTCTATATTGATTACGTACTGATTTCACAACATTCAGAATGAAAGTCATGAACGAGTTACAAAGCTAGAGAATAGAGGTTCTACAACTATTCAAGGAACTAGGCTTAACTATATTTTTGAGGCAATTAGTAACGTCGTAAAAGAAACACAGTGTATGGAGAATTATTAACATTCCCAAATATAGAGAGTTAGCCTCACATACCATAACTTCCTGCTCTTGAGAATAATACAACATTTTCCAACCCTTTCAACTATAATCTATATCAATACAAGTCAAAAGGGTTCCATATTAGCAATAATACTCATGTTTTGGTCGCTTAGGCATTTTATCAAACACTTGGTGGGTATAAAGCTTCATAGCCCTCACTAATGGTGTTTTTACACCCAACAACCCATTCTCCTGCTCCTAGATAAATTCTAAAATCTCAAATTTTTATAATCAATATCATTGTTCATCACCCATAAGATAAACAACACCCTTAACCAATAATCAACATCCAACAACCTAAATTCATAACCGTTTTGACGTTCAATCCTCTTAAATTCGAGTTCTAGGGTTTCTTCTCTCAACAATGATGTCTCAATCCAATATCTAATGATTTGAAGGGTCTATACATGTTAATAAGGTGTTGAATAATTGAAAATAACTTAGAATAACCATTAGAACTTACCTTGGATGGTGGAGGGACCTTGAGGAGTTAGGTTCTTGAGAGCTTCCCTTTCTAAAGCATGATTTTGTATTTTGGGGTGTGTGGGGGACGAAGTAGGGATTTAAAAATGACCCCCGGATGTGCTCCTGGGCACCTGAAGGGCCAACCATACACCTAACGCACAGAATGGAATTAACACCGCCACAAGTGTGCAGCCGCGCACAGGACCATACGGGTGCGCACCTGGCACGCATATTGCGCGTTGCTCTGTAAAACATACATACCTTTTTGCACAGAGATCCGTTCGGTCTCCACAATATATTGTTCGAAAGATATTTCAAAGGAATACAATGTTTGTGTTTTGAGTTTTCCCAAATCCCTTACATATTTTCACTACATCCTGCCGCAAGACAGACCTCTTGTAAACTTAGTCGATTTTATCGAATCTTATACACCTCACTCTCTGTCTTGATTCTAAAATAACTATTTCCACCCATACTCGTACCGATAGAACTTCACATGTCCAAAATATAATATTACTACTCATTTAACACATTCATACCTAAGTCGCATTTATGGGGTGTTACCTAGGTATAGCACAAGTTGTTCCAAATTCTCCCGAAATACTTCCAAAACTCAGCCGAGCCCCTCGGACTCCAAACCAAACATGCACACATGCATAATAACATCCTGCAAACTTTTTAGCTCCCTTAAATCACCAAACTAACATCGAACAACAAGAATTTATCATCAAAACTCAATATTTTCAAGTTTAAAACCAAATTTTCCAATTTTTCACATAGTGTGCCGAAATGTGCTCGGGTCTCCCGGGTCCCTAACCAAATATATGCACATGTCCAAAAACATAACATGAACCTACTTGAGGCCTCAAATCACACATAACAAGATCAAAATCATGAATCGCACCTCAAGTCGAACTTAAACAATTTTTGAACTTCCAGCTTCCAAAACTCGTGCCGAACCATATCAAATCAACTCGGAATGACTTCAAATTTTGCATACAAATTCCAATTAACATGAGGAATCTATTCCAACTCTTGGAACAAAAATTTAAATCCTATATCATCAAAGTGAACTCGCAATCAAACTTCTGAATATTCCAGACCTTCAAATTGCCGACTTCCGCCAAATAGTGCTGAAACCTCATAGACGCACCCAAATGCAAACCCGGGTATACGACCCAGTCCAAAATCACCATCCGAACCTAATGAGACAATAAAAACTCTAATCAGAGGTTAAATACACAAAGTCAAACTTGGTCAACTCTTCCAACTTTCAGCTTCCTATTTAATATTCATTCTTCCAAATCAATTTTGAACACTCGAAAATAAAAACCTACAATACACACAAGTAATAATATACCATACACAACTACTCATGACCCCAAACAGCCGTTCTGAATGTAAATTCTCAAAACGATCGATAGGATCCTTACACTTTTGGATTCTTTTGACTTTGACCAATCCTTAAATTATGAAATTAAGTCCAATGGCCTTGTATGATGTCATTAAGTATTATTTTAAGTAGATTGGAGTCATTTGGTGGATTTTGAATGTACAAAGCTTATTCTAGAAGACTAAGCCGACCTTCATGGAGGTAAGTTAAGACTTTAATCTCAGTAGGGAATTTTCCCAAAATTGAACGATTTTACACCTATTATGTATATGGTACTGTTTATATAAGGTGACGAGCTTATATGTGGGTACCAGGGTATTATATGTGTTATTTGAATGCTTCTTTGTTGTGCATGACTTGTATATCTATTGAGACTATAAGTGCATATCATATATGCTGGTATACTCTTAAATGCATGTTACATGCTAGAATAATATTGTAGATTTCATGTATATTATTTACATCTATACACTGCTTTATCATGCACGTTGAATATATGTATGTTTACTAGCATAGAAGAATCACATAGAATATGTAGGACTGTATTACGAGAATGCGGACTCATGTTTAGGTTATTATTTTGGGCCTATGGATTCACATTTCGATTGCCAATTTGGGTGGGTCTATTCACATTTCCACTATTGCATGTGGAAATGATCCTCTCTCATGAGTTACTAGCCTTGGTGAGCTCAAGAACAGTGTGCACACAGGTTCTGGTTAACGGGCATTCCAATTATTGTGTATCATTTGGATATTTATCATGCATATTGTCATATGCTATCTTGATTGCACATTTTTATAAAATATATAATTGTGCATGTTGTTATATGTTGTATCTATGATTCTATTACATGCAGTTATGCTTATACTATATTATGTGAATGTAATAACTCCGCCGATCGTTTTGTGTATTTGAGCTTCATTTTCCCATTCGATATTTCTCGTATGCTTCATTACTATTTTGTGACTTGCAGGGATGATTGGTTTGGTTCCGAAAAGGTTTCGAAGTGAATTTGAACACATAGTTCTATTTTTGGAAGCTTAAGTTGTAAAGGTTAACCAAGGTTTGGCGTTTTGTGAAAGCAACCATGGATTCATATTTTGATGACTCCAATAGAGTTTTATGGTGATTTTGGACTTAGTGGTATGTCCGGATTCAGATTTGGAGGTTCCTAGGATGATTTGTCTCTTTTGCTGAAAGGCGACAATTTGAAGGTTTGGAAAGTTCATAAGTTTGACTATAAGTTAACTTTGAGGCTATCAGGTTCGGATTGTTGTTCCAGAACTTAGACTAGGTCCGTTTTGTCATTTGGGACTTGTGTACAAAGTTTGGTTGCATTCCGAGTTTGTTTGGTAGGAATCAGACGCTCGGTTGTATATATTTGAAGTTCTTGAACTTGTGATTTGCATTATGTGTTTTGGGATTCAATTCATGGTTATGTGTGTTATTTTTATGTTTTGAGATTACGAGCGAGTTTGTATGGGATTTATATATTTGTGAGGGTATTTGGTATGGGGCCCGAGAGGCTCGGGTGAGTTTCAGATGAGTTTCAGATGAGTTTCGGGTTGGTGTTGGAAGACTTCTGATTTTCTGGAGCTGCAGACCTCACATTTGCGATGGTCTGCTTCCATTTGCAGAGGTCCGAATTTGCGGACAATTGATATCATTTGCGATGGTATGCTGAGAAGACCAGCTTCACATTTGCGATGGTTCGCTGAGAAGACCGAAGTTGGTGACGCTATTGGGACCTCAGCATTTGCGAAGGGAGTTTTGCAATTGCGGCACTTGATCGCATTTGTGACTCTCCTGGTCGTATTTGCGATGTCTGATGTTGAGGGCACCAGCTCGCATTTGCGAGCCATTCCTCGCATTTGTGAGGCTCACAATTGCAACCCCCTAGTCGCATTTGCAGCTTCTGCGGCTGATTATATTTGAGGGATTTCGAGATTTAGTTTCATTCTTTCATGTTTTGAACCCTAGACTTGGAGAAAGGCGATTGTTGAAGAGAATTTTCATACAAGCAAAGAGGGTAAGAGATTTATACTTGATTTCGATATTATATTTTATTTTTCCATGCATGTTTACAATTAGATTACATAATTTGAAAGAAAAGTTTGAGGGTTTGTTTTTAACTATATTTTGGAAAATGGAAATTTGCAGATTTGGGAGTAGATTTGGACTCGGTTTTGGACTCTAATTACATATTTGAATTCGCGGGTTATGGGTAGTTAGGATATACCCCTTGACTCGAATTTTAACCGTATGGCCCCGGGTTGACTTCTGTTGACTTTTTAGAAATTGGATAAAGATTTAAACTTTATTGTTTGGAATTGAATCCTATAGCATTGTTTGAAGTAAGTATCTTGCCTAATCTTTTGTGAAGAAATACCCTTTAAGATTTGACCTTATATGCCTTATAAGAAACATGTTTAATAATTCTATGACTACATAAACTTGGTTGCTTCAATTGGTTTAGTCGTAGTCATGATTTATATATTAAACACTCATCCGCATTTTATTATTATCATGTCCTTTTGCACTTTGTTGATGAATTTTGAGCATATATCTTTTGATGACTAATTGTCATATTGCAGGTTTTGATCATGGCACATCTGGGCATGCTGGGCGGATTTATTCGGTGTGGCACGAGGTTTTTGCCGTGTGATTGTGATATTGTGGTACAAGATTTTTGTCGTGCGATTGTGATGATAATGTGGCAAGAGGTCTTTGCCATGCGATTGTGATTATTGTTATGCACGAGATTATTGCCGTGCAGCGATACATATCCATTCTCCTAGCATCACCCTCTCATGTTTCTGTCTTAATAGAGTACACGCGGATTGTGGTACCTAGATCGTTGTGATTGATTTTGATATGTGGAGCATAAGGGTGACATTTTACTGTTGATGATTTATGGAGCATAAGGGTGGCATTTGACTGTTGATGATTATGTGGCGGTATAAGGATGGCATTCTTGATAATGCACATGCATTCTTTATGTTTTGTCATGCATTTTTACCTGTTTCACATTGCTTTTAACATGCTCTTCTTTGCCTCTATTATTATTTGAAGATTTAATTGTCAAGATGGATTTACCTAAGTTGAGTTGATATCTCATATTTTGTTGAGTTTCAGTATTGCGTCTTGTTATATTGTTGTTGCAAGTTATTGGATATATGTTCTTTGATTAGTGAGTATCACTTGACTTGAACCTCGTCACTACTTCATAGGGATTAGTCTTGATACTTAATGAATACATATTGTCCCATACAAATACTATACTTTTGTATATTTTTGTGCAGATCCGAGAGTGGGAAGCAGCGGACCTCGTGAGTGATTGCAGTTGCTGAGCGAGAGGATTCAAGGTAGTGCTGCATGACCGTCGCAGTCGCTTGAAATTTCTTCCCTTATGTGGATACTATTATTTTCTCATTCAAATAATATTATATTTTGAGTTTTTTTATGTATCCGGTTTAGAGTTCATGACTCTATACTACCTGATTTTGGGGAGTTATATTATGTATTGTCGTTTTGTCTTATGTTATCACTTTTTCCCTATTTATGATAATTTAGTCTTATGTTTTGATGAGTTAATATTATTAATATGATTGACTTACCTATTCTTGGAGGTTAGGTGCCATCACGACTTTTGGCATGGTTTTGGGTCGTGATAGTGAATTTTATTATTGTTGATTATAATACTTGCACAATTTAACACAAAAAGTATTTTGGTATCATGACTCTCGCATGTACCTTGTTGGGGGCGGTCGATGATACCTACTGAATATTCTCTGTACTAACACATCTCTTTCTCTCTTTCTTGATTTTTTTAAATGCATATAAGGATTCGAATACCAGCACAACTTGTGATTGACATTCATGACCCATTATAATTCTAACAGTGAGCCCATCACCTTGTTTTGTGGTGGTTGAATTATCTTTATAACACATTTTATTTTTATTTCATACATTGATTATGTATTATTAACTCTTAGTCGCTCATGATTTAGTATGTCTCAGGTCTTGTATTATTTTAGGTTCCACTTTGTATTTGGATAATCAAATTTGAATTACTATATTATTATTTTTATTTTGATTAATCATTGTCTTGGGATGCATTTTGTATTGTTTATTTGTGGTTCTCTCGACATAGGGACTATTTGGTGCCAACCACAAGGCCCCAAGTTACAAGATAGAATTATATCTAGGTTTTAGATCTTATTAGTCACGAGAAATATCTTAGTAGGACATTCGTTGGATGGAGAGAGAGGAGCACGAGAGCAATATATCTCGTGGCTTAGGTATCTTTAGTGGTGCTCCGTCTAGGAACAAGGCTTCTACTAGTAGGACTCTGGCTTGGCCAGTTTAGTTAGCATGGCAAAGTGCTCATTTGGAATAGTGGCAATCCCAACAGCCATGATAACATAGAGGGTTTTTTGAGTGGAAAGAGTTGGGCATATCATGAAGAACTGTCCCAGGTGTCATAACACCATTTCTCAGCCCATTATTCAGGCTACTACTTAAACATGAGTTATTAGAGTAGCTCCACAACCATCTAAGGGTGCTCCCTAATGAGATAGAGGTCGTGGTAAAGGTGGACGTCCCGATAGAGGGGTAGGCCTGTATCTATGCTATTCCTAGTAGGCCGAAGGTAGTTTCATTAGATGAAGAGATCCAAGTAGTGATTAAGTTTTCCATCGCCTATGTGCTATTTAATTTGAGTTCTACCTATTCTTATGCATGTTCATATTTTGTATTGGGTTTGGGTATGTCTTGTGAGCTCCTTTACGTTCCTTTTTATGTATTTGTGTCATTCAATGATTTTTTTGTGGTTGATCGATTCTATCGATCTTGTTTGGTTTCTATTCATGGTTGTGATACGAGGGTTGATCCTTATTACTTGATATGATTGACTTTAAGGTTATCCTTGGTATAGACTTATTATGTACTTATTATGTGACCTTAGATTACCATGCTAAGATAGTTAGGCTATTAATTCATGGTGTGCATCGTACTAATGGATGGGAGCACTTAGTCTATCTTTGAGGAAGGTGAACTCTTTCAAAATGGTACAACGTATAGTGGGAACATGATGTTTGGATTATCTTTCTTTCATTTGAGACACTAGTGGTAATGACTCAACCAGTCATTTTGAGTTCTAGCATCTTATTATGTGATTTGAGACTTTCCGTAGGTCCATTTGACATGTTATGACTTAGGGGTATGATTCATTTTGGTCCCAAGAGGTTTGAAAGTGGTTTGGAACACTTAATTCCTAAATGAAAGCTTTAAATTGAAAGAGTTGACCAATGTTTGAATTTTGGGTAAATGGATACGATGTAATGCCCCGACTGGTCGTTTTGAGTGTTGTAGTACCGTTCTCCCATTTAATGCCTATTCTACGCTCAGTTTTTGATATGTGACTTGCCCGGATAATTGGTTTGGTTCCGGGGATGTTTCGGAATGAGTTGGGACACTTAGTCCCAAGGTTGGAAGCTTAAGTTGAAAATATTGACCATATGTTGACTTGTGTGTAAATGACATCGGAATAGAGTTTTGACAGTTTCGATAGCGCCATAGGGTAATTTTGGACTTAGGTGTGTGACCGTATATTAATTTGGAGGCCCGTAGTTGATTTTGGCTTGAAATGGAGAAAGTTGGAAAATTAGAAATTTGGAGAGTTGAGAAGTTTGACCGAGAGTTAATTTTGTGGTTATCAAGCTCGGATTTTAGTTTCGGAAGTTGGAATAGGTCCGTTTTGTCATTTATGACTTGTGTGCAAAATTTGAGGTCAATCAGAGTTGATTTAATAGGTTTCGGCATCGAATGTAGAAGTTAGAAATACATAAGTTCATTAGGCTTGAATTGGGGTGCATTTGTGTTTTTGATATTGTTTGATGTGATTTTAGGCCTCAACTAAGTTCGTATGATATTTTAGGACTTGTTGGTGTGTTTGGTTGAGGTTCGGGGGCCTCGGGTGGATTTCAGATTGTTAACAGAGTGGAATTTGGACTTAGATGATAGCTGATGCTGCAGGACTGGTTTCCATATACGCTATCGCATGGGAAGTTCCGCGATCGCGTAGGCTTATTTTGGGCAGCTGGGATTTTGTGCAATGCAGACGCGTGGGAAGGTCCGCAGTCGCGGAGGCTTTGGACATCAGTGCATCGAGAACGCGTGTGTTAAGTCTCATTCACGTATAGGAAAGGAAAGAGCTGGGGATTTCATGCATTGTTCTATGCGAACGCGTGGGGTTGTCCGCAATCGCGTAGGTTTGGGAAGTCTATGCATCGATTTCAGTTACACTTGGGAGGATTGAGTGAATGTGAAGATTGAATGACTGTGAGGAATGAGTGACTGTGAGGAGGGACTGAATGAGAGGACTGAGTGATTTATACTCTTAAAGTATGCATATGATTTCATCACTATGTTGTATTGCAGTTGGCTTACATAACTGACATGTAGATTTCGAGATGTATCATTTCTCATTTTAGTTACACTTGACATACCTACCTGTTTGAGCTTTAACTGTTGAACTTGAAAGCATGTCTACATTTCTGTACTGTATTTCTGTAATTGGACTGTACCTGTGAAGCTCGTCACTACTTTCAGCTCAAAGGTTAGACTTGTTACTTATTAAGTTGGTTGTACTCATGCTATACCATGTACTTCATCTGCAGATCCAGGTACTTCTGGGTACAGTGGTTGCTGACTTTGGAGCTATTATTCAGTTCGGAAATCATCGAGGTAGCTGCTTTCGCGTCCACAGTCCTTGGCTCTCCTCCTTTATCATTTAGTTCTATTTGTACTGTTCTACTCTCCTAGACAATGTTTCAAACTATGTTATTGTATAGATGCTCATGTACTCAATGACACCCGGATTTTGGAGAATATTGTATTGAGTCGCGGTATTTTCGTATCTCTGTTTATGAGATTTTACTCTTAAACTCATTTTTATTATGTTTTCAAACTTAAAGAATGCGTGATTTATTGAGGTTGTCGACTTGTCTAGTATTTCGATGGGAACCATCATGACATGTGAGATTTGGGACGTGACATACGAAATCGGGTTTTTATGGTCCAATAGGTTCGTATGATAATTTTGGACATGTACGCATGTCCGAATTTGGGGTTGGAAGTTCCAAGAAGAATTCGACACCATTTGCCGTAAGTTGGCAATTTAAAGAACTTAAGAGTTCACAAGTTTGATCAAGAGTTGACTTTGATGTTATTGGATTCCAATTGGTGTTCTGAGACATTGGATAGGTCTATATAGTTGAATTGAACTTTTGTGCTATCTTTGGAAGTAATCTGAAGTGTTAAGTGTGATTTTGACACTCCTTTTAATTAATACAAATTTAAGAATGTAAGAGAAATTCTATTCGGTTTTGAGTCTCGATTCTTTGTTTTGATATTTCCAGGATGTTTTGAGCCTTTGGACAAGTCCATATAGGGCATTTAGACTTGTAGGAATGATTGAATGGAGTTCTGAGAGGCTCAGGTGAGTTTTGGCATAGTTGGAGCAAGTTCCGGAAGAATTCAGTTACTGAAACATGCTTTTCTGCGAATGACCTTACTTTAAAAGAGCATTTCTCCCAATATATAAAGTCATTAGGGACGAAGTTTTGATTTAATTATATCACTTTGAGTCTAGCTTCTAGTGGTTCAAACCATTCGTCATTTCGACTTATGTACATGGAGTTATGGGCATTTTACCAGAAAGGGGTCAGTGCAAGATTTTTGGATTGTTCTGGTTTGCATCGGATATGCGGACGCCAAACCAATTATGCAACTCGCAAAGCTATTATGTGGTCCCATGAGCACTTTTTGGTAGCTACTTCGGGAGGTACTTAAGGTCGAGTTTTGTTATTTTTATTTCATGTTCCAACTCTTGGAGCTTAATTTAAGAGGTTTGTGGATAGGGTTTCACCTACAAGGTTTGGATTTGAGTCGGTTGGAGATGACTTCTAAAGGAAGAACAATTTTGAAGCTTTAGACCAGCACGTATGAGATACGTGTCTTGCCTAGCTCTGGTTTGAGGGAATTTTCCTAATGAATGATCTTGTTTGCTATAGGTGAGGGTGACACATATGTAAGGTGACGAGCGTAAATGCATTTGTCATTGTTATTCATGCTCGGGGATGGATTTTAGGGTAATCTACGCCTTTTTGAATTTCATGTTTTTCTTGACTTATACTTTAAATTGGATTCTATGACAAAATGGCATAATTATCCATTCTAGAGATCATATTTTAGTTTATGATACCATAAATAGACTTGATGGACTATTCCTTGAGGTAATTGGTGATGAGTGGTGATTTTACCATTTATTCTAGTCTCTTTTCTTTAGCTTTTGTATCCTTTAATTGTAAAATGAGGTGATTTATGGTGTGCATTTATGGATTTTCACGTAAATGAAGTCTTGAAGATAATTGAAATTAAATGATGTGGATTCATGCAAAAAGAGTGAAAGAAGTTCAAAAATCTCCAGTGGAATCGCATCTGCGTAGAACCATCCGCACCTGCGGTCTCGCATCTGCAAGAAATGGTCTGCATCTGCGGAACAAGACTTGCAAGGCAGAAATGGCATCTGCGATTGATGCACCGCTACTGAACTTGAACACCGCTTTTGTGGATGCACTTCTGCTCTCTTTTAGCCACTTCTGCGGAATAGCCATTTCCACCAAACTTCGCTTCTGCGTGTATAAATTCCGCAGCTCTAGGTGGGCGTCGTTGCTGAATTGGCCCTGGCCTAGTCGGCTAGACTGACCGCTGAAGGCACCCCGTGCAGGAGGTGCACTATAAAGTGGCTGAGCAAAGGTGCAAACTAAGACCTCGGAATAGTAGGAGTACCACTAGATGATGGAAGTGCTGAGTGAACTGGATGGATCACATAGCCTATACCATGATGGGATGTAGCTGCATTGTGGGCACCACAAAATCCTCCTGGCTTTTTGGCCTCCTTGTCCTCTCTCTCATGACCCCCTGTACCCTCCAATTTCTGTGCGATCTCTACTGCTTGCTGGTACGGAGTGTCGGTCTCCAACTCTCAAACGATGCTGAATCTAATAACATAGTTGAGCCCCTCGATGAATTGGCAGACTCGCTCTCTAACTGTAGAAACCATGGAAGGTGCATCTTTGGACAACTCACTGAATCTGATGGCATACTCTGACACTATCATAGTAACCTGGCGCAGTTGCTCAAACTCCATGCCATGTATCCCGAAGGGTCAAGGGAACAAACTATATCAAGAACATCTGTGAGAACTGAGTCCATGTGAGTGAATTTCCATAGGCTGTGCTACCCTCCTTGTAAGCCTGCCACCAGTGATACGCTGACAGCTGGAATGTAGTAAAAGCAACCTCGCTCGTCTCCACAATACCAATGGTGCGGAGAATACGGTGGCACTTCACTAAAAAACCCTGCGCATCATCTGAAGGTAGGAAACTGTAGTAGGAGGGTGATACTTCTTGAACCTCTCAAGTCTAAGTTGATCCTCCTCACATGCCACTGCCCTAACCTCGAGCTAAACTGGAACAACAAGCTACACTGGCATAATCTCTGGGACCTAATCGACATGGACCCACTGCCCTGGAGTACGGGCCGCTAGAGTCTGAGCTCCTCCTCAACTTCAAATGTGGTTGGTGCAAGTAGAATCAACCCCGCCTAAGCTAGAGTACCAAAAATGCTCAAAAACTATGTTAGGGTCTCCTAAACTGCTGGGGTGCCAACAGGCGCCTCGGGTGCCTGCCCCCTAACTGGAGCTACAAGTGGCTCCTCAGGTGCAGCTTGGGAAGGTTCTCTAGCTGCACCACGTGCCCTTCCTCGGCCTCTGCCCCGACCCCGACCCCTCACAACTCTAGCAGGGGACGCGTGTGTCTTATCGTCAGATCCAGCAATGGGTTTCCTCGCCATTTGTGAGAGAATGGGAAGACAAAGATTCAGATTTCAATGTCAACAAATTCGCACAATAAGGAATCAAAGATATAGAGTTTCCTTAACAGCTCTGTAGCCTCTCGAAGATTAGTAAAGACTTCTACGTACCGATCCCAAGACTCTACTAAACTTGCTAATGACTGCTAATAACTATGAACCTAGAGCTCTGATACAAACTTGTCATGACCCGAGTTTCCCTCCATAGGATGTCGTGATGGCACCTAGTCTTTAAGACTAGGTAACCCTAACAAATAAGAAAAATAGCAAAAATAATACTAAAACCTCAAATTAAACCATTACACTATGATAATAAAACTCAACAATACACGAGTCAAACATTTCCCCAAAACCCGGTGGAAAAGAGTCATAAGATCTACAAGAAAGTACTAATAGTCTCGTAATACAATACTATTCTGAAACAAGAAATAAACAGTAGAATGTCTAAAAATTGAAGGTGAGTCCGAGGCTGTTACAACCCATATATTATTTTGTACGTGAAAGTACGCCATAAATAAATTGATGAATGCTCGGAAATGAGATGTTACATTCTGTATTTTCATACGTTAAAGTTTTGTCAGAAGTTAATCGACGTAAGTTCGCGAATGAGATTTATTTTGGGATAATAAGTATTATGCTATTTCAAACAAGTGATAAGTAAATTTGTGAAGGTGAGAGGGTAAGCGAAGCGAAGGAAATGAGTTTTCACCAAAATTTTACATTTTGAGAAAAAATACGGTCCGAACTATAATACCCGGTATTTATGGACTAGTGCCATAAATGGTACCACATGACCATGATAGTAGGTTACATAAAGTGTGTCAAGTGAGTAGTATTTTAAGTAATTTGAGATAATTCTTAATTATGTAGGTAATTCGTTAAATATTAGATTCTTGGGGAATTAATAAGTTGATTAAGGAGTAAATGGATGGTTAATTAAGGTCTTTGGATAAAGACCAAGGAATCAAACATGGCAGCAATACCTTGTCCAAATTATGGCTCTTACATTATGAGTGAAAAGGTGGCATATTTGAGTAATAAGTGGCTTAGTCATACCATTTCAAGCCTAACACCTCTCTAATTCAAAAGAAGGGTCTTATATCAAAGTAGGCAACGGACAAGAATTCAAGAATTCAAGCAAAATACCTTATCATCTTAGCAACGTGAAGGGAATTCAATCTTTCATACAAAAACTACATAATGTTATAGCAACGGGATTTTGCGATTCTAAGGGAGTACGATGCAATCTTTCTCAAAGAATATCATACGGATTTTCCCCTACTTCGATCTGCCGTTATGTGATATGTCACAATTGACGTGTGTTAGAGGGATTGTCAAGAGAACCGACTCATGTATGTTAAGGCTAAGCCCTTCCTTCATTTTTGGCATGATCTCATAATTACATGTGTTAGATAACGAGGCATAAAGAGAGGTTCATACTCCCTAATTTATATACATTATCCTAGTCTCATAAATTACAATATTCTCCTTATCGGGACTTCATATTTAATTGAGTATTGCCTTCTTCCAGTCAAGAGACCAGAGAGCCTATATATATATATATATATATATATATATTATTATAGTATTTTCATTATCATCGAGCTATAATCGATGGGCAGGCCCCTATTGGGCAACCTTTGATCAGATGGTAAGTTGTATACCTAGCCTACTGTGGCCGAGCGCCTATGAGCGAGCCCAGTTGGCCGAGATACAGAGCCTAGTATGGCCGAGTGCCTATGAGCGAGCCTACTACGGCAGAGCAGTTATATATATACCGATCCTTATAAGGGCGGTCAACTATTTTACTTACTATATTGAGAGAGTTGAGTTAGTATCAGCAGGTGAGTTTATCTTCATATAATATTTGACTCCCAGTTACATTTAGTTATTATATTATTCATTCAGTTTCAACTTTCAGTATATTGGCTTACATACTCGGTACATTATTTCGTACTGACGACCCTTTTCTGGGGGCGCAACATTTCATGCGTGTAGGTTCACACAGACAAGCGGGTAGATCTCCTCATTTGGTGTTGCCCGAGTTCAGCTTGATCGGTAAGCTCCAAGACCTTCGGAGTTGCCGGGTCTAGATATTTCTGTACATATTATGTATATATATATATATTTGTATGTATGCTATGAGTAGGTCGGGGCCCTGTTCCGATCACAGTATATCCATCAGTAGAGGCTTGTAGACGTATACTGTCAGTTAGTGCTGTATGTTGGGCTTGTAGACATTTTATGTATATTTTATTTGTTTGCCAGCTTTAGTAGTTATGACGGCTTTGTCGGCCCAGAGTCCCTTAGTCGCAAGTTGGTACGTGAGGACAGGTGAGGCACCGGGTGGCAGTCTCTCCCCAGGTTCGGGTGGTGACAAAAGTGGTATCAGAGCAATTATGTCCTAGGGTGTCTACAAGCCGTGTCTAGTAGAGTCTTGTTTATCGGTGTGTTGTGCACCACACTTATAAGTAGGAGGCTACAAGGCATTTAGGACTGTCACTCTTTCTTCTTACTCTAGATCGTGTGGTAGAGCTCAGTTGTAAGAACTCAATTTCCTAAACTCTATCTTATTCATAATACGTCGATGCCTACATCTAGAAAGGCGGTTGGTAAGGGATTAATGTGGCAGTGGAAGAGTTGAGTTAGAGGAACTCAATTTTGCATCATGCTGATGACGAGTAAATGTAAGGTCTTCAGCAGATCAGGTATATACTAATATGCGTAAATTTCTTGACAAAGAGCCTTAAGCAAAGAATTTCTATCCACCCATATGGTGAAAAGCAATGAGAGAATTAGAAGATAAAAGTTGCAACAAGTAAAAGAAGCAAGATGAAGAAGGGCACGAGGCGCCCAGTTAATGAAGATTATCAGTATTACATTCAGGCAGAGAAATATAAGCATTTTGTGTTATCTTCAACTGTAACAGAGGTATGTACAAATGGCCACACCCATCTTAGTTATACCCTATAGGGGTTAACAGAAATAGTTAAGAGAAGGATGGATATTAGGATCTGGCTGGGGTTAGAGTGACCCAAAATGGTGGATGGATTATTTGCGTTAGTTAACATTTCCAAAGGACATTGCAAATGTGCTAATAGATCTCCCTGTGAGACACCCAGATGGTGCGCTCTAGAATAGTACAGTTAGATATGAGTACTACAAAGATAGGCACTGGAAGCCTTAAATGAATAAATATTACCTTAGTATGGCTCCCGTCCCTAGTAGAGAAAGAATGTTAGGTAACCCGATGAGCCAGTAGATGGAGCAAGGGGAGCTAAAAGCAAAATAATGTCTTGTTCGAGTTTTTAGAGCAAGCAATGTGAGCAAAGTTTAGCTTAAGGGATTGTATGTTCCAGTTATACTAAGTGTCACCCTCGCAAGTAAGGAAATTTATTATCCTTGGTATAGAAGGAATATAGCGAGGTGAATAAGGGTCATTAATGATGTGAAAAGACGCCAAAGATGAAGAGGTAGAACATCTATAGGTAGATCATCATAGCACTAAATCATAGTACTCCCCAAAAAGGGGGGAATATGGAGTAATGTGGAATTAAGTGGGATGAGATTGCACTTATTCAAATCCTACAGATATGCTACGATTCCAGAATATTTTGCAAGCACGACGTTAAGGAGAGAAAGTAAGGGTTCCAGCCCGGGATGTCTTTAATAAATAAGGAGCCAGTGCGAGAAGTAAGTTAAGACAAAAGGAATAACCCAAGAAACATTACTCGGAGTATTGATGTGAGAATGGGCCAATGAGTAATTAGTAGTTGATTCAGGAAGAGCCTTGTTATGGCTAGACAAGAGGATATAGACAAATCAGCAAAACAATGCAAGATAAACATAGTGAACCCCAACATGGGGAATTCAACCTCGCAGTTATTACATTGTAACATTTGAGATATATTCATATAGGAGTTGGGGAAGTTAAAAAGGTACCGTATGAGTGTTGCAAAAATAAAAGAGAATGCCACTGGGAAGACAGTCAAAATATCAATTTAGAAGCAACCATACAAGCACAAGGGCGTAGAGGTAAGTAACTACGTATAATTATAGGCAAGGAAGGACATCAAAAGGTCCGTCGAGTATACAATGTAAGGAGCTCACAGCTTCACAAGAGTTAGAGGGTCCTCCCTAAGTACTACAATGAAAGACTAGCTGAGGAAATAAGGAAGGAAGGTTCAACCTAAACATAGTAACTTGAAGAAGAAATGGTCACGTAAAAACAGTCTCACTATAACATTGTATGCATTCCATAAGAGAGTGGCACCTACCATGGCTAATGAACGGGAAGTAAAATCCAAAGTGATATTCGAGATCATATGAGTTGCACGAAAACTCCTGTATGTATGGGAACTAAGATAAGGTAAGTATGTACACAACAAATGGAAGAACGACCAGGAGAAGTAATAGCTTACGTTTAAGGAAAGCTGAGAAGGAATGGAAGTAATTATTCGATCAATGATCCAGAGTTAGTTATGTTATGAACGCACTTAAGGTTTGAGAATATTATCCATACAGCATATATGTCGACAATCATACAGCCATAGAAGACTACAGTATAAGTTAAAAGAAAGAATTCAGTCCAAGTCAAAGACAAAGGATTAAATTGTTATGGATATTCCATAGCGCCCGTGAAAGGCTAAAGTAATAACTAATACCATGAGCCACAGATCGGAAGATATCTTAAGCCTACATGGAGGTTGATCAGGGGGGGGGAGAAACAAAAGAGTTACATCAACTAAGTAAATCAGAAGTCTGATTATTGGACCCAGAAAATTATAGACATCATGATTGGGAACATTGCAGAATCACTCTTAATATCAGAGGTACAAGAGAGAAGTACGGTAGCCATATTTTATAACAGCTCTACGATAAAGCCAGTTAGAAAAGTACCAGTCTCATAAGAAGTCAGTATGAAGCTCCCATCAGGTTGTGTATACACCAGAGTTGCAAGTATTATAATAGATCTTCAAGTTATGGACGTGAATTATTCCTATGTGGAAGGGAGGTCATGAAAACGATAGAAGATAAAATGCAAGATTTTAAAGTAGTAAGGTAAAGGTGAATAACATACGAGATACTCAAATACAGAAGGTTATGAATAGTCCATACCTCATATAGATGGCTAGAAGCACTGGGATTCAGTATCCGGGAATGATAGAGACGCCATTGGTGGCATATCTTCCAGCCTATGGTTTCTAGGTATCGAGAGGCCTAGTCAAAAGAGAAAAGAAGAGTTAGAGACGATGTGATGTCTCGCTTGATGTTCCGGAATAACACAAGAAAATTTATGGTTCAAGCAAGTTGAAGGAAAGTCGTGAGTAATATAAATTGATATGTGTAGGTCGCAAGCTAAAGTATGGTAAAGCGACAAGGTTTTAGGAAGACAAGAGTAATGATAAGAATAGGCAAGTGAGAAGGTGACGAGAAGGGATAAGTTCTCTGGATTAAGCCCATGAGAACAAGAATTATAGAAAGCTCAGTATAGCCTGAATATACTTAGAGGAGTCTAAGACTAGTAGAATTTAAAAGAGATGGAATGCTGCCCTGGTAGTAGAATAAGGGTGTAATTGTGAAAGATAAAGGATGACGTTTGGGTCTTCTATTAAGTAATGATTTGAAGAAAGAAAAAAGAGATTTCATGAATTATAGGGGATGAAAATAACCACGTAAAGTGAATCACATTGGGATGCTATGAAATAAGATTATGGAAGTATAGTATTGCCCAGGTGGATCAGGAAAATCACTTCAAATGCTCCACGATGCAACGTAAGCCCTAGTGGCAACGTATTACGTAAGAAGTTTCAAGTTATCAATGGTGGATTGTAGATCAACATTGAGGTGAATCAATAATGGCTAGATAAAAGTTACAAAGTATGAGATGAGATTGGGCCATCAGTCTTAAGATGAACAGTAATGAAGAAGCGTTAAAGGACTTAGATTTATACATATGGGGTAAGCACGAACGTAACCTAGAGTTTGGTAGCAGACCTCAGTAATGATAAATCGAGGTAAGAGTTATGGTATATTATGACGTACTTAGATGCAGTAAAGTCATGCGGATAGATAACCAGGCCTATGAAATAAGATATAGCAATATTCGTAAGTCCAACAAAGTACCGAGCAAAGAACTTCAGTATACCTATAGATGCCTAGAGGGACATCATATTAAGCTCTGTATATGTTCACAAAATGAGGCCTAGGTATTGGCTAAAAGCTGGAAGAAAAAGGAGAGAAGAGTCACATAGGCGCACTTACAAAGTAAGAGTCGTACATGCTGCATGATAAAGATAGCAACAGTTACAAGATTGGAAAGATTCCAACCATGAATCGTGGTGTGAGAAAGAGGCCTAAAAAGGGGAATTCCCTAGCCTTTGGGATTCATTCGCAGGATAGTTGCCAAGATGGCAAGAGGAGTACTAAAGTATTCACAAGAGCTTTGGGTTATGAGAATGATAAGTGCATCAGTCAATATTTGAGGATGAATGTTCCAAAGGGGGGAATAATGTTACACCCCATATATTTTTTTATTTTTTTGTACGTGAAAGTATGCCATAAATAAATTGATGAAATCTCGGAAATGAGATGTTACATTTCGTATTTTCATACGTTAAAGTTTTGTCGTAAGTTAATTGACGTAAGTTCAGGAATGGCATTTATTTTGGGACTATAAGTATTATGCTATTTCAAACAAGTGATAAATAAATTCGTGAAGGTGAGAGGGTAAGCGAATCAAAGGAAATGAGTTTTCATCGAAGTTTGACATTTTGAGAAAACATATGGTGCGAACTATAATACCTTGTATTTATGGACTAGTTCCATATAAGGTACCACATGACCATGATAGTAGAGTACATAAAGTGTGTCAAGTGGGTAGTATTTTAAGTAATTTAAGATAATTCTTAATTATGTAACATCCCATAGAGACAATGCCTCAAAAATTTGATAGCATGCACTATCGCTGTCAACTCCAAAACAGGGTAATTCTTCTCGTGGGGCCTTAGCTGACGTGAAGCATATGCAATAACTCGCCCCTCCTACATCAATACACAACCCAAGCCAACACACGAGGTGTCGCAATACACGATATACATCTCTGAACCGGAGGGCAACACCAGCACGAGTGCTGTAGTTAAAGCGGTCCTGAGCTTCTGAAAGCATGCCTCGCAATCATCAGACCATCTGAATTGAGCAACCTTCTGGGTCAATCTAGTCAAGGGAGCTGCAATAGAAGAAAAACCCTCCATGAACCGACGGTAATAACTTGCTAACCCCAAGATATTCTAGATCTCGGTCGCAGTGGTTAGATGAGGCGAACCCTGGACTTCCTCAATATTCCTGGGATCCACCTTAATACCGACACTTGATCCAACATGCCCCAAAAAAGCCACGGAATCCAACCAGATTTTGCACTTAGAGAATTTAGCATAAAGTTTCTGTTCCCGCAAGGTCTGAAGCACTAACCTCAAATGTTGCTCGTGCTCTTCCATACTACAAGAGTAGATCAATATGTCATGAATGAAGACAATGACAAATGAGTCAAGACACAACTTGAAAAATTGGTTTATCAAATCCATAAACGCTGTCGGGGTGTTGGTCCGGTCGAAGGACATCACTAAAAACTCATAGTGGCCATATCTAGTCTGGAAAGTTGTCTTCGGAATATCCGCAGAACAAATCTTCAGCTGATGATACCCAGATCTCAAGTCGATCTTAGAGAATACCCTGGTACTAGTAACTGGTCAAACAAATAATCAAATGCCTGACTTTGTTCAACTAGAAATAATCAATGCACATCTTCATACTCCCATCCTTCTTTTAAACAAACAACACCAGTGCGTCCCAAGGCTACACACTAGGTTTAATGAACCCCTTCTCAAGCAACTCCTAAAGCTACTCCTTTACCTCTCTCCGCTCCTTAGGAGCCATACAATAAGGCAAAGTAGAAATAGGTTGAGTGCCTGTCACCAAATCAATGTCGAAATCGGTATCTCGATCCGACAGCATACCTAGTAGATTAACAAGAAATACATCGGAAAACTCTCGTACCACCGGCACTTCATCTAACGCGGGAGTCTTTCCAGTATTATCCTGAAAGGCTAAGTAGGCCAAACAAACCTTCTTAACTATATGTAGAGCCTTCAAGAAAGAAATAACACGGCTGGAAGTACCAACAGACGAATTCCTCCACTCTAATCTGGGAAACTCAGGCATCGCCAAGGTATTTGTCTTGGCATGGCAATCAAGAATGGCGTGGTACGAGGACAACCAATCCATGCCCAAGATAAACTAAAAATCAACCATATCGAACAATAGAAGATCCGCTCTGGTATCATATCCATAGAAGTCACCACACAGGACCAGTAGTCCCGATCCACAACAACGAAGTCACCCACTGGTTTGGACACAATACAGGAACACGCAAGGACTCGCGAGACACATCTAGATAAGGAGAAAATAGAGAAGAAACATAGTAGTAAGTAGACCCTGGATCAAATAATACCAAGGAATCCCAACGACAGGGAGAAATGGAACATGTGATCATTGCATCGAAGGCAATTACCTCTGGCCAGGCGGGGATAGCATAGAATCTAGCTGGAGCACCACCTGACTGGCCTCCACCTCTAGGAATACCCCTACCCACCTACTTTCTGCCTCTGGCCGAGCGAGCGTGCGTTGTGGTTATTGGTGCGGTAATCATGGGCTAATGGTCCTACTGCTCGACCATAATGACCCGACAATTTGTTTTAAGAATTTGCATCCCATTCAGCAGCCTAGTGTCTCTAGCAGCTTCATATTATGTTTCATGACTTGCGTGTATGGCCAAGTTCAGGTTTCGGATGATTCAGGATAAATTTAGAAGAAGGATTCCTATTTTAAGGGCTTAAGCGGTAAGAGTTGACTGGAGTTTTGACTTTGTGTAGACGACTCCGAAATGGCAATTTTATGATTCCAATAAATTTTTATGATGATTTTAAACATAGGCGTGCATCCGGATTTGGATTTGGACGTTCGTAGGGTAATATGAAGCATTTCGGCAAACATTGGAAAGTTGAAATTTTAGAAGGTTGAGAGGTTTGACCGAGAGTTGACATTGGTGATATCGATGTCGGAATGCTATTCCAAGAGTTAGATTATCTCTATTATGTCATTTGGAACTTGCATGCAAAATTTGACGTCATTCCGGGTTGATTTGATATGTTTCGGCACGAGTTTTGGAAGTTGAAAGATTTGAAAGTTCATAAGTTTGATTCGAGGTGTGATTCATAGTTTCGATATTGTTTGACTTGATTTGTGATGTCGAGTAGGTCCGTAGTATGTTATGTAACTAGTTGGTATGTTTGGACGGGGTCTCGGGGGCCCCAGGCGTGTTTCGTATGGGCTACAGGCCATTTTGTTATGTTTTGGAATGCTGCATTTCTGGTGTTTGGTGTCCTTCTCTGCGATCGTGTAGGTGTAGCCACAATCGCGAAGGCTATTTGGTGGGCTGGTCCTTTTTCCTCTTCGTATTCGCATGATGTAGACTGCGATCGCGTACATGTGTATCCTTCTTCTTCGTGTTCGCGCTCATAATTTTGCGTTCGTATAGCACAGCCTTAGCAGCTGGTATTTTACTTCTCCTTCTCGATCGCATGTACTCATTCGCGATTGCGTAGTACACTTCCTGGAGGCAGTAGTTGTTCCCTTCTTCGTGATCGCATGCATTTGTTCGCGATCGTGTAGTGACTTTTTGTGGCAGTCATTATTCCTTCTTTGCGATTGCATGTGTTTCTCCGCGATCACGATGTGCAATTACCTCGGCAGTAGAATATATTTTCCAAAATGGAGGATTTGGCCATTTTTATCATATCTTGAGTTGGAGGCCTCGAATTTGAGCGATTTTTCTAGAAAATCATTGGGGTAAGTGTTCTTCACCTGAAATATATTATATTTCATGATTCCATCTTTATTTTTATCTTTTAATTAGTGGTTTGAGTTGGGGAAAATGAGGATTTTGAGAAAACATTTCAAAAATGTAAAATGATGATTTGAAAAATGAATTGATGTCGAAAATTGATAATTTTGGTAAGGTTGAATTCGTATCGGAATGGGTATTCGGGTTTTGTAAATTTTATCGGGTTCCGAGGTGCGGGCCTGGTTGTTGAATTTTGGGTTGACTTTTTACTTCTTGTCAAAAATTGAAGCTTTATTATCCGGAATTGTTTCCTATGAATTTTATTTAAGATTTGAAGTTATTTTGGCTAGATTTGAGTCGTCCGGAGGTTGTTTCACTCGAGAATGTCATTTTAAAGTATCGGTCTAGCTTCTTTGAGGTAACTAACTTGCCTAACTTTGTGGGGGGGGGGGGGGGGAACTACTCCTTATGATTTGAGACATTTGTGCTAATTGTATCATGTGAATGCCGTGTATGCGAGGCAACGACGTGCTCGATTTTATTTGTGGAATTTTGACTGTTAGGGCTCTTAGGTTCTTATGTTTATTAGATATGAAGTTGTTTGTCATGTTAAATCCCCCATTTACTAAATTCACCCTTATGAGTCTTAGTTGGAATTAATTGCTTCATGTTCTACCCTTATTGTCGATTAAACTCTTACGTGCCTTAACTGAAATTGTTGTCGTTGTTATCGTCATGCTATCCTTTCCATAATTGCTTAACCTTAATTGAAATCATTATTATCTCTTCCGTAATTGATTTTCCTTAATTGAAGTTTGTTATCCCTTTCATTGTTGACGTATTGTTAATTGGGGTCATCGATTCATGCTATCTCTCTTGTTGTCGAATTGCACTTCCGTGGAATCATTGTTACACATTACCTCTCCCTTGTTGAACTAGTCTTCTTGAGACTATTATTTCCCTATTGTGTCTTTCTTTGTGAGTTCATTCTTCCGTCTCTTTGTGTTTTGAAGTTCCTGAGTTGATTTACTTGCCGTATTCTCGTATTATTATCGGTGTTGCTATAGTATTCAGTGTTGTTGAGCGGAGGGCTATGCGTGGTTGTGATATTGAAACTGTTTTTGAGGAAATGGTGTGGCATGTGGGTACATATTGTGAAAGTCATTTATTTGAGTTGTTATGTTTTGCCATACATGTTATTGTTGAGATAATTGTTATATTGTTTGCACGAGGTTTCTGTCGTGATGTTGTTATTGCGTTTGCACGAGGTTTCTGTCATGCCATTGCTTTTGTGTTTGCACGAGGTTTCTACCATGTTGTTGTTATTGTGTTGCACGAGGTTTCTGCCATGCTGTTGTTATTATTTATACGCATGCGGCGGTATAAGGTCTGGGTGTTAAAACGCATGCGGTGAGATAAGGTGGGCTTGAAACGGCTGGCTAGTAGGGAAACTACTAGAAGCCATACAGTGTGATAAGGTGGGCTAAAACTTGGGATGCTATTTCGGGAAAAATAATTTTCAAAAACTAAATATAAAGGCTCCCGCGGTGATATAAGAAAAGTTTGTGATTCATTTTATGATTTGAGACTACGAGGTGATACCTCGGTAAGGCTCTTGTTGAAATTTTCCCCATTCTTTTGTACTCTTATTTAATTGTTGTTTTCCTTAGTATACTACTAATTGTCTTTCTACGTGTTGCGCTATTTTCTTAGTTCTGTGTAGCTAATCTTGTGGTATTACTCGTTTCAATTTCATTGCTGATTTTATTACAATGTACATTTTATGGTGATCATTTCTTATGTGTCATTCATTGTCCCTACTCTTACTTGTTGACTTGAATTGTGGTAGAACACTTGCACAAGCATACACGTAGATAAATCACCCATATCATCCAAAGAAGATGAATCCTGATGTTTTGACCATTTACATATACCCATGTGTACTTGCCTTATGTGTAAGAGTTATCCTGTTGGCACTTGAGTTGTTCGTGCAGTAATGAGTCGTTATTATTATTGGCACGTGAGTGGTCCGTGCGGATATTTTATATTGTCACTACTTGGGTAGTGCTATTATGTATTGTAATGTAGGCACAAGATACCAAGTGATTAGGGTTCACGAATTGGATATGTGATTTGTGATTTTGAGGTTTGGTACTTCGTGGAAATTTATGGATAACCCTGGTGTAAAAGTGGTTGTTTCTACTGAGTTGTCTCTTGACTTCCCTTATTTGGTTTCACCGGATTGAACTGTGTTTAGCTTACTCTACAGCGTTATTACCTGTTGTGTCTTGTTGCTTACTGTTGCTTTTAGTCCCTATTACAAACATTGTATTATTATTGTCATCATCCCTAGCATATTATTGATATTGTTCCATGTTAGTTATACCTTTATACTTAATCATATGTTTAGTTCAGTGGGTATCTTGACTGTCCCTCACACTACTCCACCGAGGTTAGTCTTGATACTTACTGGGTACCGCTGTGGTGTACTCGTACTACACTTCTGCATATTTTTGTGCAAATCTCATATGCCTTGGTTATTGTTGATTATTAACTAGCTGTTCGAGCATTGCTGTGAAGACTCAAGGTAAACCTGTCGTAGCGTTGGTAGGCCTCACAGTCACTTTCTGAAATTGTACCTGTACTATTTAATTTTATTCCGAACAGTTTTATCTAGGGATTTTCTAGCAACTCGTTAGAGATTATGACTTGTACTACCGATTTTGAGATTGTAAGTTGTGTATAGAGAATTCTATTTCATATTTATCAGTTGATGGTTGGATTCTTCTAGTAATTCAGCAAGTGTTAGGCTTACCTAGTCTTAGAGACTAGGTGCCATCACGACATCTTACGTGGCCATGATCCCCACACTCGAAACAACCCCTAGGAATAGTGGACTACTGACCTGAAGTCTGACCCTAATGGCCCGAATACCACTGGAGGAACATTGAATAGATGGCATACGGTATGCACTCTCTATAATGGCAATGATGCAGGGTCTGGCTGGAGCACTCCGAGCAGGCGGCGGTGCTCACTGCATGGGCCTACTAGGTTGACCCTCATGAACTGACCTCTTCCCCCAGGTGGGGCGCCACTTAATCCTCCAAACTGTTGGGGCCTCTTGTCCTTCGGTGCAAACTCTTCGCTGCGATTGCGAATACGCTCGATCCTCCGAGCTATATCCACAACCTGATGAAAGGGAGTCCCCATCTCTGCCTCGCGGGCCGTAGAAACCTGATTCTCAGGGTGCAGACCTGCAATGAACCTCTGCACCCTCTCTGCATCTTTGGGGAGTAGAATAGTTTCATGGCGAGACAAGTCAGTGAATCTCGCCTCACAGTCGGTCACAAATATATGACCCTGATGGACTCTCTCAAACTGACCCCAAAGCTCTTCTCTCTCTCAGAAGGTGGTATATACTTCTCCAAGAACAGATGCGTAAACTGGTCCCAAATCAAGGGAGGTAAACTTGCTGGCCTGCTAAGAAGGTAAGCCTGCCACCATCTGCGATCCTTGCCCTCAAGCTGTAAGGTGGTGAAGTCCACCCCGCTGGACTCCAATATCCCCATGTTCCGGAGCCTATCCTTACACCGGTCAATGAAATCCTGGGGTCCTCTGACCGCTCACCCCCAAAGTTAGGGGAGCGAGGTCTAGTCCATTTGTCCAGCTGCTTCTGCTTATCAATGGTCGCGACTGGTACAGCCTCTGGCACAACCGCTGCAACTGGTACAGCCTTTGGCACAACCGCTACAACTGGATGGGCTCCGCCCATAGGTGGTGCACCTGGCGTCTGATAAACATCAATGGCATGCACTAGAGCGAAAGCGGTAGGGGCATGTTCTCCCCCACCCGCCTGAGATGTGGTAGGGTCTACTGGAAATAAACAAGCCTACGTCATAGAGCCCATGAACCGCAACATACAGCACATGACCTCGTGTAATCGCGGCGCAGTCATGAAATCTGCTCGGGCTGGATTTTGTCTTTCTTCTTTGCACTCCCACATGGATTCACATCGCTCAATTCCCATATAACTATACAAGTCTAAAGTTGAAAAGTGCTTGGAATGAGATATCAAACTCTCAACTTGAAACTTTTTCCGTATTTCGACATCCTCTTTTTCCCCCGAACTAGAGGAAACTTCAATCATATTTTCAATTACACCGGTTGACTCTAATTCATATTTTTCTTGGCACCACTAACAATCATGGAGTCGGTTGGCGAATGTTCAATTCTAGATTCCTCAAAATAAAGCTCATTTTCTTGCTCGAAGTTGTACTTTTCTTGAGTTGCTTCCACACTCTCAAGTTGGTGGCATAGTGAGCCTCAACCAATATTTTTATTTGATATTCCAAAGTGCGGACATTCTCATCATTGACTCAAAACATGTTTCAAGTCCTCGAGTGTCAAGTTGTGCTTCTCCTCATTTTCAAGAATGGCCTCCAACATGAGCATCATCCTCTCATTTTGAGCATTTGAGAGTTCTTCTTGGTTTTGATCAAGTGCCAACGAAGGATTTTCGGCTTCAACCTATAAGGAAGGTTCTTGTCTATCATTCATTTCCGAGGCATTTTGGACCTCTAAAGCTTCAAGCATTTCTCCCATTTGTGAGTTCAACCTTTCAAGCGCCAAATCATTTTGGAGACTATTCTCCAAAAGCTCTTCCAAGTCATTTTGCTCTTTGTTTCCTCCTTCAAGTAGGCATTCCAACATGAGCTTGAACTCTCCATTTTGACCATGCTCAATTTCATCCACTTCCATATCCCTATACTTGTTATCACAAAAAGTAGAATCATTATAGCGGGGGTTCAGGGAAGGGAAGGAAAAATAAGCACAATTATCCCAATGGCCATTTTGATTACCACACTTATCACAAATACTCCATTCATGGGTTTGAGATTGTGCGCACAATTCCCCCCGGGAGAATTTTAATAGTTTTTTTACGAGTGTGGTCCTCCACAATAAGGACAAGGGTTATCAAAGTATGAATAACTACCATCCGACCAATTTTCGTTAAGTGATTCCATTTTCAAATATTATGAAAATAAACAAGAAACGACAAGAATAATAAACAAAGTTAAGAAAATAATTACACAAATATTCACAAGTTTAGACCAAAGCACGTACGCTTATGTCACGACCCAAACATCCTCCGTATAACGTCGTGATGAAACCTAGTCTCTACGACTAGGTAAGCCTAACAAATTGCGGAAAATAACAAATGAAAGTAAAACTTGGCAACTAACAGCAGTGGAAAACTGAATAACTAGTAACAATGCCACTCAGCATGTATGATAACCAATACTCTATAAATACACAGTCTTTCCAAAACCCGGAACATCATAAGTCACAAGGTACAAAAGGAGACTAGTATCTCTATACACCAGAGTCTAACAAAAGAAGTACGGAAGGTAAATGACATAAAAGAGAATAGAGGGGGACTCCGAAGTGTGCGAACGCAGCAGATGTACCTTGAAATCTCCGTACAGCCGCAGGCACTCTCAGCTAATAGCGGGGCTGATAAGAAGTATCTGGATCTGCACACAAAACATGTCCAGAAGAGTAGCTGAGTACCAACAACGGTAACCAGTAAGTTCCAAGCCTAACCTCGGTAGAGTAGTGATGAGGTCAGGTCCGGGCCCTAATGGGATATAATAACAAGATAGATGATAAAATAAAATATAGTAAAACATAGAATTTAACAGAAGGAATTCACCGAGAGATAATAACACACAAACAATGTGATAATAATAGGGGCACTCCCGCGATACCATCTTGTAGTCCAAAAAGTAAATACTCGACAGGGGATCTCCCGAGATACTGTCTCGTAGTCCCAAAAATAAATATGCAGGGAGAACTCTCGAGGAACCGTCTCGTAGTATCAAAAGTAAATGTGCAGGGAGAACACCCAAGGAACTGCCTCGTAGTCTCAAAATTAAACGTACAGGGAGAATTTCCGAGGAACCGGCTCGTAGTATCAAAGTAAATATACAGGGAGAACTCCCGAGGAACCGCCTCATAGTCTCAAAAGTAAATGTTCAAAGAGAACTCCCAAGGAACTGCCTCATAGTCTCGAAGTAAATATATAGGGAGAACTCCCGAGGAACCGCCTCGTAGTCTCAAAGTAAACACACAGCTCAAACCGATAAATACCATAGTTAACAACAAGATGTATATAGTTATACTGATAAAGAACAAGGAAAAATAGGAAATCAACTAGGCATGCTTCACGGAGTACAAATAAGTAATTAAAGCAAGTAGACATGCAATATTAGACTAAACAGGACAACTATACATGATGGAATAGCTCAATTAAGAATGAAAATAGACTAATACTCACTAAACATGACAGCTATACATGATGGAATAGCTCAGTTAAGAATGAAAATAGACTAATACTCATTTAAAAGGTCTAACTTAAATTAAAGGAAAGACAGATTACTACTTAGTAAAATAAATTGGATTTTACAACAAATAGCCCATGTACATACTCGTCACCGCATGTACACGGCGCTCACATATCACAACAGTACCAAATCCTCAGGGGATTTCCCCCACACAAGGTTAGGCAAGCCACTTACCTCGAACCAAGCTCAATCAATCCGTAAGAATGCCCTTTCTGCGATTAACCGACTCCGAATGGCCCATATCTAGCCAAACACAATTGCATATCATAAATACAACTATAATAGGCTCATCTAATTAATGAAATCAATACTTTAACAAAAATACCGAAATTCGCCCTAAAAGGTAAACCCGGGACCACGTATCGAAAACGGGTAAAATTCACAAAATATGAACACTCATTCACTCACGTGTCTAACCATATCAAATTTACTAAAATCCGACACCAAATGGTCCTTCAAATCCTCACATCAAACTCTCCAAATCCTTAGTCTCAACTCCCAAATTCCACCCTAAATACACACTAACTAGGTGGAAACATAAATGGGGAAGCAAGATTATTGATCCAAAATAAGCACAAGGGACTTACCTCAAAAAATCCCTGAAAAATGCTCTCAAGAAATCGCCAAACCCGAGCTCAAAATGTTAAAAATGAGCAACAATCGCGAACCCTTGCATTTAAGTGTTATGTCCAGAAATCTCGCACCTGCGGCCCATGTCGCACCTGCGATGCCGCACCTGTGGAATTTCTATCGCAGGTGCGGAAATGATTAAAAGGGATTGGGTCCGCATCTGTGAACACTGGGCTGCACCAGCGCGCCCACTCTTGCGGAATTCTTCTGATTCTCCGATCCCTCACGCCCTGGCCCCTTCCGCTTATGCGCTCCATCTTCTTCATCTGCGGATGCGCAGATGCGGTTATACCGCCGCACATACGACCTCTGGCCTCTTCCTTCCAAACCGCACCTGCGTCCATTGGCTCGCTTCTGCGGGCTCACACCTGCGGTCAATGTTGCGCATGTGCGATTACACCAAGTGCAACAGCTTTAGCTATTCTTCCAAAACTAAATTTGATCTGTTAACCATCCGCAATCAACCCGAGGCCCCCGGTACCTCAATCAAACATATCCACTAGTCGTAAATCACCATACAGACTTAGTCTAGCCCTCAAATCACATCAAACAGCGCTAAAAGCATGAATCACCCTCCAATTCAATATTAATGAACTTTAAAGTTTCGAACTTCCACAACTGATGCCTAAACCTATCAAACCATGTCCGATTGACCTCAAATTTTGTACACAAGTCATATTCGACATTACAGACCTACTCCAATTTCAGGAATCAGAATCGGGCCTCGATATCAAAAGTCCACTACCGGTAAAAATCTCCAAAAATTCGAATTCCGCCAATTCAAGCCTAAATCAGCTACATACCTCAAATTCACAGTTTGAACACGCGTTTAAGTCCA
Organism: Nicotiana tomentosiformis; assembly: GCF_000390325.3. NCBI lineage: Eukaryota > Viridiplantae > Streptophyta > Magnoliopsida > Solanales > Solanaceae > Nicotiana > Nicotiana tomentosiformis. The sequence goes on from NC_090817.1 coordinate 28,764,946, forward strand.
AAAATCACCCAACGGAGCTAATGGAACCGATGGAACTCCATTTCGGAGCCGTCTTCACACAGTTCCGACTACGGTCAAAATCCTATGACTTAAGCTTCCATTTTTAGGGACTAAGCATCCCAAGACACTTCGAAACCAAAAATAAGACCTCCCGGCAAGTCATATAAGCAGAAAATGATACGAGGAAAACAGTAAATAGGGGATCGGGGCTATTACTCTCAAAATGACCGGTCGGGTCGTTACATCCTTCCCCTCTTAAAACAATCATTCATCCTCAAACGAGCATAAAGACATGCCTGAAGTGGTGAAAATATGAGGATAACGGCTGCGCATATCCTGCTCGGTCTCCCAAGTCGCTTCCTCGACCAGCTAACCCCTCCACTGAACCTTCATGGAAGCAATGTTCTTTGACCTCAGCTTTCAAACCTGCCTGTCCAGAATAGCCACTGGCTCCTCAATATAAGATAGATCTTTGTCCAACTGGACTGAGCTGAAATCCAATACATGAGTCGGTTTGCTGTGATACTTCCGGAGCACGGAAACATGGAATACTGGATGGACCCCTGCAAGAATGGGAGGCAAGACAAGCTCATAAGCAACCTCCCCAACTCTCCACAACACCTCAAATGGACCGATAAATCTTGGGCTCAACTTTCCCTTATTCCCGAACCTCATAACGCCATTCATAGGCGAAACCCGGAGCAAGACCCGTTCTCCAACCATAAATGCAACATTGCGAACCTTCCGATCCGTATAACTCTTCTGTCTGGACTGGGATGTGCGAAGTCGATCCTGAATCACCTTCACCTTATCCAAGGCATCCTGAACCAAGTTTGTACCCAGTAATCTAGCCTCGCCCGGCTCGAACCAACCTACTGAAGACCGACACCGCCTACCATACAGAGCCTCATACAGTGCCATCTAAATTCCCGACTGATAACTGTTGTTGTAGTCAAACTCCGCAAGTGGCAAGAACTGATCCCAAGCACCCCCAAGATCTATCATACAAGCGTGGAGCAAATCCTCTAGTATCTAAATAGTGCGATGGGATTGTCCGTCTGTATGAGGGTGAAATGTTGCGCTCAACTAAACCCGAGTACCCAACTCTTGCTGTACAACCCTCCAGAACCGTGATGTAAACTGCGTACCCCGATCAGAGATGATAGATACCGGTATGCCATAAAGCCTGGCAATATCGCGGATATAAATTCGAGACAGCTGCTCGAAAGAATAGGTAGTCATCACAGTAAGGAAATGAGCTGACTTGGTCAGCCTATCCATAATCACCCAAACTGCATCAAACCTCCACTGAGTCTATGGGAGTCCAACAACGAAATCCATAGTGATCTGCTCCCATTTTGCACTCTGGAATCTCTAACGTCTAAAGCAACCCACCTGGCCGATGATGCTCATACTTCACCTGCTGGCAATTTAGACACCGAGCTACATGTTCCACTATGTCCTTCTTCATTCTTCTCCACCAGTAATGCTATCTCAAGTCCTGGTACATCTTCGCGGCACCCGTATGAATGGAGTACCATGAACTATGAGCCTCCTGAAGAATCTACTCTCGCAAACCATCTACATGTGGCAAACATAACCTGCCCTGCATCCTCAATGCACCATCATCCCCAATAGTGACCTCATTGGCATCATCGTGTTGGACCGTGTCCTTAAGGAAAAGCAGATGGGGGTCATCATATCGACGCTCTATGATATGATCATAAAGAGAAGACCGAGATACTACACAAGCCAATGCTCGACTCGACTCATAAATATCCAATCTCACAAACTGGTTGGCAAAGTCCTGAACATCCAACCCCAATGGCCTCTCTGCTGCTGGTAGATAGGCTAAGCTCCCTAAACTCTCCGCCCGGTGACTCAAAGCATCGGCCACCACATTGGCCTTCCCCGGATGGTACAAAATGATGATATCATAGTCCTTCAGTAGCTCCAACCATCTCCACAGACACAAGTTAAGATCCTTCTGTTTGAACAAATGCTGCAAACTCTGGTGATCAGTGTAAATCTCACAAGGGACACCGTACAAATAGTGCCGCCAAATTGTTAAGGCATGAACAATAGCTTCTAACTCAAGGTCGTGGACATGATAGTTCTTTTCATGCACCTTCAGCTGTCTAGACACGTAGGCAATCACCCTACCATCTTGCATCAACACTTCACCGAGAGCAATCCATGATGCATCACAATATACAGTATAAGACCCCGAACCTATAGGCAATACCAATATTGGGGTTGTAGTCAATGATATCTTGAGCTTCTGAAAGCTCTCTTCAGATTCCTCTATCCACCTGAACGGAGCACCCTTCTGGGTTAGCCTGGTCATATGTGCTGCAATAGATGAGAAACGCTCTACAAATCAACGGTAATACCTCGCCAAACAAAGAAAAATACGAATCTCTATAGCTGATGATGGTATAGGCCAACTCTGCACTGCTTCCACATTCTTCGGATCCACCTGGATCCCATCACTCGATAATACATGACCAAAAAATGCCACTGAGTCTAGCCAGAACTCACACTTTGAAAATTTTTCATATAACTTCTTTTCTCTCAAAGTCTGAAGCGCAGACCTCGGGTGCTGCTCATGATCCTCTCGAGTCCGGGAGTATACCAGAATGTCGTCAATAAACACAATGATGAATGAGTCAAGATAAGGCCGGAACACACTATACATCAAGTGCATAAAAGCTGCTGGGGCATTGGTCAGCCCAAAAGACATCACAAGAAACTCGTAGTGACCATACCGAGTCCTAAAAGCATTCTTCCGGATATCTTGCTCCCGAATCTTTAACTGATAATACCTGAACGTAAGACAATCTTGGAAAACACTATGGCACCCTGTAACTGATCAAATAAGTCATCAATACGAGGAAAGGGATACCTGTTCTTCACTGTAACTTTGTTCAACTAGCGGTAATCAATACCCATCCACATAGAACCATCATTCTTCATCACAAATAAGACAAGAGCACCCCAAAGTGACACACTGGGCCTAATGAAGCCCTTATCAGAAACTCCTGTAACTGCTCCTTCAACTCCTTCAATTCAGGAGGATCCATACGATATGGAGGAATAGAGATGGGCTGAGTGCCCGATAACAAATCCATTCCAAAATCAATATCTTTGTCGGGAGGCATGCCCGGAAGGTCAGCTGCAAACACATCTTGAAAGTCCCTCAATACTAGAACTGACTCAACTGTAGAAGTATCAATACTAACATCTCTCACATAAGCTAGATACGCGTCACACCCCTTCTCAACCATTCGTTGAGCTTTAAGAAATGAAATAACTCTTTTGGGAGTATATCCTAAGGTACCTCTCCACTTTAATCAAGGTAATCCTGGCATAGCCAGCGTCTCGGTCTTAGCATGACAATCAAGAATATAAAAATGGGGCAACAACTAGTCCATGCCCAAGATAGCATTGAAGTCTACCATACTGAGCAATAATAAATCGGCTTTAGTCTCAAAACCATTAAGAGAAATCAAAAACGACTGATACACGCGGTCCACAACAAGACAATCTCCCACATGAGTAGACACATAAACAGGGGAACTCAAAGAATCCAAAGATACGCCCCAAATATGGGGCAAAATAAGAGGACATATAGGAATATATAGAGCCTGGGTCAAATAATACCGACGCATCTCTATGACAGACCCGAACAATACCTGTAATGAAAGAGTCGGAAGCAATTGCCTCGGTACGAGCCGTAAGAGCATAATATCTGGCATGGCCTCCCCCTCTAAGGCGACCTCGACCTCCCCGACCTCCACCTCGAGCTGACTGAGTAGGTGGGGCGGTAGCTGATTCTGGAATCATAGCTAGAGGACCCGGTGGAGCACGTGGTGGCTGTGAAGTCTGGGCAATCCCTCACCATATGGCCGGTGTCACCATACTCAAAATAACCCCTCGGAGGGCTAGGCTACTGTGACTGACTCGGGCCAGGTCTGCTGGACAGGCCGCTAAAAGCACCCCTAGCAGGAGGCACACTAGATATTGGTGGTGCATAATAAGGCTCTTGGGCCCTAGAAGGTACCGGAATAACACTGGCAGCCGGAAGAGCTGAATGTACGGGGAGACTCCCATAACCCCTACCATGGCGAGCTGCTGGGGTACGAGCACCAGAATAAGAACCAATCTCTCGAGACCTCTTGGCCTCTCTCTCCTCTCTATCTTGGGCAAGCATGCCCTCCAATCTTCTAGAGATACTCATAACCTGCTGATAAATAATATCCATCTCCAACTCTTTAGCCATACTAATCCGGATACTGGGGTGGAGTCCCTCAATAAACCGTCAAACACTCTCTCGAACTGTGGCAACCAAGGCTGGAGCATGTCGGGCCAAATCACTGAAGCGGACTACATACTCTAACACAGTCATAGCACCCTGACGAAGCTGCACAAACTTCACGCGCCATGAATCTCTGAGGCTCTGAGAGACATACTCTCTCAAAAACATGTCCGAGAACTGAGTCCATGTAAGTGAAGCTCCCTCATCCGGACTACTCAACTCATAAGCACGCTACCACTGATAGGTTGCTCCTCTAAGATGGAAGGATGTAAAAGAAACCCCACTCATCTCTACTATGCCCATAGTAGGGAGAATATGATGACACTCCTCCAGAAAACCCTGATCATCATCAGTAGCCAATCCGCTGAAGGTAGGTAGGTGGTACTTCTTGTACCTCTCAAGTCTGAGCTGCTCCGCCACAAAATCGGCTGCCCTAGTCTTGTGCTAAACCGAAACTCCCGGCTGTATAAGGATGAACTCTGGGGCCTGGTTAACCTAGACCCTTTGCTCAGGAGTACAGGTTGTTGAAGTCTGTTCCCCATCCCCCGGCCTGGGATGTGGCAAGAGTAAGTGGAATCAATCCAGCCTAAGCTATGGTGCTGAACATGCTAAGAAACTGGGCTAGAGTCTCCTGGAGGGCTGGTGCAACAACAGGTATCTCAGGTTTCTACCCTCCAGCTGGAGCTATTGGGTGCTCCTCTGTAGCAGCTCGTGAAGGTGCTCTGGCTGCACCGTGTGGACGTCCCCGGCCACTCGCGACTCAAGCAGGGGGCATGGGTTCCTAGTTATCAGATCCGCCGGTACATGTCCTCACCATCTGTGAGAGAATAGAAAACAAAAGCTTAGAATTTCGAAGTCAACAAATTTGCACGACAAGGAACCAAAGAAGTATAATTTTTTTTCGTAACATTTCCATAGCCTCCCAAAGATAAGTACAGACGTCTCCATACCAATCCGCGAGACTCTAATAAACCGGCTTGTGACTCACGACGCCTATGAACCTAGGGCTCTGATACCAACTTGTCAGAACCTAAACTCCCTCCGTATAACGTCGTGACGACACCTTGTCTCTACGACTAGGTAAGATTAACAAATTGTGGAAAATAACAAACCAAAGTAAAACTTGGCAACTAACAGTAGTGGATAACTGAATAACTAGTAACAATGCTGCTCGGCATGTACGATAACCAATACTCTATAAACACACAGTCTTCCCAAAACCCGAAACATTATAAGTCACAAGCTATAGAAAGAGACTAGTATCTCTATACACCAGAGTCTATCAAAAGAAGTACGGAAGGTAAATGACACAGGAGAGGATAGAGGGGGACTCCAAGGTCTGCGGACGTGCAGATGTACCTTGACGTCTCCGTACAGTAGCAAGCACTCTCAGCTAAAAGCGGGGCTAATAAGAAGTACCTGGATATGCACACAAAACATGTGCAGAAGAGTATCATGAGTACACCACAACGGTACATAGTAACCTCGGTAGAGTAGTGACGAGGTCAGATCCGGGCCCTACTGGGATATAATAACAAGACAGATGATAAAATAAAATGAAGTAAAACAGAGAATTTAACAAAGGGAATTCACCGAGATATAATGACACACAAACAAAGTGATAACAACAGGGGCGCTCATGAGATACCGTCTCGTATTGCCAAAAGTAAATAATCGACAGGGGATCTTCCGAGATACCGTCTCATAGTCCCAAAAATAAATATGCAGGGAGATCTCGAGGAACCGCCTCGTAGTCTTAAAAGTAAATGTGCAGGGAGAACTCCCGAGGAACCGCCTCGTAGTCTCAAAGTAAACATATAGCTCAAACCGATAAATACCATAGTTAACAACAAGATTTCTACAGTTATACTAATGAAGAACAAGGAAAAACTAAAAATCAACTAGGCATGCTTCACGGAGTTCAAATAAGCAACTAAAGCACGTAGACATGCGATATTAGACTAAACATGATAGTTACACATGTTGGAATATCTCAATTAAGAATTAAAACATACTAATACTCATTTAAATGGTATAACTCAAATTAAAGGAAAGACAGATTACTACTCAGTAAAATAAATAGGGTTTTACAACAAATAGCCCGTGTACGTAATCGGCACCTCACTTACACGATGCTCACATATCACAACAGTACCAAATCCTAAGGGGATTTCCCCCACAGAAGGTTAGGCAAGCCACTTACCTCGAACCAAGTTCAATCAACCCGTAAGAATTCCCTTTCCTTGATTATCCGAATCCGAATGGTCCAAATCTAGCCAAACACAATTGTATATCATAAATACAACTATAATAGGCTCATCTAATTAATGAAATCAATACTTTACCAAAAAATCTGAAATTTGTCTTAAAAAGTCAACCCGAGCCAATGTCTCGAAATCGGGTAAAAGTCACAAAAAAATGAACACTCATTCACTCGCGAGTCTAACCATATCAAATTTACTAAAATCCAACACCAAATGGTCCTTCAAATCTTCAAATCAAACTCTCCAAACCCCTAGTCTCATCTCCCAAATTCCACCTTAAATACACACTAACTAGGTGGAAAAATAAATGGCGAAGCAAGACTATTGATAAAAAATAAGCACAAGGGACTTATCTCAAGAAATCCCTCAAAAATGCTCTCATAAAATCGCCAAACCCGAACTCAAAATGTTAAAAAACGAGCAAAAATCGTGAACCCTTGCATTTAAGTGTTCTGTCCAGAAATCTCGCACCTGCGGCCCATAGTCGCACCTGCGGAATTTCCATCGCAGGTGCAGAAATGACTTAAAGGGACTGGGTCAGCATCTGCAAGCAATGGGCCGCACCTGCGCGCCCGCTCCTGCGGAATTCTTCCGCTTCTGCACTCTATCTTCCGCATCTGCTGATGCACAGATGCGGTTATACTGGCGCAGCTGCGACCTCTGGCCTCTTCCTTCCAAACCGAACTTGCGTCCACTGGCTCGCTTCTACAGGCCCGCACCTATGGTCAATGTTGCCCATGTGCGATTACACCCGGTGCAGCAGCTTTAGCTATTCTTCTAAAGCCAAATTTGATCCGTTAACCATCCGAAATCAACCCTAGGGCCCCGGGACCTCAACCAAACATACCCACTAGTCCTAAATCACCATACGGACGTAGTCATGCCCTCAATTTACATCAAACAACGCTAAAATCATGAATCACCCTTCAATTCAAACTTAATGAACTTCAAAGTTTCGAACTTCCACAACTGATGCCTAAACCTATCAAACCACGTCCGATTGACCTCAAATTTTGCACACAAGCCATATTCGACATTATGGACCTATGCCAACTTTCAGAATCAGAATCCGACCCCGATATCAAAAAGTGCACTACCGGTCAAAATCTCCAAAATTCGACTTTTGCAAATTCAAGCCTAAATCAGCCACATACCTCAAATTAAGAGTCCGGACACGCTCCTAAGTCCAAAAATCACCCAACATACCTAACAGAATATATGGAACTCCATTCCGAAGTCATCTTCACACAGTTCCGACTACGGTCAAAATCCTAAGACTTAAGCTTCCGTTTTTAGGGACTAAGTATCCCAAGATACTCCGAAACCAAAAACAAGACATCCCGGCAAGTCACATAAGTAGAAAAAGCTATGGAGAAAATAGTAAACAGGGGATCGGGGCTATTACTCTCAAAATGACCGGCCGGGCCGTTACAGCTTACTTCTCAAACAACCTAAATATGCCAAATTGTTCCCCGACAATGACACAGTCACATGCAATATAATTTACCCAACTATGAGTCAGGGTCGAATCCCACAGAGAACAATATGTAGGCGATTAGGCGTGTAAGAGAATTACCCCTTATTATGCTAAGTCAAACTCTTAAAATGGTTTTGAGAAAATATTTATAACTAATTTCGAAAATGAAAACTAACCTAGAAAGCAAGTAAAATGATCAATGGCTACAAATATGGATGCACTGGGAATTACACTCAAGTAACGATCCAATGTATTTCACAATTTTACAAATAAGAGCGAGTTTATATTAATTAGCCTCGTGTAATAACTCTTATTAGCTTCTTCCGAAGACTAACAAGACTTCTTAATTGAATTATCCCTAAAATAATTAAGAGATTAAGCACACCCGACTATGGCTACAAGTAGTTCAATCCTATCCCTAGGTAGAATTTATAAAGTGAGGGTTAACGCCTGAAGCTCTTGTTAATTAATCTTTCCCAACCCCAAATTATCTTATCCAAAATTAATACGGACGGAATGGGTGAGTCCTAGGGTTAGCTAATCCCTTTGGAAACATTATAAAACAAGAATAATTAAAAAATAATAACTCACTTCATAATAAATAAAAATTGTTCAATACATAAGCACTACAAGATATTTAATCCACACTTTAAATATGAATATCCCCATAAATAAGATTTAAGTGTTGGAAAAAATACTACACACTTAGATATTCAATACAAAGCAAGGAAATGAAGAAATTAACATAACTGGGTAATAAGTTCTCATTCAAACCTTCAAGACCCAAGCGTGTGTGCAATAACCCTAGCTCCAACTAGTCAAGAGACTGAAAATAAGCCCAAAAGATGCCAAAGATATATTTCCAATAAGCCAGGTCGTGTATTTGTGGGTTTAGAATGGAGAAAATGTGAATTGTCAATCCTACCCAGTTCTGAAGCCCGTTGGCCGCACCTGTGGAACAATAATCGCAGGTAATCGCTTTGGGTGTTGTAATACGCGACATATAGTGAGGGAATTCCCCAAACTCAGGACACCTCCACAGACTACTTAGGCTCTACGGATTCCACCTGGTCCACAGGCTCATAGGCCATGGTTGTTGTTCCAGTTACCGCTCCACCTGCACAACCAATTAGGGGTGGGGGTAAGGTGGGTAGAGGTCACCCTAATGGCGAAGGACATGCCATATTCTATACTTTTTTGGGTAGGACGAAGGCAGTCGCATCAGATGCAGTCATCAAATGTATGGTTCCCTTTTGTCATAGAGATGCATCAGTCTTACTTGATCCGAGATCTACTTATTCGTATGTATCATCTTACTTTTCTCCGTATTTAGATATATCTCGTGATTCTTTGAGTTCTCCTATGTATGTATCCACACCTGTGGGAGATTCTATTGTTGTGAACTATGTGTATCGGTCGTGTCTAGTTGTTATTGGTGGTTTTGAGACCCGAGTTCATATGTTACTACTCAATATTGTAGAATTTATGTGATCTTGGGTATGGACTGGTTGTCGCCCTATCATGTTATTCTGGATTGTCCCGCCAAGACTATGACATTAGCTATGCTAGGTTTGCCGTGGTTAGAGTGGAGGGGTACATTGGACTATGTTCCTAGCAGGGTTGCATCCTTTCTAAAGGCTAGAGAATAGTTGAGAAAGGGTGTGATGCATATTTAGCCTTTGTGAGAGATGTTAGTGTTAATAGTCTAACCATATCATATGGTTCCAGCAGAGTTAAAGGACTTAAAAGAGCAGTTGCAAGAGTTGCTTGATAAGGGTTTCATTTGGCCTAGTGTTTTACCGTAGGGTGCTTCAATTCTGTTTGTGAAGAAGAAAGATGGTTCTATACGCATGTGTATTGATTATCGGCAATTGAACAAGGTTACAGTGAAGAACAAGTATCCTTTACTGCGCATTGATGACTTATTTGACCAGCTTATGGGTTCCTGAGTGTTCTCGAAGATTGATTTGCGATCGGGGGTATCATCAGCTAAATATTCAGGATTCGGATATTCCGAAGACTACCTTTGGACTCAGTATAGTCTCTATGGGTTCCTTGTTATGTCTTTTGGGCTGACCAATGCCCCATCAATGTTTATGCACCTTATGAACAGTATATTCCAGCCATATCTTAATTCATTCGTCATTGTATTTATTGATGACATATTGGTATACCCCCGCAGTCGGGAGGATCATGAGCAGCATATGAGGATCGTGCTCCAGAACATGAGAGAGAAGAAGGTATATGCAAAATTCACAAAGTGTGAATTCTGGCTTGATTCAGTGGCATTTTGGGTCATGTGGTGTCAAGTGAGGGGATCAAGGCAGATCCGACGAAGATTGAAGCATTTTAGAGTTGGCCCAAACCCTCTTCAGCTACTGAGATTCAGAGTTTTCTTTTTTTCCTGGGTATTATCGCCATTTCATAAAGGGTTTCTCATCCATTGCCGCACTAATGACTAGATTGACCTAGAAAGGCGCTCCTTTTAGATGGCTCGAGGAGTGTCATGTGAGCTTTCAAATGCTCAAGACTACTTTGACTACTGCCCCGATGTTGTTGTTTCCTACGGGTTCAGGGTCTTACATAATATATTATGATGCATCACGTGTTGGGCTCTACGCGATGTTGATGCAAGACGGTAGGGTGATTGCCTATGCATCTCGGTATATGAAGGTTCATGAGAAGAATTATCCTGTGCAAGACTTGGAATTGGTAACTATTGTTCATGCATTGATGATTTTGAGGCATTATCTGGAGACTCATGTGAGGTCTGTACCGATCATCGGAGTCTTCATCATCCGTTCAAGTAGAAAGATCTTAATTTGAGGCAACATAGTTGGCTAGGGTTGCTTAAAGACTATGATATCACTATTCTATATTATCCTAAGGAGGCCTACGTGGTGGCCGATGCCTTGAGTAGAAAGGCGTAAAGTTTTGGAAGTTTAACATATCTACTGGGAGGAGAGAGGCCACTAGCCCTAGATGTTCAGGCCTTGGCGAATCGGTTTGTTATACTGAATGTTTTGGAGACCAGTCGGGTTCTTGCTTACGTGGTTTCTTGGTCTTCATTATATGATAGAATCAGAGAGCGGTAGTATGAAGACCCCTATTTGCTTTTTCTTAAGGACACAGTATAGCACGGCGATGCCAAGGAGGTTTCTATTAGAGATGATGGTGTGTTGGGGATGCAGGGCCATTATGTGTGCCTAATATAGATGGGTTATGTGAGTTGATCCTTGAGGAGGCCCACTGTTCGTGGTACTGCAGTCATCCGGGTGCCGCTAAGATGCATCAGGATTTGAGGTAGTACTATTGGTGGAGGAGAATGAAGAAAGATATAGTGGATTTTGTGGCTCAGTGCCTAAATTGTCAGCAGGTGAAGTATGAGCATCAGAGACCGAGTGGTTTTCTTTAGAGACTTGAGATTCTCGAGTGGAAATGGGAGTGTGTTACCATGAATTTTGTTGTAAGGCTCCCCTGGACCTTGAAGAAATTTGACGATGTATGGGTGATTGTGGATAGGTTGACTAAGTCGGCTCATTTTATTCTAGTGGTGACTACTTATTCTTCAGAGCAGCTAGGTTAGATCTATATCCGTGAGATTGTTTGTCTCTATGGTGTACCGATATCCATTATCTCCGATCGAGGTACGTAGTAACCATTGCATTTTTGGAGAGTTGTGCAGCGTGAGTTAGGCACACGGGTTGAGTTGAGTACAATATTTCACTCCCAAACGAACGGGCAGTTCGTGCACACCATTCAGATATTGGAGGATATGCTTCATGAGTGTGTTATGGATTTTGGGGGTTCTTGGGACCAGTTATTGCCATTTGCAGAGTTCGCCAACAACAACTACTTATCGAGTATTTAGATGGCTCATAATGAGGCCCTATATAGGAGACGTTATCGTTCACTAGTTGGTTGGTTTGAGCCGGGAGAGGCTAGGTTGTTGGGCATAGATTTGGTCTGAGATACCTTGGAGAAAGTCAAGTTGGTTCAACATTGGCTTCGTACAACCCAGTCTAGACAGAAGAGTTATGTTGATCGGAATGTTTGTGATGTAGAATTTATGGTTGGAGCGGACCTTTTGAGATCCTTGAGAGAGTTAGTGAGGTAGCCAACATGCTTGCATTGACTCCCAGTTCATCGGCAATTCATCTGGTGTTCCATGTTTTTATGCTCCGAAAGTATTATGGCATACGTCTCATGTTTTAGACTTCAGCTCAGTCCAATTCGACACGGATTTGACTTATATTGAGGTTAAAGAATATTACATCAGTGAAGGTTCAATGGAGGGGTCATCCGATCGAGCAAGAGACGTAGGAGACCGAACACGACATGCGAAGTCATTATCCTCATCTATTCATCACTTCAGCTATGTCTCTATGCACGTTTGAGGATGAATGTTTGTTTTAAAAGGGGGAGAATGTAAAGACCCGAAGGGTTGTTTTGTGTAATTGCACCCTATTTCCCTTTTTAATTCTTCACACATATGTGTTTGTGGTTTTATGACTTATAAGTTTGATTAGTTTCGTTCCGGGAAGATTTTGTGTAAGGCCGCGTAAAATTTTACAAAGGCATTTAACGTTTCGTGGTGCCGAAGTAGGCTTATGTGTTAACTGTTTGGGTTGAATAATGCATTGGTGAGTAAAGAAAAATTTCAAGTAGAAAAATACATTTATGCAGCCCACTGTGCGGCCGCATAATCACTCTGCGGACCGCATATCGGCCGCAGAGTGAAGCAGCTTAGTCAAGTTTGGAGATCAGGTTTGCGGCGCATTAGGAGACCACATACCAGTTTAGCGATGCATTATGCGACCGAAGAATAGGTCTGCAGGCTACATAATGACCGCATACGGAGTCATCTTTGCCCAGTTCCGGAGGGAAATTATGTGGTCTATTTCGCGGACCGCCAATGTATTATGCGGTCGCATATGCGACCGCAGATCCTGTTCCAGAGCTTTATTTTTTTGGTGTTTTTATAACCCGACCCTACTTCATTAAATAGATGATTTGGACTATCTTTTGAGCAAAAACATGATATTTTGAGGGTTAGAGAGTGCCCTAGAGTGGGAGAGAGTTCTTCAACATTTGTTTCTTGAATTCTTGCTCGAATCTTGGAAGATTAACAAGGAAAACTCACTAGGTCTTCATCCTAGAGGTAAGATTCTACACCCTAACCCTTCGTTTTGAAAGTTCACTAGAAATGGATAATTAGTAAGATAATTATTGGGCATGAGAGTTGGTTATTTTGCATGCATGTATTATCAAGGGGTGTAGGAAGCTTGTTGAGCTAACAATGGTAAAGAATGTGTTGTGGGAAAATGGAATCCTTCATAAAAAGGGTTTTGAAACCTTAATGCACACCTAGTATTTGATAAAATATTCAAATGAGCTAGAACCATGATCATCTTCCTAATTTTGGTTCAATTTGTTACATTTCTAAAATACATCGAAGTTGTTAAGATTTCCGAAATATTTTAGAGTTTAAGGATGCTCAAGTGAGGTATATTGGCTAAACTCCTCTCCTGGAATTTAATCCCATGGTATTCATGTAATTTATGTAGGTCCAGAATTGTTCATTATGTAAGTGGTTATTCCGAACAAGCTTGTGTTGAAAGATATATGTTCAATATGTATCCCAAAATGCTTTTATCATGTTATGTTATCATTTGATAATATGTTCAGAGTATGGGTCGTGCATTAATAATGTTGCGACTTCAAGTCATGTTCAAACGAAGGCTATTATGCCAAATTTTGTGAAAAAACTCTATGTACCTAAGACTCTTAATTGCTCACATGTGTACTAAAAATAGGGCTGAATCATCACTTATTGTGGAAGTCAAGGAGAAGCAATACAACGATCCATTGTTGGAACAATTGAAAGAGGGGATTCATAAACATAAGACCATGGCCTTTTCTATTGGCATAGGTGATGGTACACTAAGGTACCAAGGGCGTCTATGTGTTCCAAATGTAGATGGTCTCCGGTAGAGAATCTTGATCGAGGCTCACACTTCTAGGTATTCCGTACACCTGGGCTCTACAAAAATGTATCATGATCTTAAGGAAGTGTATTGGTGGAATGGTATGAAGATAAATGTAACGGACTTTGTGGAGAGATGTCCAATTTGTCAGCAAGTGAAGGCCGAACACCAAAGACCCGGTGGGTAGGCACAAAACATAGAAATTCCAATGTGGAAGTGGGAAATCATTAATATGGAATTTGTGGTAGGACTATATCGCACTCCTCATAAGTTTGACTCGATTTGGGTGATTGTGGATCGCCTCACGAAATCAGCCCACATTTTGCCGGTTTAGGCTACCGATACAGCGGAACAGTATGCTCAGTTGTATATCAAAGAAATAGTCAGGTTGCATGGAACTCCAGTTTCCATCATTTCTGATCGGGGAGCACAATTCACTGCTAATTTTTGAAAGATATTTCAGTAAGGTTTGGGTACTCAGGTGAATCTTTGTACATCTTTTTACCCGCAGACAGACGGGTAGGTAGAGACGACTATTCATATGCTCTAGGATAAGTTTCACGCTTGTATTATAGACTTCAAATGTAGCTGGGATGATCATTTGCCACTCATAGAATTTGCCTGCAACAATAGTTAACATGCTAGAATTCAAATGGAACCATTCGAGGCTTTATATGGAAGGAGATGTAGATCTCCCATTGGGTGGTTCGAGATTGGGGAAGCAGAGTTGATAGGGCCAGACCTCGTGCATCAGGCTATGAAAAAAGTTAAGATCATTAAGGAGCTGTTGAAGACTGCTCAGAGTCGTCAGAAGTCTTATTCGGATATTCATTGTAGGGATTTAGAGTTCAAAGAAGATGATTGGGTATTCTTGAAGGTTTCCCCCATGAACGGTGTAATGGGATTTGGTAATAAAGGGAAATTGAATTCGAGGTATGTCGGACCGTACAAAATCATTCAGAAGATCGGTGAGGTGGCGTACAAGCTTGAGCTATCACCTGAGATGTCACTAGTGCACCCGGTGTTTCATATGTCTATGTTGAAGAAAGAAGTTGGAGACCCGACACTCATTATTCCGGTTGAGACTATTGAAGTTAATGAGAAATTGACTTATGAAGAGATTCTAGTTTCTATTATTGATCGGCAAGTTTGAAAGTTGAGAAATAAAGAAATTACCTCCGTGAAAGTGATATGGCGAAACCAACAGTTTCAAGAGGCTACTTGGGAGGCCGAGGAAGAAATGAAGAAAAAATATCCTTATTTGTTTGAATAGCCATGTATTTATAAAGTTGTGTTCTATGAAAATTCTAAGAGTTACCTTCTATGAATTATGTATCATTTGTACAGTTGATGTTAAGGGTGTTTCTTTTCTAGTAATATATTACTTATGAGGCCAAGGTTATTGTTGTTCTTGTGTTATATTGCATCATCGGTTATGTATATGTTGTTAGGATTGGTTTCTGGAATTCTCTAACAAGTGGATAGGCCCAGTTACAGGGAAGACTCTGGCAAAATATTTGGAAATTTAGGGAGTTAGCCAAATTTTGAAACTATTGGTTTGTTTGAATTAACAGCTGGGCCACATTTAATTCTAATGATGGATTTTGACCCTCATTCGAGGATGAATGATCCTAAGTGGGGGAGAATATAAGGCCCCGTAAAATTTAGCAAAGGAATTTAAGGTTTCGTGGTGCCGAATTAGGTTTACGTGTTAACGTTTTGGGTTGAAAAATGCACTGGTGAGTAAAGGAAAATTTTGGGCAGAAAAATACATTTGTGCAGCCCACTATGCGGCCGCATAATCACTCTGCGAATTGCATAATGGCCGCAGAGTGAAGCAGCTTAGGCAAGTTTGTAGATCAGTTCTGCGGCCGCATAATGGCCCCAGAATGTGTCAGTTTTGCCTTTGTGTTTATGGTTTTATGACTTATGTGGTTGATTAGTTTCATTTCGGGAAGATTTTGTGTAAGGCTGCATAAAATTTTTCAAAGGCATTTAAGGTTTCGTGGTGCCGAAGTAGGCTTACGTATTAACTATTTGGGTTGAACAATGCATTTTTGAGTAAAGGAAAATTTCGAGTAGAAAAATACATTTCTGCGGCCCACTCTGCGGCCGCATAATCACTCTGCGGACCGCATAATGGCCGCAGGATGAAGCAGCTTAGGCAAGTTTGGAGATCAGGTTTGCGGCACATTATGCGACCATATACCAGTTCAGCGATGCATTATGCGACCGAAGAATAGGTCTGCATGCCGCATAATGACCGCATACGGAGTCATCTTTGCCCAATTCCAGAGGGCAATTATGTAGTCCATTTCGCAGACCGCAGATGCATTATGCGGTCGCATATGCGACCATAGATCCTGTTCTGGAGCTTTATTATTTGTGTTTTTATAACCCGACCCTACTTCATTAAATAGACGATATGTACCATCTTTTGAGCAAAAACCTGATATTTTGAGGGTTAGAGAGTTCCCTAGAGTGGGAGAGAGTTCTTCAACAATTTGGTATTCTATTCTTGGAAGATTAACAAGCAAAACTCACTAGGTCTTCATCCTAGTGGTAAGATTCTACACCCTAACCCTTCATTTTGAAACTTAACTAGAAATGGATAATTAGTAAGATAATTCTTGGGTGTGGGAGTTGGTTATTTTTCATGTCTGTGTTATCAAGGGGTGTAGGAAGATTATTGAGCTAAAAATGGTATAGAATGGGTTGTGGGATAATGAAATCCTCCATAAAAAGGCCTTGAAACCTTAATGCACACATAGTATTTGATAAAATGCTCAAATGAGCTAGAACCATGATCAGCTTCCTAATTTTGGTTCAATTTGTTACATTTCTAAAATAGATCGAAGTTGCTAAGATATTTGGAACATTTTATAGTTTAAGGAAGCTCAAGTGAGGTATGTTGACTAAACTCCTCTCCTAGAATTGAATCCCACGGTATTCATATAATTTATGTAAGTCCCGAATTGTTCATTATGAAAGTGTCTATTAGGAACAAGCTTGTGTTGAAAGATATATGTTCAATATGTATCCCAAAATGCTTTTATCTTGTTATGTTATAATTTGATAATATGTTCAAAGTATGATCTATGCATTAATAATGTTGTGACTTCAAGTCAAGTTCAAACAACGGTTATTATGCCAAATTTTATGAAAAATCTCTATGTGTCTATGACTGTTAATTGCTCACATGTGTACTAAAAATATTGATTTGAAATATCCTTGTTGTAGATGATGATGATGATGTTTGAAAGTAAAAAATATGAGCATGAAATATTAAATACGGCCAATGTGCCAATAATGATTTGATAACTATGGCCACTAGTGCCAATAAAATGAAAAGATGCGAAAGAAGTATGAAATGAGATGATTGGTATAAGAAGGTTTATGTCTCTAATGAGACGACCTTACTGATCGGGTCGTGATCAAATGCCATGCCGCACACATGGTGGTGATTGTGTTGAAAATTATAATTGTGGTTGATGTCTCTAATGAGATGGCCTAGCCGATCAGGTCGTCGTCGGACTCCGTGCTAAAAGAACGGTGGTATTGTGAATATTGGTATCGTGAACGGTGGCATATTGGTACTAAAGACCTCCTAACTTAAAATATGGAAATTTAATTGAACATTGTCTTGATCCTAATTTCAAGTTTGATGTTGCTTGAGGCTTCCACTAATATTATGATTGTACTTGCTTGTATTATTTATCATTCTATTGAGAGGGTGTTTTTTCATTCATACTAGTACTTTTCCATATCTATTACCGTCCTTTTTTTCGGTGGCACTGCATCTTCAATGGATGCAGGTGGTTCCACAGTAGGAGACATTGATCGGTGATAGTGGTACACTTTCTTCCCAGCAGACTTGGTGAGCCCCACTTCATTTCGGGTTCATGTATCTTTTGTTCCTTTGAATTGTGTTTGAGGTATACCCGGGGCCTTGTTGCCGGCACCATTATAATACTCTTATGTATCTATTAGAGGCTCCGTAGACATAGTGTGGGTTGTATATTAGTACTGGGGAAGTCAAACAATGTTATGTGGTGTTTGAATTACTTGTTCCACTTTAGACCATGAAAATATGTGTGAAATTTGAGACTCTTAAATGATGTAACTAATGGTATGAAATTGGTATTGCAGACATGGTGACCTTATTGTATAATCAATGAAAATATGTATTATCTTTATTCATGAATGAGTTTGGGTAGAAAGAAATCTAAGAGGCTTGCTCGACCGGGTTCACTCAGTTAAGCGCCGGTCGCGTTCCCCGAGTTCGGGGCATGACATTTTTGGTAGAATTGGACCATTTGGCTCTTGGCTTAGAAGCCTAAGCTAGCTATGTCGACCAATGTTGACTTTTGTGAAAACAACCCCAAAATGGTGTTTTGATGACTCTGATAACGTCGTATTGTGATTTTGAATTGGGCATATGGCCGGAATCGAATTAGGAAGCACGTAGGTTGAACTCTGTTGTGTTGCCAAAAATTGACAATTTAAGGTTTAAAGGTTTGACCGTATGTTGAATATTGGTTATCGTGTTCGGAATTTGGTTTTGGGACTTAAAATAGGTATGTTATGCTATTTAGAACTTGTCTACAAAATTTGGTGTCATTTGGAGTTGATTTAATAGGATTCGGATGCTTAGGTGCAATTCTAGAGGTTCTTGAACTTTACTTTGAAATTCATGCCTTTTGGTGTCTGATTCGTGGTTCTAGATGTTATTTTTGTGTTTTGGTCACGTGAACGAGTTCGTATATCTTTTTAGGCTCGTGTGGATGTTTGGTTTGGAGCCCCGAGGGCTCGGTTGAGTTTCGGACGCGTAGCGGAATTTGTTTTGAGCTTAAAATGGAATTGCTGGTGTGTTGTTGGTGCTATGTTATCACAATCGCGAGCACCATCCTCACAATTGCGAAGGTGGCAGGGGATGTTCTGATGTCACAATTGCAACTTACACCTTCAAATTCGCGAAGTCAATAGGCTTGGGCTTGGGTCGCATCTGCGACCACTTGGCTACTATTGCGATGGTATCCAGCTTCGCAATTGCAAAGCCTTTGTCAAAAAATGCGACTTCTGTTGAGGATGTCAGGGTTTACAAATGCGATCTCTAATTCGCAATTGCGAGGGCTCGCAAATGCAAATCTTGTGTCACAAATACGACATCTACAACTAGTCATAAGGACTGGAAAGTTGGGATTTATTCTCATTTCTCACATTTTTAGAACCCTAGACTCGATAGGAGGCAATATTTAGAGGAGATTTTCATCTACAAATATTGGTTAGATGATTGTAATCAATTTCCAACTATATGTTATGAATGTATCTTAGATTTAAGATCAAATTTATGTCAATCAAAGAAGAAACATTGGGAAATTTTGCCTATGTTTTGAAAAATGAGAATTTGAGTTTTGAAAATCGATTTGGAATCAGATATCAAAACCAATCACATATATGGACTCGCGGGGCTATGGTTTGTTGGATTTACCCTTGGACCCGACCGACCATTCCCGGGGTTGATTTTTGTTGACTTTTTAGGAATTTTATAAGATCAAAGCTTTATCTATTATAATTGTTTTCCCTTGCATTGTTTGATGATATTAAGTCACTTTTTGTTATATTTGACCCATGAAGAGGAGAATTTTAGGGGAAAAGTTATTTTTGAGGGTTGAGTTGGCCTAGTTGAGGTAAGTATCTTGCCTAACTTTGTGTGGGGGAACTACCCCTTAAGATTTGGGATTGATTGTGATATTTTTGTTATGTGAAGCCATGCACGCAAGGTGACGAGGTTATATGTGGTGTTTGACTTGTTTAGGTTATGTAGACTCTTTCCATGCCTTTAATTGAATTGTCATAACATGTTGTGTCCCTTATTGTTAATCAACTCTTAAATGTGTTAATCTACCCTAACATACTTTATTTGACATGGTTAACACTTGTTCTCCCTCTTACTTGTTATTTTTCGCGTATATGCTTAGTTGAAGTTATTGATTTCCTTGTTGCTTTGCTACATTCTTACATTTTGAATTACTTTTATTTCAAATTGTTATTTCATGAAATATCTTCTTGTTCAGTTATTGGTGTTGAAGTTGTGAAAGCCGTTATCACATTGAGGTGAAGTTGTTAATGGTTGAGATGTATTTCTTGCTGAGCAAATTCACATTCATTTTGTTATTGTTGAGATTCTTGAGAACACTGTGGTTGAGCCATGTATTTGTTGTGGAAATATTGATATTGTTGATTTTTGGCAAGTTGTGACATATGGGTACTTGTGGTGCGAATTTTTATTGTATTGTGATATTGATGTAGATGCGACGGTATAAGGATAGGGGTTAATGTGTATGCGACAGCATAAGGTGGGATTTATGTGCGTGTTGCTAGTAAGGGAATTACTTGAAGACACGCGGTAACATAAGGTGGGTTAAAGTGCGTGTAGCTATTTTAGGAAAAATGTTTTCAAAACTATCTAAATGCAAGGCTCACACGACAGTATAAGGAAATATTGTGATTGTGATTGTGAAATGCGGAATACAAGGCGGTACCTCTGTTGTGATTCTTGTTGTGCATTTCATGTTGAGAAGAGTTATTGGTTGAACAAATTCTTGTTGCTTTTATTCTTCCTTGTCTTACCAGTTTTGTCTGTATTTGACTATTCATGATTCTCATTAATTGCTTCCTTCTGGTTATCTTACGCTTAGAATTCTGTCATTAGTTTACGATATTAAATTGCTTATTTATCATTCATATCTCTGTTTTTTCATTACTTCTTGTTATTATATTTTTGTTCTGTTTATCATGTCCTAGTAGATGTCTTGAATTGGCCCCGTACAAGGTACTGTTATGGTGTACGCATACTACGCTTCTGCACATATTTGTGCAGATCCAGATACGTCGGCATGTGCCGGACGCTAAAGGTTGATTGACGAGCTACTTTTGGAAATTTCAAGGTATACCTGCTAGAAATCCACAGGCCTTGGAGTCACCTTCTGTTTTTTTGACATTCTACTGTTTATTTTTTGTTTCAAAATAGTATTGTATTATGAGACTAACAATACTTTCTTGTGGAGCTTATGACTCTGTTCCACTAGGTTTTGGGGAAATGTTGACTAGTATAATATTGAGTTTTATAATAATGGTGTAATGGTTTAATTTGAGGTTTTAGTATTATTTTTGCTATTTCTCTTGTTTGTTAGGCTTACCTAATCTTAGAGATTAGATGTCATCACAGCATCCTATGGAGGAAAACTAGGGTCATGACAGCTATAGTTATATTTTGGTAGTAACTTTATAACTCGATCTATATTATTGGAATTGATACACTGAATATAGACAAGAATAGGATCTTGGAGGAAGTTCTGGGTCTTGAAGTTGGGTTTAAAGGTATCTAAACTAAGGTTGAAGGAGGAATCTTCATCCAGGATATGTTAAAGGATTTATATGGATGAAGGTGACATGGAATCACCAATGAAACTGTGTAGGATGAGTTTGTATAGCTATTTGATAGCTTTGGAATGACTCTTGGCATATGTGAGGATGAACGTATGTTTAATCAGAGAAGAATGTAATGACCCAACTGGTCATTTTGAGTTCTAGAATCTCGTTCCGTGATTTGAGACTTTGTGTAGGTCCATTTGATGTTTTGTGACTTGCGGGTATTTGCAATTTTGGTCCCAATAGGTTTGGAAGTGATTTGGAACACTTAGTTCCTAAACAGAAGCTTTAAGTTAGAAGAGTTGACCAATATTTGACTTTTAGGTAAACGGGCTCAGAATCGGGTTTTGATGGTTCCAATAGGTGCGTATGATGATTTTAAACTTGTACGTACATTCAGATTTCGTATTGGAGGTTCCTAGAAGAATTCGACACTATTTGTCCAAAGTTGATAATTTAAAGAACTTAAGAGTTCATAAGTTTGATCAAGAGTTGATTTTGATGTTATTGGATTCCAATTAGTGTTCCGAGACTTTGAATAGGTCTATATAGTTGAATTGAACTTGTGTGCAAAGTTTGGAAGTAATCCGTAGTGTCAAATGTGATTCAGATACTTTTTTGAAAGAGGGAAGATTTATGAACTAAAGAAAAATTCTATTCGATGTTCTCGTGGGTGTTTCGAGCGTTTCGAAAAGTCCATATAGGGTATATGGACTTGTAAGAATGGAAGTAATAGTCTAATTTTTGGTGTTCGGTTGGTGAAATATTGTCATTCTCTCTTTCTCTCTCTCTCTCTCTTAAAATAACTACCGTTCGTCTGCTCAGCTCGCCGCATCGGCGACGGTATAGGTAAGAAAATCACCTTTCTCCTCCCTCTATCCTCTCTTATCTTTATCCTCTCTTCTCTATATTTCTCTCTTCTCCATCTTATTATTTTTAAAGCGAGACCGACTGAGATCGGCTAGTGCCCTAGATACTATGCTACCAATCCTTTTTATCTTTTCCTCCCTCTTTGTCGTCCTCTGTCTCCTCCTACACCCCCTCTCCCTCTATCTGTAGGTGCATGTGCATATGTGTTTTTGTTTTTGAATAAGTTTGAAAATGATTTTTCAGCACGAACCAGCCACGCACCGGCGAGTGGACATCAGTGCAGATAGTTTTTCGATGATCTCTTTCACCGTGGTTGTTGTTGCTGCAGATCAGATGTTTCCTTCTTATTCATCGAGGTCCAAACCCTCGGGTCAGTCTTCCGACGAGCATCGTGGTTTTCATCATCCTCCTACCAGGTTCATCTACATCAATTTCGCTCCCCAAGGAGTAGCAACTTTTGATTTGGCAATCCGTCTACAATCCAGGTTCCTTTATTTCTTGATTTAGTAAGCTCTATTTTGATCACTTGTTTGGGGGATTTTTATCATCAATTCATGTATATAGTCTCACATATCTTGTTTGTACTATAGTTCCTAGTATATTCCTTAGTAGTTTCCCTATGTTTTGTCCCGTTAGCTATGTTTAACGAAGGTAGGATAAGGTCATGCCCTTAGGGGGATGTTCGAGGGTGAGGGGTGGGGGTGAGGGGCAGAGGGTTAAAGGTGTGTAGGGAGCCTCCATGCTGAGAGTTGGGTCTTGGAACATAGGGACTTTTATAGGGAAGTCTATAGAGCTAGAGAAGCTTCTCCATTGAAGGAAGGTAAATATAGCTTCTGACCAGGAGACTAGATGGATAGGAGTTAAGGAATGGGGTATAGACGGGTTTAAACTGTGGTATGCAGGCCGCGTGGGGGCAAAGAATGGGGTAGGCATTTTGGTTGATAGGGATCTCAGGGAGCTAGTGGTGGAGGTTAGGAGGGTGAATAATAGCCTGATGGTCGGAAGAAGATATACTTTAAACGTGTAGTGCGTATGCACCCCAAGTAAGAGAAGGTCAAAAGAAGTTTCTTGGAGGATCTGGAGGAGGTTGTGTGTGGTATTCTACACACAAAGAAGCTTTTTATGGGAGGATATTTCAATGGCCATATTTGGGCGGCGTCTAGGGGTTATGATGATGTGCATGGCAGCTTCGGTTTTGGAAATAGAAATGTAGGAGGAACTTCGCTGTTAGATTTTTGGAAAGCCTTTGACTTGGTTATAACTATCTCGAGTTTTCCATGTGCCAAGACCTAAATTAACTATATACTCTTCAGGAAGTCGGATAAAGGTCTTTGCAAGGATTGCAAGGTCATCCCGAGTGAGAACCTTACGACCCAACACAGGCTCTTGATCATGGACCTTGAGATAGTGAGGAAGAGGGTTGTGTAAGGTCAACCTAAGATCAAGTATAGAGCCTTGACCATGGATAAAGCTCAGGAGTTGGTTGCAGGTTACCGGGCCTAGTGTAGTAATGGGGACATGATTCGTATGTGGACCACGACTGTGAACCACATTATGCAGCTGTTAGAGTGTTTTTAGGGGTCTCAAAGTGATACCCTAGTGTTCACAAAGGTGCCTGGTGAAATGTAGAGATCCAAAGAAAAGTAGAAGCCAAGAAAACACTGTACATGAAGCTAGTGGAGAGCATAAATGAGGAGGAGAAGAGGACGAATAGGGAGAATTATAAGTTGGCAAAGAAGGAGGTACAGTTAGCAGTTACAATAGCTAAGACTGCAGTGTTTGGACATTTTATGAAGAACTTGGGGGTAAAGGAGGGGATAAGAAGCTATACAGACTAGCCCAGTTAAGAGCGATGAAAGCTAGCGATTTGAACCAAATTAAATGCATATCCGATGTAGATGGAAGACTCACTTCCATAAACTCTTTTTCGCAACCCCAAATCCCATCAAAGCTGTGACAGCGCGTAACACTACTTGCTATGGAAGGCAGTATTCAAGTCTCAAATATACACATCTCACAGTACCCAGATCAAACTATATTATACATATAAGGACATCAATAATATGTGAGATAAACTAATAATAAATGCATAGAGACAGAGATATATCACACGAATATAATATAATGACTGAGAATATGACTACAATCAAGGCAAATGGCTCAATATAGTATGAATATTCTTATCATGTCTCAAACAAGTAAGTGCCTAGCCTAGACATGATTTCTGGCATGAATAATAGCTCAAGTTGTAGTCATACAAGTTGAGAAAAAATGAAAATAAAGGAGAATAATAGCAAATTAAGGCATATAATTGTAACGACCCTACAAGTCATTTTTTGTACTTGAGTTTCATTCCCCTACTTGATGCTTCCTGTATGCTTCTTTGCTATTTTGTGACATGTGGGGTTGGTTGGTTTGGTTTCTAGCAAGTTTTGGAGTGAATTGGAAAACTTCGTTCCAGCATTGGAAGCATAAGTTATAAGAGTTGATCGAGGTTTGATCTTTGTATAAACGACCTTGGAATTGTGTTTTGATGGTTACAATAGGTCTGTATTGTGATTTTCGACTTATGCATATGTCCAGAATTCAATTTTGAGATTCCTAGGTTGATTTGGCTCTATTTGGCAAAAGTTAGAAATTTTAAGGGTTGGAAATTTCATAGATTTCACCGGGAGTTGAATTTAATATTATCGGATGCAGATTGTTGTTCCGGAGTTGTAAAAGGTTCAGCTATGTCATTTGGAACTTGTGTATAAATTTGGAGTTATTTCGATTTAGTTAGATGTGTTCGACTTGAGTTTGAAAGTTAGAAGTTGGGTAGTTTATTAAGCTTGAATTAAGGTTCGATTTGTAGTTTTCATGTTACTCTGGGTGATTTGAGACCTCGATTAGGTCTGTGTTATGTTTTGGGACTGGTTAGTATACTTGGGCAGGGTCCCGAAGGGCCCAAAAGTGTTTCAGATGGATTTCAAATCATTTTGAGCTTGTTGAATTGCTAAAGATTGCTGGTGTCTTGTATGCTTCGCGATCGCAGAGCTTTTCTTGCGACCACGAATTCTTATTTTGGGGCAACTGTGCTTTTTTATTCGCGTCCTTAATCTCGCCTTCGCTATCGTAATGTGTTGGCAGAGTTGGTCTTCTCTTTCGCGGGCAAAGTGCTTGCGTTACATAGTGGTGTCTTGTATGCTTGGGAGCCGGCTGGGGCTAAGCCTTCGCGTTCGCGTAGGCCTGTTGATTTTGAGAATCACGTTCGCACGTAGCAGATTGCATTTGCTAAAACCATTGTTTATTCTGGGGCAGTTTATTCTTGGCAAAAGCGAGGCATGGGCCACATTCGGGAACAGTATTTCTGGGCAGACTTTTAGGTTGTCTAATTTCACGACTTAAAACCATTATTTCATATTTTGTGCCCTAGACTTAGAAGGGGGCGATTTTTGAAGAGAACTTTCATACAAGGAAAGAGGGTAAGTGATAGAAGCCATGGAAGCTCTACACTATCAAAAGGACAAGGATGTAGACATATAAACTCCAAAAAGGCCAATGACAAGATCCCAAACAAGGAAGTTTCAGTCCAAGTTAAATGGGCTTCAACAAGCATTCAAAAAGTCTCATATGATGGAAGAAGAGCACAAGTCAATGGAAGCATTTTTGGGAAATTACTACAACTATGTGGATGCTCAAATTGAAGTCAAAGAAGAAGTGGATTGGGCTAAAATCTGCACTACAAAGGAGCAAGTCTAGCAGCCCAAACTAGTGTTTCTAAAAGCTCTAGTGTGAACGGTCAAATCTCTATTATGTGTGAACGTTCCAAGCTGATGTTTATCATGTATCTAAGACTATGTTGACTACCTTAAAGTGTTGGTAGCCTTCTAGGGCCATAGGGAGTTGCATTGCAGTCTTTTATGCACCTAGGAACTTGCATTTCTATTTAATTTCTTTTGACCTCTTCTAGGATTCTTTCTATATAAAGGGGTGCTTTGTTTCTTCATTTCAATCAACTATTTTCAGAATATTCATATATTTGAGAGTTCTCTTTTAACCTTTGTGATTTCTTACGTTGGAATTTATCTTTCAATCTAAACTAGTTCATACTTCTTGGTAGTAAGATAACTTCTTTCTTGATATCTTTGAATACTTGATGTTGTTCTTTAGAATGTGACTAATATTTTTCATTATTAGTTCATTGTCTTGAGTCATTCATTTAGCTGTCAAGATCCAAATCTGATTTTTGATTCATTTCTCAAGTAAATGCATTTGATTCATCTAACAATCAATACGTTGTTACTTGGATATAGTCAAGACCTTACAATTATCGTGTTCTTGGAATTCCTAAGCTAGTCCCTTAGATCTTTCCATATCCTTTTAAATTATGTAATTAGTTTTGTTTGTTTTTAAATTAGCTTCCGCATTCCATTTCTAAATTATACTCAAGTTTCTGGATTCCCATCCGTTGCATTATCATTTGGTATCAGAGCGGTTCTATCGAGATTCATTTCTTGATAATCTTGGGGATTTCATGAACAAAAAAGCAAAAATATTTATTAAAAGAACAAAACAAAATAAGAAATTACTGTAGCGCGAATAGTAATTCTTAAAAAAACAAAAACAAAAGTTTATCAAAACAAAGACAATCATATTGCTCTTCAAGAGATCAAAGTTTACTATTTTATTGTTCTTTCCAATCAAGAAAGGAAACATGAAGAGGGGATCTTAGATTATAAAGATTAGAAGAAAATTATTTTTTTTTTATATTTTGTGCTCTAGTTCTAGATGCTCCTTTGTTCGTATCTAGTTTCAACCGCAATCCTATTTATAGGATTTGGTTCTTAACTTTCTTTTTGTTCCCCAAGATGCCATATTTTACTACTACAAGCTTGATACAACTTGGGTTTAATTGTAAATTTGCAAAGTATTTTTCCCAAAGGCTACAAGAAGGAAGTTCTCTGGAGATGCTTAGAGGCAAAAGGCATGCCAGCTGCCTACATTTGGGTAATTAAGGACATGTATGATGGGTTTAAGACTCGGGTTAGGATTGTAGGAGGTGACTTTGAGCAGTTTCCAGTTGTTATGGGGTTACACTAAGGTTCTGCGCTCAGCCCGTTCTTATCTGCCCGGTGATGGACGCTTTAACACACCATATTCAAGGGAATGTGCCATGGTGTATATTATTCGCTGATAACATAGTTATGATTGATGAGTCGCGAACCAGTGTTAACGAGATGTTGGAGGTCTGGAGACATGCCCTTGAGTCTAAGGGTTTCAAGCTGAGCGAGACGAAGACGGAATACCGAGAGTGTAAGTTCAACACAGAACCGAGGGAAGTGGGTGTGTAAGTGAGGCTTGAATCACATGTCATACCAAGTAGTGACAATTTCAAGTACCTTGGGTCGGTTATCTAGAGGGAAGGGGGGATTGACAAGGATGTCACATACCGTATTGGGGTGGGGTAGATGAAGTGGAGGATAGCATCTCGAGTATTGTATGATAAGAGAGTGCCACCAATACTCAAAGGTAAGTTTACAAATCGGTGGTTAAACCCGCCATGAGGTATGGGATTGAGTGTTGGCCTATTAAGAACTCACATATCCAGAAGATGAAAGTAGTAGAATGAGGATGTTGAGGTAGATGTGCGGTCACACTAGGATAGATAAAATAAGGAATGAAAATATTCGGGGTAAGGTGGGTGTGGCTCCCATTGATGACAAGATATGAGAAGCGAGTCTCAGATGGTTCGAACAGGTACAAAGGAGAAGCCCAGATGCTCCGGTAAGGAGGTGTGAGCGGCTGGCTTTAGAGGGCACAAGAAGAGGTAGAGGACGACCTAATAAGTATTAAGGAGAGGTGATCAGGCAGGACATGGAGAGGCTTCATATTTTCGAGGACATGGCTCTTGATAGGAAGTTGTGAAAGTCGGGTATTAGGGTTGTTGGTTAGGAGGTAGTTGAGTCTCCCTTACTTCTTACCTTTGTAAGGCTAGTCTGGTAGGTCTTTGTTGATATGAGCTAGTGACAATGTTGTATCTTACTACTCATTCATTTAAGATAGTGCAGGGTCTATGTATTGTCTATCGCGTTTGCTTTGCATCTACTTTCTCATTTCCATGATGTTATTTTTTCTATGGTTTCTATTAGTGATACTGATATTGTCTCTTTTCGTCTTCTTGAGCCGAGGGTATTTCGAAAATAACCTCTTTACTCCTTCGGGGTAGGGAAAAGGTCTGCGTACATACTACCCTTCCCAGATCCCACTAGTGGGATTTTACTGTGTCGTCATTGTTGTTGCTATTTGAGTGTGTGAGAACATTTGACAAAAAAAGTCAAAATATTGTGTGATACACCTTTTTTCCATTCTTATTTGATCTTTCTTTTGAAAAGATGTCTGACGTTGATGAAAGGGTTGTAAATGGAGCTGAACAAGAAGCTTGGGATGCTTTCACATTGCGTGTAATGCAACAAGAATTCCAAAGGATACAACGGGAATTCAAAGTGATGAGGAACAATATAGATGAGAATAATGATACTGTAGCAGTACTTAGGAGGGGTAATCAACTTGTTGTGTAACCCCAAAATAGGAAAAATATACCCCAAGCCACCATTGTAAATATAGAAAACCCTTTTGATGAATTTGATGATGATTTTGATGTAAATTCAAATACGGGAGAAAGAGATAGGAGGATACAAAGGGGTAGAATAGGTGATGATAACCTTAGTAGTATTAAGATAAAGATGACGTCTTTTCAGATTATACTTCTATTTGGTGGAGAAATCTTAATAGGGAAAGACTACAAGAAGGAGAACCTCCCATTGCTACTTGGGAAGAGATGAAGAGGGTTTTGAGGAAGTATGTCGCCATAATACTTTCAAAGAGATCTACAACAACCCCTTCAAACTTTGAAGCAAGGGTCTATGTATGTAGATGATTAATTTAAAGCTATGGATATGGCTATGATCAATATAATTATATTGAAGATGAGGAGGCTACAATGGCTAGATTTCTTAATGGTTTAAATATATGAAAAAAGCTGATGTAGTGGAAATAAAATAATATATAACTTTAGATGAGTTAGTAGATCTTGATGTAAAGTTGAAAGGAAAAATAAAAGGAGGCAACAATCTAGCTCATGTAGAAGTCGGCCAATGCCAATTCCAAGAAGCCATGGCCAAAACAAGAAGTGATTTCTAGACCTCAAGAATATAACGGAAAAGGTAAAGTTGATGAGAAAGAGGAAGGTAAAGCTTTCAATTCTAGATCTGCTAAACCTTTTAGTTCCATTCAATGTTACAAATGTCATGGAAGAAGGCATATGATGTATGAATGTCCAAATAGAAGAAATATTCTGTTGAGAGATGATAGAGGATATGAGAGTGAAAAAAGTGAGGAAGAGAAGGAAGAGGAAGGAGAGAGTGAAGATGATATAGAACTTCCTAATGCTGGTATGTTTGGGTTAGTTTGGAGGTTTATAGATGGAGAATATGAGGGTGAGAAAAGTGAAGAAGTAGAAGAAGCGGAAGGTGTGAGTGAAGATGATGTAGAATTGCCTTTTAATAATGGCTTGGTTGGTGTAGTTAGGAGGGTCATGAATATAAACCTGGGGAATAATAATAAAGAACAAGTGGAGAAC
This sequence comes from Nicotiana tomentosiformis, assembly GCF_000390325.3. Classification (NCBI taxonomy): domain Eukaryota; kingdom Viridiplantae; phylum Streptophyta; class Magnoliopsida; order Solanales; family Solanaceae; genus Nicotiana; species Nicotiana tomentosiformis. The sequence continues at coordinate 28,794,917 of NC_090817.1, forward strand.
ATATTCCATACGAGGTATGGGATAAAGGGGAAAACCTGTTATATGACCATTGATGGAGGAAGTTGTGCTAATATGGTGAGTTCATATTTGATGGAAAAACTAGGGCTTTCTTGTATAAAATACCCTACTCCCTATAGATAGAATGATAGTAATGAGCTAAGGGTCAATAAGCAATGCATAATTCCATTCAATATGCGACGTATGTGGATGAAGTTCATTGTGATGTTATTCCAATGTTGGCTTTTCATATCTTGCTTGGCCGTCTATGACAATTTGATAGAAGAGTTATGAATTATGGAAGAAAGAATAGATATTCTCTTGAGCATAATGGCATGAACTATACTTTTGAACCTTTAACTCATTCTCAAGTGTTTGAAGATAAAAAGAGATTGAGGAAAACAATGTGAAAACAAAGAGGAGAGAAAAAAAGTGAGCTTGAAATAAAAAAGAAAAAGAATTAGAAGAAAATAAAGATGGACAAAAAAGAGTGAGAGGGAAGCAACTTGAATAAAGAGGTAAAAGAGGGGTTGAGTGAAAAAATAGAAAGTCTTGGTGAGACGAAAGAGGGTAAGGAACAGAAAAAAGACAGTTTGTATATAAAAGCCAAAGAGTATTTGCACGCAAGAAAAGAGGGGACGTCCATGATACTACTTACATACAAAGAAGTTTTGATTAACTCTAACACAACTTCTTCTTTGCCTATTAGTATTTCTTCTCTTTTGCAGTACTTTGATGATATCTTTCTAGATGATGTTCCTAAAGGCTTGCCACCTTTGTATGGTATTGAGAACCAAATTGATTTTGTGCATGGTTCATAACTTTCAAATAAGTCTGCTTATAGGATTAATCCGGAAGATACAAAGGAGATTCAAAGGCAAGTTGAGGAGTTGCTTAAAAAAGAGTTTGTGAGAGAAAGCACGAGTCCTTGTTCTGTTCCTATCCTATTGGTGCCCAAAAAGGATGAAACTTGGAGGATGTACGTGGATTGTAGAGCTATCAACAACATTACGGTAAAGTATCGTCATCCTATTCCTCGTCTTGATGATATGCTAGATCAATTGTATGGGTCTAAAAGCTTTCCAAAAATTGAGCTAAAAAGTAGTTACCATCAGATTGGAATGAATCCTGGAGATGAATGGAAAATTACTTTTAAGACCAAATATGGGCTTTATGAGTAGTTAATTATGCCTTTTGGTTTGACTAATGCACCAAGCAATTTCATGAGATTAATGAATCATGTTTTTAAAGATTTTCATGAAAAATTTGTTGTGATGTATTTTGATGATACCTTGATCTTTTCCAAAAAATTTGATGAGCATGTACAATACCTAAAACTAGTTTTTGAAGTTCTTAGAAAACAACACTTGTTTGCTAATCTCAAGAAGTGTACTTTTTGTGGATTGCATAATTTTCTTGGGTTTTGTGGTAAATTATAAGGGAGTTGAAGTTGACGAGGAGAAAATCAAGATGATAAAAGTGTGACTGAAGTAAGGAGTTTTCATGGTCTTGGTAGTTTCTATCGAAGATTTGTGAGTGATTTTAGCACCATTGCTGCTCCTTTAAATGAGGTTATTAAGCGGGATAAGGTTTTTACATGGGTTAAAGAATAAGATTATACTTTTAACATGTTTAAAGAAAAATTATGTTCTGCTCCAATTTTGCAGCTACCTGATTTTTCTAAGTCTTTTGAGGTTGAATATGATGCCTCTAGAAAGGGAATATGTATTGTTTTGATGCAAGACTCCAAGCCTATTTCATACATTAGTGAAAAACTAAATGGATATATATTGAACTACTCCACTTATGACAAAGAGCTATATACTTTAGTTAGGGCTTTAGCTACATAGAAACACTATTTGTGGTCTAGACAGTTTGTGGTTAAAACTGATCATGAATCCTTGAGGTACTTGAAGAGCCAAGGTAAGCTTAGTCGTAGGAATGCGAAATGGATTTGAACTCGTTGAAACATTCCCTTATGTGATTTCTTACAAGCAAGGAAAAATGAATGTGGTTGTTGATGCACTTTCAAGAAGGTATGCCTTAGCCTTTCTCTTACTTCTAAATTGATGGAATTTGATCAAATCAAAGAGTTTTATGCTAATGATTCTGATTTTGGAAAAGTTCTTGCAGAATGTAAGATGGGTCCTTATGATAAGTTCAATCTTCAAGATAGATTTCTCTTTAGGGAAAATAAATTGTGTGTTCCTAACTTCTCTTTGCATGAACTCTTTGTTAGGGAAGCACATTGTGGTGGACTTATGGGACACTTTACTGTATCCAAAACTTTGGATAGACTTGTTGAATATTTTTATTGGCCTGACATAAGAAAAGATGTCGAAAAAATGTGTTCGCAGTTTCTTGAATGTAAACAAGCCAAGTCTAAAGTGTTACCACATAGTCTTTATACTCCTTTGCCTGTTTCTACTTCCCCCTGGGTTGATATTTCTACCAATTTTATGCTAGGGATGCTAAGGACTAAGTATGGTAAGGATAGCATATTTATGGTAGTTGATACATTTTCCAAAATGGCTCATTTTATTCCATGTTTAAAGACAAATGATGCATCTCATGTGGCTGACTTGTTTGTGAAGGAAGTGGTTAAATTGCATTGTATACCTATAACTATTGTTAGTGATAGGAATGCTAAATTTTTAAGTCACTTTTGGATAGTTCTTTGGGGAAAGTTGGGAACTAAATTGCTACTTTTTACATCTTGTCACCCACAAACCGATGGGCAAATGAAAGTAGTTAATAGGACATTAGGGAATATGTTAAGTCCTATTTTAAAAGAAAAAATAACTTCTTGGGAAGAACATTTACCTATGGTAGAATTTTCTTATAATAGAAAAATTCACTCTTCTACTAATAAGTCTCCTTTTAAAGTTGTTTATGAGTTTAATCCTCTCACTCCCCTTGATTTGCTACCTTTTCCCACTCATGGCATTATTAATCTTGGTGGTGGGAAAAAAGCTGAAATGAAGAAGAAGATTCGTGAACAAACAAGGCTTTCAATTGAAAAGAAGAATGAACAAATTGCCTTGAAGGGAAATAAAGGCCGAAAATCTATTATTTTTTAGCCTTGAGATTTAGTTTATGTGCATATGAGAAAGGAAAGATTTTCTGCCAAAAGAAGATCTAAATTGGATCCTAGAGGAGATGGGCCATTTAAAGTTCTTGAAAGGATTGGAGACAATGCTTACAAACTTGATCTTCCTAGTGAGTATCAAGTTAATACCACTTTCAATATTTATGATCTTTCTTTATTTGATATAGGATTGAATTCGAGGAGGAATTCTCTTCAAGAAGAGGGGAATGATAGTACCCATGGAAGATCAACACTATTAAAGGAAAAGGATGTAGCAATGGAAGCTCCAAAAAGGTCAGTGATAAGATCCCAAACAAGGAAGTTTCAGTCCAAGTTGAATGGGCTTCAACAAGCAATAAAAATGTGTCTTATGATGGAAGAAGAGCTCAAGTCAAAGGAAGCTTTTTTGGTCAACTCTTAAAACTATTTAGAGGCTCAAATTGAAGTCCAAGAACAAGTGGATTGGCACAAAAAATCTGCACTACAAAGGAGCAAGTCTAGCAGCCCAAACTAGTGCTTCTAGAAGCTCTAGTGTGAACAACCAAATCGCTATCATATGTGAATGTCCCAAGCTGATGTTTATGCTGTATTTAAGACATTTTTGACTACCTTAAAGTGTTGGTTGCCCTCTATGCATTTAGGGAGTTGCATTATAGTCTTGTATGCACCTATAAACATGCATTATTATTTAATTGCTTTTGACCCTTCTAGGATTCTTTCTATATAAAGGGGTGCTTTGTTTCTTCATTTCAATCAACTATTTTCAGAATATTAATATATCTAAGAGTTCTCGTTGAACCTTTGTGATTTATTACTTTGGAATTTATCTTTCAGCCTAAGCTAGTGCATAGTTCTTGGTAGTAAGATAACTTCTTTTTTGATATCTTTAATTCCTTGGTGTTGTTCTTAACAAGGTGACTAATATTTTTCATTATTTGTTCATTGTCTTGAGTCATTGATTTTATGGTCAAGATCCAAATATGATTTTTGATTCAGTTCTGAAGTGAAGGCGTTTGATTTATCTAATAATCAATATGTTATTACTTGTATTTAGTCAAAACCTTAAAATTATCGTGTTCTTTGAATTTCTAAGCTAGTCCCTTTGATCTTCCCATATCCTTTTTAATTCTGTAATTATGTTTATTCGTTTTATATTAGATTCCACATTCCATTTCTAAATTATACTCAAGTTTCTAGATTCCCATCTGTTGCGTTATCAGCAAGTAATTTCTACTTGATCTTAACATTTTATCTTGATTATCCATGGATTATACACATAGATCATGGGGTTTTAATGAGAAATTTGAGAATTTTGACTATGGTTTTGGAGAATAAATAATGGAGATTTGAATCTCGAATCGGACTCAGATTTGAATGAAACTTATATATTTGGACTCATATTCGAATGGATAGGCGGGATTTGTGACTTTTGTAGGGGTTCGAAAGGCGAGTCTGGGATGACTTTTTGGATTGAATTTTGCTATCTCATAAAGTATGTTGATTTATTACTTGGAAACAATTTCTATAGCCATGTTTGATGCTATTGAGTTATTTTTGGCCATATTTGACCCATTCAGAGGCTGATTCGAGAGGCAATGGCATTTTGGAGTATTGATTCTCGCGCTTGAGGTAAGTATCTTGCCTAGACTTGGCTTGAGGGTATTTCCTCTGTAGATTTCGATGCTTGCTATGTATTATGGGTGATGCACCTATGTGGTGACGAGCGTATTTGCGTATATTTGGGTTATTCATGATTCGAGTAGACCTTAGACTGTTATGTGCCTTGTTTTGCTATCATGCCTTTGTGTTACCATATTTTCTTTAGTTGTATGAATACTTGCACTATTATTCATGCTAGAAATCATGTCTAGGCTATGTGCTTATCCGTTTGAGACATGAAAGGGCTATTTTTCTATATTGTGCTGCTCTCCTTGATTATAGTTATACTTCTCACTCATGATATTATATCTGCGTGCCATTTCACCATTTCTATATACTTCTTACTTGTTATATCACTTGGCGTTGGTATAATTTGTGTGGTTTAATGATTTCTGATACTGTTAGATATTGGTACATTGTGGTTTGAGCAGAGTAATGACTGAACTAGGGCCATAGAGCCTTGCTGATATTAATAATAAGGTGACACGTACGCTAGGCCCCATATTGGGATAAGTGGTATTGAAATTGAGGTGAGGCGTGCGCCAGGCCATTTGGGCTGAGTTATGATATTTGTTGAATTTTGGATCCCATCAGTGCTTGCTACTTACTAAGTGCATGGAGTTGTTGTCCTCATAGTACACTCTGCACTTTATGTGCAGATCCAGGTGTTGTTGATAGAGCTGATTGTTAGAGAGTTGCACTGGTTCCTGCTAGTGATTTCATGGTAGCACTGCTATTTTCGTCCGCAGGCATTGTGGTCCCTACCTTAACTTTTGTTATTACTGTTTATGCACCTTAGGCAAGATTGTATTATTATTTGGACAGTTGTACTTATTATTATATAGAGCTCATGCACTTGTTGACACCATGTTCTGGGATGGTATTGCAGTTGTATCGCTATATGGATTTAGTTATCTATCTTATTCTGCTCTCGGGGATATTTCTTATTATTGTTAGAGTTTATTTCTGTATATTTGATGTTGGCTTGCCTCGCAAGCAGTGTTTGGCGCCGTCATGATTTTGGTGGTATTTGGGATCATGACAAGTTGCTATAAGAGCACTAAGTTGCTTAGGTATCACCAGTCATGAGCAAGTCTAGTAGATTTTTATGGATCGATAAAGAGACGTTTCTACTTATCTTTAAGAGGCTACACTGCTGTTAGGAAAACTTCACTTTGTCCATTCTTTATCGTGCAGATTTGATTATCCTTAAGACTGAATCCTATATTTCATATGCTCTCATAGATGGTGAGGACACGATCATTGGGTGCAACCGAGAAGGCGTCGGTACCCCAGCTTGGGGACGTGTGAGGCTGGGGTCGAGGTAGAGGTAGGGGTAGAGCACGTGCCGCAACTACATCCCTTGCTTGTACAGCTGTTATGGAATCACTAGTATCTCCTGTTCGGGATTCGGTTCATGACTATGAGGATGAGCTGGAGGTACTGGCTCAGGTTCCTTACGGCTTATTTGTTTCGCCAGTTGTTCAAGATGCTTTGGTCCATATGGTTGGGTTGTTCGAGAGTTTGGCTCAGGCCGAGGTATTTCCTACTATACCAGCTACTTCCCAGTCAAGGGGAAAGAGTGTAGGCTCCAGCTACCCGTACCTTAGAGCAGGTGGCTCATAGTTATCAATCATTTGCTATGTTACGAGTTAGGGGAGTTCAACCTACTATTGTCGCCTTGCCTGAGGATAGGCCCGCGATGTTAGATAATGAGCTGAAGAGGTTAGACAAGTTCACGAAGTTGTATCCTCCTTACTTTAATGGTACGCCTTCAGAGGATACTCAGGGATTCTTAGATCATTGACATGAGATTCTATGAAATTTGGTACTTGTTGATTACAATGGAGTTGACTTCACCGCCTTCCAGATGCAGGGCCTATCCAAGAGGTGGTGGCAGGTTTACGAGATGGGTCAACCAACAGGATCATCTCCTCTTACTAAGGTTTAGTTCTCAAGGGTCTTTTTGGAGCATTTCATACCCCGCACTAGGAGAGATGAGTTGAAGAGGTAGTTTGAGTACCTTCAGCAGGGTCCAATGTTAGTTACTGAGTATGAGATGAAGTTCATAGAGTTGTCCCAACATGTTATTGTTTTGATACCCATTAAGAAGGAGAGAGTGTAGAGATACATTGATGGTTTTTATCATGGTATTATCATTGTTGTATCTAGAGAGGTGGAGATCGGGACTCCATTTCACTAGGTTGTGGAGATAGCACATCGTATTGAGCGCATTCGCATTGTGACTAGAGAGATGATGTAGGGTACGAACAAAAGGTGCCGACGTTCAGGGGAGGCCAGTCTAGCCGGTCGGCTTATCATTCACTACCACCCAAACAAGGAACTTCTATGTAGTCTTTATTTAGTGCACTTCCAGCACGGAGTACTCATCGCACTCCATTTGTTCAATGTTCATCAGTACCCGGTTCTTCTAGTGGCTATTTCGGATCACAGGGTTCGACTCAGTCCTTGCATTCTATCGCAATATGAGGTTGCTATGAGTGCCGAGAGTTGGGGCATATCAAGATGTATTTCCCCCATTTTCATAGAGGTCCATTACAATAAGGAGTTCAAACCATAGTTCCCGCACCATTGCTACACATCCCGCTCAGCCAGCTCGGGGTGGAGGTCATCTAGGATGTGGTCGCCCAAGAGGAGTAGCCTAGTCTAGTGGAGGTCTGGCCATATGTTATGCTTTCCCAGGGATGACTGAGGCTGTTGCTTCTGATGAAGCAATTATAGGTATTGTTTTTGTGTGCCATAAGGATGCTTTTGTATTGTACTGGTTCAACTTATTCCTATGTGTCATCATACTTTGCTTCTTGTTTGGAAATTCATCATGGTTCTCTTGAAGGCTCAACAGATGGTTGAGAAGAGATGTTTGGCGTATCTAGCCTTTGTCTGAGATGTTAGTGCTGATACTCTTACTATTGAGTCAGTTCCGATAGTTATGGTGTTTCCAGATGTGTTTCTAGTAGATCTATCAGGCATGCCAGCCGATAGAGATAATGATTTTGGCATTGATTTGGCAACGGGCATGTTGCCTATCTTTATCTTCTGTATTGTATGGCTCCAGCGGAGTTGAAGGAACTAAAGTAACAATTACAAGAGTTGTTAGATAAGGGGTTCATCTGGCCTAGTGTTTTACCTTGGGGTGTAACGATGTTGTTTGTTAAGAAGAAGGATGGGTCTATGAGAATGTGTATTGACTACCGGTAATTGAACAAGGTGACTATCAAGAACAAATATCCATTGCCGCGCATTGATGACTTATTTGATTAGCTCCACGGTGCCAGGTTGGTATTGAAGATTGACTTGAGATTAGGATATCCCCAGTTGAAGATTAGGGCTTCATACATTCGTAAGACTGCTTTTCAGATTCATAATGGGCATTATGAGTATTTGGTGATGCCATTTGGGTTGAATAATGCTCCAACAGCTTTCATGCACTTGATGAACAATGTGTTTTAGCCCAATTTTGATTCTTTTGTTATTGTGTTCATTAATGATATATTGGTGTATTCCCGTAGTAGGGAGGAGCACGAGCAGCACTTGAGGATTGTGCTCCAGAGTTTGAGGGAGAAGAAGATATATTCTAAGTTCTCTCCAAGTGTGAGTTTTTGTTAGACTCGGTGGCATTATTGGGTCATGTGGTATCTAGTGATGTGATCAAGGTGGACCTGAAAAAGATTGAGGCAATTCAGATATTAGGAGCTTCTTAGGGTTCGATGGTTACTACCATCGCTTCGTAGAGGGATTTTCATCTATTACAACTCCATTAACTAAGTTGACTCAGAAGGGCGCTCTGTCCAGGTGGTTGGCTGAGTGTGATGAGAGCTTTCAGAAGCTTAAGACGGCCTTGACTACAACTCCAGTGTTGGTTTTGCCTTTAGGATCGGGGTAATATATGGTCTATTGTGATACAGGAGGGTGATTGCCTATGCATCATGCTAGTTGAAGCCTACTGAGAAACACTACCAGTGCATTATTTGGAGTTAGCAGATATTGTACACGCACTCAAGATTTGGAGCCATTATTCAGATGGCGAGTTTTGTAAGGCGTATACGGATCACTAGAGTCTTCAACATCTATTGAAACAGAAAGATCTGCACTTGCGGTAACAGAGGTAGTGAGAGCTATTGAAGGACTATGATATCACCATTATTTATCATCCGGGCAAGGCGAATGTGGTAGAAGAAACCTTGAGTAGAAAGATAGAGAGTTTTGGGGGTTTAGCATTTATACGAGGGGGGGAGGCTTTGGCTATGGATGTTTAATCTTTGGCCAACAGGTTCATGAGATGTGATATATCGGAACCTAGAAGGGTTCTTGCTTGTGTTGTATCTCAGTTATCCCTATTTGAGCGCATCAACACTCGTCATTGTGATGATCCCCACTTTCTTGTTCTCAAGGACATAGTGCAGCGAGGTGGTGCTAAGGAGGTGATGATGGTGTGTTGCGGCTCCAGGGCCAGGTTTGTGTACCTGATGTGGATGGGTTGAGAGAGTTGATTCTTCAGGAGGCTCATAGCTCACGATAATCTATTCATTTGGGTGCTTCGAAGATGTACCGTGATCTGAGGCAGCATTATTGGTGGCGAAGGATGAAAAAAGACATTGCTTGATGTGTTTCTTGGTGTTTAAATGTCAGCAGATCATGTATGAGCATTAGAGACCCAACAGGCTACTTCAGAAGATTGATATACCAGAGTGGAAGTGGGAGCAAATCATTATGGATTTTCTGGTAAGTTTGTTACATACATTGAGGAGATTTGATATTGTTTGTGTCATTGTGGACAGACTGACCTAGTCTGCACATTTCAGTCCACTTATTACTTCCTACACTTCGTAGCAGTTGGCTAAGATCAATATTAGGGAGATTTTCCCTATGCATGGTGCTTGCGTCTATTGTTCAGATAGAGGTACTTAGTATACTTTGCATTTTTGGAGAAGAGTTCAGTGTGAGTTGGGCACGCAGGTTGAGTTTATCACAGCATTTCACCCTCAGACGGACAGGGAGTCCAAGCAGACCATTCAAGTTTTGGAGGATATGTTTATAGCATGTGTCATAGATTTCAGAGGTCAGTAGGATCAATTTCTTCCACTAGCGGAGTTTGCCTAAAACAACAACTATCGAATGTGTATGCAGATGGTTCCATATGAGGCCTTATATGGGAGGCGATGTCGTTCTCCAATTGGTTTGTTTGAACCGGGTGAGGCTGGACTATTGGGCACAGTTGTTCGTGATGTTTTAGAGAAGGTAAAATTGATTTAGGAGTAGCTTCATACAACGCAGTCCAGGCATAAGAGTTATGCTGATAGGAAAGTTTGTGATGTGGCTTTCATGGAAGGTGAGAAGGTTCTGCTTCGAGTTTCGCCAATTAAGGGCGTGATGAGATTTGGGAAGAAGGGGAAGTTAACCCCTTGCTATATTGGTCTATTCGAGGTGTTAGAGATAGTCAGTGAGTTTTCCTACAGACTTGCTTTGCCATCTATCTTATTGGGAGTTTATCCTGTGTTTCATGTTTCCATGCTTCAAAAGTACTATGAGTATCTATCACGTATGTTGGATTTTAGCTCGGTTCAGGTGGACAGGGATTTGATTTACGATGAGGAGCTAGTGGCCGTTCAGAAGCTGAGGTCTAATAATATTGCATCAATGAAGGTTCAGTGGACATGTCAAGCGGTCGAGGAGGCAACTTGGGAAATCGAGCATGATATGTAGAGCATATATCCTTACTTTTTCTATTCTACGTATGATTCTAAACTCGTCCGAGGATGAATGTTTGTTTAAAAGCGGGAGAATGTAATGACACAGCCAGTCATTTTGTGTACTTGAGCCACGTTCCCAGTTGATGCTTCCCATATGCTTATTTGTTGCTTTGTGACCTACGGGGATGTGTTGTTTGGTTTTGGGAAAGTATTGGAGTTAATTGGAACACTTAGTTCCAACGTTAGAAGCTTAAGTTATAAGAGTTGACCGAGGTTTGACTTTTGTATAAACGACCTCACAATGGTGTCTCGATGGTTTCAATAGGTTTGTGTGGTGATTTTGGACTTTGATATATGTCCATATTTGGATTTTGAGGTTCCTAGGTTGATTTGGCTCTATTTGGTGAATGTCAAAGATTTGAAGGTTTAGAACATTCATTTATTGTTGTTCTAAGAGATGAAATAGGTTAATTATATCATTTGGGACTTGTGTGCAAAATTGGAGTTATTCCGAGTTGGTTAGACGTGGTTAGACATGAGTTTTAAAAGTTGGAAGTTGGGTAGTTTATTAAGCTTGAATTGAGGTGTTATTTGTAGTTTTGATGTTACTTTGGGTAATTTGAGACCTCGACTAGGTATGTGTTATGTTTTTGTACTAGTTGGTATTTTTTGGCGGGAACCCGGAGGGCTCGAAGTGTTTCAGATGGATTTCAGATCATTTTGAGCTTGTTGAACTACTGAAGATTGTTGGTGCCTGGTGTGCTTCACAAACGCACAACAAGTCTCGCGAGTGCGAAGATATATTCTGGCGCAATAGTATTTTGTTCTTCGCGTTCACGAGCTCGGCATCACGTTTGTGAAGTGTTGTCACCACTGGTCTATGCATTCGCACGCGAAGTGCTCGCGTTTACATGGTGGTGATCCTGGTTGGGAGCCGGCTAGGGCTAAGACTTTGCATACAGATGGGTTGATCTCAATCACATAGTCCAGTTGATTTTTAGCATCACGTTAGCAGGTGGCAGACCACGTTCCCTGGCTTAGGGTAGTTTTGTAATGACCCGACTAGTCGTTTTGAGCTTTAACATTCTATTTCGTGGTTTGAGAATTTGAGTAGCTACATATTATGTATTATGACTTGCCTATATGCTTGGTTTCGCTTTTCGAGTGGTTCAGGGTTGATTTGGAAGAATGATTCTCGTTTAAGAAGCTTTAAGTTGGAAGAGTCGACCAAGAGTTGACTTCTGGGTAAACAGACTTGGAATCGGGTTTTAATTATTCCAATAAGTTTATACGATGATTTTGGACATGTTCACAAAGTTTGGTTAAATTCCGATTATTTTTGGATAAGTTTGGGTTGTATAGTGATTGTTTTCGATTTCGACTTCGATTTGAGCATAAAGGTTTCCATATTGAGAAAACGACCTTTGATTCGTATTTCGACTATATCATTATATCTTATCGTAATTTTAGAACCATAGCAACTGAAATCATCAAGTTTCGACATCGTATGAGGAATTTATGGTCATTTTACTAAGTATTGGGTAGCTAGATTGTTCAGATTTATTACGCAATTGCCACTAAATTAGTATTTTAAAATTTTTACTATTTTCAAATATTGAAACCAATATATCTCCTTTATTATAAGGTAAAATGGAGTGATTCAAAACCCTAACTTGACTGGCATTTCACGAAGAATCCATTGAGGCATCAAAAGTGAGTTTCGGGATCGTTTGGCATAAGAAACGTGGCAAAACAACTGGGCATTGTTTGGATAGTATTGTTGTTGGAGTTTTTCTCGTTTTGAAAGTTTTGGATTGGGAGAATTCAAGGATGTTCTTTAAATTTCTTCCACGAGGTAAGGTCTAAACCATAACCTAAGTATTTTACTTTGATTCATTCCCTTAGTTTAAGCTTTAATCCATGATTTTAATTGAAAATCTATTTAATTCTTTAAATTAAGACCTAGGGTTATGTCCTATATTTTAAAAAATTAAAAATGAGTTAGAGGCGTTTATTTCCTGATTCCTTTTGGAATTTTGTTCTCCTCTATTCGGAGAACAATATACTAGAATTTGGCGAATTTTGGATGAGTATTTCGGGATATATGGGACCTAACTATTGTGGATTGGACTCTTGGGTTATGAAAACTAAGAGCGATGTTTTAGCGAATTGATTGAGCTATCGGACTTCGATTGAGTCGGTTTTCATTCGTGTAAGCTTGTATTGGTTCGAGCTTTGCTAGGGTGAGCTTGGATTCGGAATCCAAGGCAAGTCCGACGTTGACTTTGGTTGACTTTTTGGGAAAAATGTAAAGATCATAGTTTTACTTATAGTAATTGGTTTCCCTTGCATTGTTTGATATTATTAAGTTATTTTTGGTTAGATTTGAGCCGTGTGGAGGCAATTTTAGGGGAAAAGAAATTTTGGAGGGTTAAGTTGGCCTAGTTAAGGTAAGTGTCTTGCCTAACTTTGTGCGGAGGAACTACTCCTTAGGTTTGGTATTGATTGATTCATTTGTGCTATGTGAATGCCATGTACGCATGGTTACGAGTGGGTACACGGGTTATACGTGATATTTGGCCGGTTTAGGCTACTTAGACAATTTTTCAGGATTTAGTTGAAATGCCATATGATGTTCTAAATTCTCTTAGTTAATCTATTCTTGTTTGTGGTAATCTATTCGTACATGCCTTAATTGACTTGTTTAAAACTTGTTCTACATCCTACTTGATAAATTGCTCTCATGCCTTAGCTGAACTTGATGCATCTTTTATTGTTACATGCTATATATTTATTGTTAATTATCATTATTTGAAGTTATTATTCGTGTTATCTCCTTCATTCTTGATTATCATTACTTGAAGAAATATTTTATAAAAAATATATATTTTTCGGTCGTTAACCAGTTTTAGCGACCAATCTTTAACTGGTCGTAGATTATCTTTTTGAGACGAGCAGCACTAGTCGCTATTTAAAACAATTGTAGTAACTATAACGACCATATTTCTTGTCAAGTAGTCCTAAAGCTCGATGTAGCAAAACATTAATTTTTATCAATAAATGTCAAATTGCTATATAAAAAGTTATTAATTACAATGTTAACATCCCATGATGTTAGTATCAATATTTTCTCAACACCTTAAAAAACCTTTGCTAACATCCTGAGCTAGACTACGAAATTATATTTTACATAACATTCCTAGCAAAATAATAATGAGCTTATGTTTCTTCTAAACTTGTATCTTGGCTTGTAGCTTCAATTTTCAAAACCTGCAAGTACAAAATTTTGAAAAAACAATAAATAACTATTGATAAAATAATATATGTAAATTTACGCTAGAAATGGTTAAACCACTTACCCCAAAAGCAGTCTAAATTCATCAGGTGTTATCCAGCAACATCAACAAGGCTACAAGAATATAAAAAAATTAATTAGAAAAGTTTTGGAACCGTAAATTAAACTTCGGTTCGATAAAAGACGAGGAGAAGGTTTATTTTGTTATTTTGTATAAGTCCAGTTGCTTTCACTAGAATATATCATGTGTCGCGGCAAGTGCAACTAATAGAATATTTTCTCCTTCTTCCTTCTTATTTTGCTATGTATGTTTTTTTGCCTTTTCCAAAGTCAAAGTCTACATTCTTCATCGAAATTTGTTGGAATTGGCAATTTAGGCTCTTAGAGTAACAAGTCACATGTGAAACTTGAAACAAGAAACAACTAATTATTTGTAGATGAACCTGCTCAAGGACTTAAAATCAATGGCAGAAGCAAAAATGGCGGACGAAGTAATTGCAATTCAAAAATATTTGCTTGATTATATTACTGCTATAGAGACTTGAAGAATTTTGAGGCATGATGTGTCTTAGTTTTTCTCTAGACATCTTATGGTGGCAAACATTATATAATCATTTTTACAATAAGGTGGAAAATTGAAGTAGGTGTATGGTTTGAGAGATACATGCAGAAGGTAGTTTCTATGCAAGCTAGCTATTTATCCTAACATTCCTGATAATGAAAGAATATCATGGTAAAGCGGTGAAACTTCCATGATATATAACTGGGTTCTAGAATATATTACGATACTTAGCTAACCTCTTTTTACCATTAAGAACATTACAGTTCAATAGGATCATCAACAGAATATGAAATTTTATAAACCCAAATTGGATTATGTGTTTCATCTAGTACATATCTACTTTATTAAAAAGTCAGTAGTCAGTATGCATTATAAATAACTCCAGTTTTGCCTCTTAAGATAGTGGAACCAGAACAATTCTCCTCTCAGTCAACCTCGAGTTACTTCGAGTCAACCAGAACTTCGAGTTACTGGAAGGATATGAAAGGAACAACAAAATCCAGTCAACCTCTTTTAGTTTTCAAAACTATTACTCCTTTGTAAAAGAAGATGCAATTCATGAACACTTGATCAACTTACAAAAACTATAAGAACAAGACCTCTGGCATTTGCCATAAAGTTTTGTGCCAGTTACTTTGCTTCAAGGAATTGCAAACTTGCTTTGAACTTTACGAGATTACTCATCTATTCCCCTCTTGTCTTACATTATCTTTATGTAAGAAGGTGAAGAGCTTCCTCAATCCAAATTCCTTTAGAATAGTATTTTCATCATAGCTGGTCTAGAATCAGTCTCGGAATCACAGAACATGGCAAAGTTAATTCAGAAATATCCTTAAGCACAATACAATTTACTTTGCCTAAGCATATATAGTACCACAGAATGCAGGGGAGTTTGAAGGGGATTTTCCTCCACCAAACATGACAGATAACAGGAGTATAAAACTCGTAGTTTACTCGCTAGTGTCATCACTCACTGGACGAGCCTTTCTATTTGTACCAGTTGAGTTCGTCTGCCCATATTTTTTAATTTGAAGGAATATAAATTCATGAATGCAACAGAAATAGCAATAAGACAGAAATGACTAAATAAAAATCAACAAAAAAATTAAAAAGCAGAGTATATTGTTACTAACTTGGTCAGCAGACAAAAATAGTGATCATTCAGTTGAAACGAGCGATGTCGTAGGCGAGGCGTGTGATTGTTGAGCAGCAAATAATTCCTTTATTTTCTTCATTTCTTTCATCTCATCTTCTACGGTAGACAAGCAATCATGTAAGGATTTGTTTTCCTCACTCAAAGATTTATTTTCCTCTCTAGTTGAACGTAGAGCGGACAATAATTCAACCTTTGAAGAAGTGCCACATTTCAAGTCTTTCGCCGTTACTCCATCCCTAAAGCCAAATACATGACTACGAGTTTGAGGTCCACAACATTTTTCTACTATCTCTATGCTAGGTGGAGATGGATTCGATTGAACCATTTCTTCAATTTGAGCCTACAAAACATACAAAGAAATATTTTATACCAGAATCCATATCATTTTAATTAATTTACATATTTAATTTACCAAACATACATGTTTTTCAATTGCTTCAGGTTCAATAAGCTTGTTATTTTTCTTACGAGTCTCAAAGAAAATTATTGTCAAATCTAGTGGATTGCCATCTTTTCCGCCCTTCACATCAAAGGCAACCATGTCAAAAAAACACCTTGAAAATACTTCCTTTTGAAAAAATAGAAATTTTATGATAATACATTTTAATAAATCATCTCTCGAATAGGCTTGCGACCAATATGATGAAGCATTTTCAACTTTGATCGGTTTGCTTCATTCCTGTTGCTTCTCGCCTTTGTGAAACAATAAGCTTAAATATAATTATTATAATAAACTTAAATAGTAAACTTAGGTTTGATTCCAGGTATAGCGAAGAAAAGATATATGGTGCTAGGGAGGGCAAACTACAGATGCTTTGGCAAAATAGAATATTAAATCACTTGGCATACCTGAAAACTTTTTGAAGAAAAATGTTCCTTTACTAACCACTCTCATTCTTTCTTGTCTACTCCCTTTGAAAGATTCCTAAGAGCTTGATAGATTGGCTTATCCTTCACATAGTTGACATGCAAGTGTCCTCTCCATTTATTTCATAACTCTTTCATCCATCCCAATATATGATCACAATGATTAATTATGTCAACACTCTCAAATTTATTATACAATAATCAAAATATCCATTGAGTTAATGCATTACAAGATAAATAATGCACTGTTGATCATAGAAATTTTTTTATGTGGAAAAATAATGCACTGTTCAAACTAATATGCAAGCACTAAATTTGATAAGCTACTCCAGACTGTTAATTATTGTTGCATGAAAGTACATCTAGAGAGCAAGACGGTGGAAAACTCCATATGATAAAATCTTCAAAATACATATTATTTTGGATCTTTCATAACATAAATGGCAAATCTTCTGGAACAGGATGAGTATAACATAACTAACAAAACAATATCTTTGGGACTACACATTCAAATGGACTAGAATAATAGTGATAGTACAAAAAATGGTACAAACCCAAACCTTCATACATATTGTAAGCAAGTATTTCATTGAACAAGAGAAAGACCAAGCATAGAAATGCTGTAGTATCTGTTTATTGGCTGCATATTCCTTTTGCAAAGGTCCTGAGTCAAACAAGCTTTAGAATAAGTGCAGCCCAGATGAAACAATCTACTTTTGCAGGCAGCTCTGTTTTTAATACTAATTTCATTGGCAGTTCAATTTCAGATTCAGTCTTTTATATTTTTCAGCTTGTGTAAGACAGACGTCTGCTCTACTACTAACAGTTCATCTAGTGCTTTGCTTATTTTTGCATCAACCTTGCCAAATACCTCTTTCTGTTGCTAGCAGTAATGTCCTTTCTTAGACTCCTAGCTTTCGCATAAGTAAGAAGTTTGTACACCCCTCACCAAGTAACTTTGCAAAACCACATCTTTTTGAATTTGAAATTAGAAGGATTGACTTACCAGTTTGGAGGTGCTAACTTTTCTAGAAAAGGACATTTTTATTGCTTCAGTTTGGACATCTTTTTGAATTTGAAATTGGATATTGCTTCAATTACTAACACACAAGGTTTGCAGCACCATACTAATAAACGGCAAAAATGAGCACAACCTCAATAGCACTGTTCAAACTAAATTACAATAATGCATTGTTCAAACTAAATTAATTACACTGTTAAAACTAAATTAATTATGGATTTTAATTTGATAAAAAGCTTTCAATAATGTGTAACGACCCGGCCGGTCATTTTGAGCGTATTAGCTCTGATCCCCTATTTACTGCATTCCCGAATCTGTTTCTGCTTATGTGACTTGCCGGGAGGTCTTGTTTTGGTTCCGGAGTGTCTTGGGACATTTAGTCCCTAAAACAGAAGCTTAAGTCTTAGGATTTTGACCGTAGTTGGAATGTTGTGAAGACGACTCCGAAATGGAGTTCTGTCGGTTCCGTTAGCTCTGTTGGGTGATTTTGGACCTAGGAGCGTGCCCGGACTGTGAATTTGAGGTCTGTAACTGATTTAGGCTTGAAATGGCGAAAATCGAATTTTTGGAAGTTTGACCGGGGGGCTGACTTTTTGATATCGGGGTCGGATTCCGATTCCGGAAGTGGGAGTAGGTCTGTAATATTGAATATGACTTGTGTGCAAAATTTGAGGTCAATCGAGCGTGGTTTGGTATGATTCGGCATCGTTTGTAGAATTCAGAAGTTTAGAAGTTCTTTAGGCTTGAATCCAGGTGTAATCGGAGTTTTGGTGTTGTTTTTAGTGATTTGAAGGTTCGACTATGTTCGTATTGGGTTATATGACTTGTTGGCATATTTGGTTGAGGTTTCGGGGGCCTAGGGTAGATTTCGGGTGGTTAACGGACTTGAGTTTTGAGTTGATAAAGCAGCTGAAGTGCTGCTGCTACTGGTGTAACCGCACCGGCGGAGTGGGCACCGCAGGTGCGAGCACACAGAAGCGTGGCATGAATCGCTGATGTGGGGCAAGGCCATGAAGGACAGGGGTCACAGGTGCGAAGAATTTCTCGCACCTGCGGTAGCGCAGATGCGGACAACTGGGCGCAGGTGCGGGTGCAGCTGGGAGAGAGTGACTACGAAGAAGCGAGGCCAGGGCCGCAAATGTGCGTTCGCAGGTGCGGAACCTGGAGCGCAGGTGTGGGTCCTGGAGGTGCAAGTGACTTCCGAAAAAGCGGTATTTTCACCCAGATACGGCGTCGCAGGTGCGACAATAGGTCCGCAGATGCGAAAAGTCTGGGCAGAAGGTTTAAAAGCAAAGGTTCGCAATTTTAGTCTTATTTCAACATTTTGGACTCGGACTTAGGCAATGTTGGAGAAAATTTTCGAGGTGATTATTAAGGTAAGCTTCTTGTACTCGTTTTGGATCATTAAACTTGTTTCCCCACTGATTTCCCCACCTAATTAGTGAGATTTTAAAGTGTAATTTTGGGGTTTAGGGCTTGAGAATTGGAGAGTGAATTTTTGGGATTTGGATGACCAAATGGTATCGAATTTTGATAAATTTGATATGGTTAGACTCGTGAGTGAATAAGCTTTCGGGTTTTGTGACTTTTGTCGGATTTCGAGGCGTGGGCCCTGGGGCTGGGTCAAGCCTATTTCGGATTTTGGCTTATAATTTCGTATATTTCTTGTGGAATTGATTCCTTTAGCCTATATTAATTATATTATACTGTTGTGGCTAGCTTCGGGGCATTTGGAGATTGATTCGAGGGTCAATGACATTTCAGAGTTGTATTTGCTTGGTTTGAGGTAAGTAACGCTTTCATACTTTGTTCTGAGGGTTCGAAACCCGAACTATGTGCTATACGATTGGTATTGAGGTGACGCACATGCCAACTGACAGGCGTGCGAGCATGCACTGTGAGAATTGTGGCCTAGTTGATTCCATGGCACTGTATTGTGACTCTATTTTGTTGATATCCGTGTTTTCATCTTGTGATAAAGTAATTGAGCTGTCAATCATGCTAGATATCTTGTTTAGGCTTTATGCCGGTACTGTTGGGACCCCTAGTGGTCGTTTCTTGCTGGCATCTCACCGATTTTATTAATATTATGTACTCAGTTATGTTCATGCATTTCACATCATATCTCCATCTCAGTTGTTATTTATTAATACATCATATCATTGTTTCGGGCTAGTTTTCATGATATTGTGAGCTCGTGAGTGAGACTGGAGAGTTTGATGACTGAGTGAGGCTGGGAGCCTGATTATGAGTGATAGTTAAGGGATCGGGTTACACGCCGCAGCGGTTATACAGATTTTATGATAGCGATTGGGCTGTAGGAGCCCCTACGGAGTTTGTAACACACCCCAGTAAGCGCGGTTGATATTATTGAGGGATGGATCTTCCCTGGACGTGGATCTTGTCCGAAGTACTTGATACCTCAAGATGGATCTTCTCCACGAGGCTAGATTGGCCTTCCTCGGTACTGAGTGACTTATAGTCAGTGATATATATGTTCCGGGATGGATCTTCCCTGGGTCGTATGGGCCATATACAGTACCGAGTGGTTGAGCATTCGAGAGTGTGAGCACATGAGGCTGATAGCTTGGTGCATCACATACCGCATGTGCATTGGCATGTAGAGATAGCAGAGTTATATTCTTTACACTATTCGGATCTGCTTCACTTTATTGTTTTGAGTTGCCTATTTAATTTGGAAGCATAGCTACGTTTCTGTACAATTGAGTTCGTTACTACCTTTCAGTCCAAAGTTTGGACTTGTTACTTACTGAGTGGATGTACTCACATTAGTCCCCGCACCTCGTGTGCAGATCCAGGCATTTTTGGTCACGGCGGCAGTTGCTGATCGAGACTTCAGAGTTCAGAGACTACCAAGGTAGTTGCACAGCATTCATAGGCCTTGACTCTTCTTCTATATCACTAGTTGTAGTTTTCAGTTTATTTCTCTAAACACTGTAGTGGAATGTATTCTGATTTAGACGCTCATGTACTCAGTGACACCCCGGTTTTGGGATGGATTGTATCCTATTTTGGATATTTCTGTTTTCAAAAAGGCTTTCCTAAATTATTAAATTGCTTCAGTCTTTATGTTCAAAGATTTTTCTGTATTGAGATGTTTAGTTATGGCTTACCTAGTTCCACGATAGGCGCCATCAATATGGTTAGATTGTGGGTCATGACAAGTTAGTATCAAAACCTTGGTTACATAGGTCTCACGAATCATGAGCAGGTTTAGTAGAGTCTTGCGGATCAGTACGGATGCATCTGTACTTATCTTCGAGAGGCTGCCGAACCCTTAAGAAACTTCACATTCTTGAATTTTTGTCGTGCAAATCTGTTGTTTGTGGTAACCAAAAATTTATTGTTCTATTCTCTCACAGATAGTGAGGATGCGTATGACGGTGAAGGATGGACAACCACCAGTACCACCAGTCAGGGCCGCGAGAGGCCGAGGTCGCGGTAGAGGCCGCGGTAGGGGCAGAGGTGCAGCTCGCACTGCAGCTATGGCAGCACCTGCAGATCCGCCAGTTGCCCCAGTTTAGGAGAAGGCCCCAGTGGTGGATGAGCCTGTGGGATTAGCTCATGCACCTCCTGTGCCCATTATGATTCCAGGCCTCTAGGAGGCCTTAGCTCAGATTATGACCATGTGCACCAGTCTTGCTCAGGTGGTCTCTGTTCTGGCCGCAACAACCACTTCTCAGGCCGGGGGAGGCACTCAGACTCCTGCTGCCCGCACACTAGAGCAGGTGGTATAGGGACTCTAGACACGAGGGCACCACCAGCCCAGCCGGTTGCAGCTGCTCAGGACTATGTGGTTCCTGCCATGCCCGATGATGAGCAGCGTCCATTGGAGAGGTTTGGGAGACTCCAGCCTCCATCTTTCAGTGGTACCGAGGGAGAGGATTCACATGTGTTCTTGGACAGATGTCAGAGGATCCTCCGTACAGCAGGTATTCTAGAGACTAGCGGGGTCTCGTTCACCACTTTTTAGTTGACTGGAGCTTCCTTTACCTGGTGGGAGACTTGTGAGAGGCGTAGGCGGGTTGGTGCAGCGCCACTTACCTGGCAGTAGTTCTTCGTTCTCTTTCTGGAGAAGTTCGTGCCTCAGTCCCGCAGAGAGGAGCTGCGTAGGCAGTTCGAGCAGCTTTGTAAGGGTGATATGTCTGTGACGCAGTATGAGATGAGATTTTCAGAGTTGGCCCGTCATGCTATCTGGTTGGTTCCCACAGACAGGGAAAGGATAAGAAGGTTCATAGATGGCCTCACTTTTCATCTGCGATAGCATATGACTAGAGAGAGAGTGTGTCTGGTGCTACATTTGATGAGATTATCGATATTGCTCATTAGACTGAGATGGTTCGCGGCCAGGAGCGGGTTGAGAGGGAGGCCAAGAGGCCTCGTGGACAGGGTGGATTCATTGGTGTTCCTTCTGGGGGTCAGTTCCACCACGGTAGGGTTCGTCCTTTCAGACATACATAGACGACTCGCCCGGTTCACCGTGGTGCATCATCTGGCTATGGTGCACACATCTATCAGCAGGGCCAGTCTTTATTTAGTGCACCACTAGCTCAGAGTTCGTCTCATGCACCATCAGTTCAGGGTTCATCTGTGTCAGGACCTTCTAGCAGTTATTTCGGTGCTCGGGGTTCCCTTCAGTCCCCACCGCCATTTGCAGAGAGAGGTTGCTTTGAGTGCAGAGATTTTGGTCATATCAAGAGGCAATGTCCCCGCCTTTCGGAGGAGGTTCATCTCAGTAGAGGAGTCAGCCTTCGACATCGGCACCAGTTACTTCACCACCTGCCCAACCAGCTCGGGGTGGAGCTCAGTCAGCTAGGGGTCGCCCTAGAGGGGGAGGCCGATCAGGTAGTGGTCAGGTTCGTTTCTATGCACTCCCTGCAATACCAGATGCCATTGCTTCGGATGTTGTGATTGCAGGTATTGTCTTAGTTTGCCATAGAGATGCCTCTGTATTGTTTAACCCTGGTCCCACTTATTCATATGTGTCTTCGCATTTCGCTCATTATCTGGATATCGCCCTTGAGTCTCTAGTTTCACCAGTTCATGTGTCTACGCCGGTGGGCGATACTTTCATTTTGGACCGTGTATATCGGTCATGTGTGGAGAATATTGAGAGTCTGGAGACTAGAGAAGATCTCTTATTGCTTAATATTGTCAATTTAGATGTTATCTTGGGTATGGTGAGTTATCAGATGTTTTGTTATATGGCCTTCAGCCACGTGGGGGAGTCTGCTATCTATGATTTGATTGCATAATTTTGTACGGTATTAGTTTTTGGGCTGAGGCATACTTGTTGATTTGTTATGACTTGTAGAGGTTGATATCGGGGATGACTTGAGTAGGAAATTTTTTGACTGCGGGTTATATTGCACTTTATGAAAAAATCATGAAATGATTAAATTGTTATTTTGAAGGATGTAGTGAGCACGGAGTGTGATTTTGATCGGTGGTGTTAAGGCAGGGTTACCCCTTCGAGCGTTGATATGCTAATGAGGCACGTGTCTTTCAGCCTGTTTGGGCGGTGCAATTTAGAATCTGAAATTACACTTAATGGTGCCGGGAATTTCGGTAATCTTGTATGATTATAGATTCTACACTTTAGTATAAGAAAGGTAAGAAGAATAATTTTAAAATACACATAAGGTATTTTCAGAGTGAGCGTTACAGTTGCGGTATTTATGGAGGTACTTAAGAAGAGTACAATGGCTTACGAGCCTTATGGTGGTGTGATGTTATGTTAGGGTGTCATGTAGTGAGCTTTGGGCAAAAATCGTGGAATTCTGACAAGGAGAAATATCAAATTGAGGTTAATTCAGAATAAACTCGAAGTAAATAGGACAACTGGGTAGTAGGCTAGACTAGTATGGTAATGGCGTGCTCAGTTGTTTTGGGTAATAATGACGTGGAGACATTAAAGATGTTTTGGTGGCAATATTCTTGGGCTTTAGTGACCTGCGGCCTCGCACCTACGACCATGACCTTCGCATGTGCGATCACACCAGTCTAGCTCTGCCCAGCCATGCCTTAAGTTCGAAATTCGATCTGTTAACCATCCGAAATCCACCCGAGGCCCTCGGGACCTCAACCAAATATACCAACAAGTCCTAAAACATGATACAAACTTAGTCGAGGCCTCAAATGACATCAAACAACATCAAAAACATGAATCGCACCTCAATTCAAGCTTAACGAAAACTAAGAAATTCCAACTTATACAATCGATGCTGAACCTATCAAATCAACTCTGAATAACCTCAAAATTGACAGAATGAACATATTCCAACTTCCGGAACCAAAATCCAAGTCCGGTAACAACAAAGTCAACTCTCGGTCAAACCTCTCAACTCTCCAAACTTCCATTTTTCCAATTTTTGCCAATTCAATCCAGAATCAACTACGGACCTCTAAATTACTATCCGTACACATTCTTAAGTCCAAAATCTCCCTACGGAGCTATCAGAACCATCAAAACTCAATTACGGGGTCATTTACACACAAGTCAATATCCGGTCAACCTTTTCAACTTAAGCTTCCAAACTTGGGAATAAGTGTCCCAACTTATTCCGAAACATCCCGGACCCAAACTAACTACCCCAGAAAGTCACATATCATAAATTGAGTATATAATAGGTAGTAAATGGGGAAAAGAGGATACAACACTCAAAATGACCGGCCGGGTCGTTACATACTCCCCCTCTTAAACAAACGTTCGTCCTTGAACGGGTCTAGAATCATACATGGAGTATTAAATAGGCATGGATATCTGCTCCCCATCTCCCGCTCGGTCTCCCAGGTACCCTCCTTGGCTGGCTAACCTCTCCACTGCACCTTCACTGAAGTTATGTTCTTTGACCTCTACTTCTAAACCTGCCAGTCCAAAATGGCCACCGGCTCTACATCATAAGTCAAATCACCATCCAACTGAACCGTGCTGAAATCCAAAACATGAGACGGATCGCTGACATACTTCCAGAGCATGGAAATAGGAAATAATAGATGAACACTCGACAGACTAGGCAGCAAGACAAGCTGGTAAGCCACCTCTCCAATCCTCTTAAGCACCTCAAACGGACCAATGTACCGGGGGCTCAACTTGCCAAATATCCCGAACTTCACAACACCCTTCATGGGTGAAACTCTGAGCAGTACCTTCTCCCCAACCATGTAAGCAACATCACAAACTTTTTGATCGACGTAGCTCTTATGTCTAGACTGCGCCGTGCGAAGCCGGTCGTAAATCAACTTAACCTTTTCCAAAGAATCTTGAACAAAGTCAGTACCCAACAACCTAGCCTCACCCAGCTCAAACCATCCCAATGGAGACCAACACCATCTCCCATACAAAGCCTTATACAGAGCTATCATAATACTCGACTGGTAGCTGTTGTTGTAGGCAAACTCTGCAAGCGACAGAAACTGATCCCATGAACTTCTGAAATCTATGACACAAACGCATAGCATATCCTCCAATATCTGAATTGTGCACTCAGACTGTCCGTCTGTCTGAGGGGAGAATGATATACTCAACACAACCTGTGTGCCCAACTCTCGCTGCACTACTCTCCAAAACTGTGATGCAAAAATTATGTGCCCCAATATGAAACGATGGACACCGACACACCGTGAAGGCGGACAATATCGCGAATATAGATCTCAACCAACTGCTCCGAAGAATAAGTAGTCCCAACTGGAATGAAATGCATGGACTTGGTCAACTGATCCACGATCACCTAAATAACATCAAACTTCCTCGAAGCCCGTGGGAGCCCAACTACAAAATTCGTGGTGATACGCTCCCATTTCAACTCCGAAATCTCAAGCCTCTGAAGCAATCCGCCCATTCTCTGATGCTCGTACTTCACATGCTGGCAATTTAGGCATCGAGCTACAAACCTCATTATATTCTTCTTCATACTTCTCCACCAATAGTACTTCCTCAAGTCCTGATACATCTTTGCGGCACCCGAATTAATGGAATACCGTGAACTGTGGGCCACCTCATAAATCAACTCATATAGTCCATCTACATTGGGTACACAAATCTGACCCTGCATCCTCAACACCCCACCATCCCCAATAGTAACTTCCTTCAAATCATCGTGGTGAACCGTGTCCTTGAGGACAAGCAATTGTGGATTATTATACTAGCATTCTCCGATGCTTTCATATAAGGAAGACCGAGAAACCACACAAGCTAGAACCCGACTGGCCTCCAAAATATCTAATCTCATGAGCTGATTGGCCAAGGCCTGAACATTTGATGGAGGCGGCCTCTTACAAACAGGAATAAATGCAAGCTACCGATACTCACCGCCTTTTTACGCAAGGCGTCGGCTACCACATTGGCCTTTTCGGGATGATACAGAATGGTAATATCATAGTCCTTTAGCAGCTTCAACCATCTCCGATGCCTCAATTTTAGATCCTTTTGTTTAAATAAGTGCTGGATACTCCGATGATGCGTAAATACTTCATAAGATACATCGTAGAGATTGTGCCTCCAAATCTTCAATGCATGAACGATGGCTGCCAACTCCATATCATGAACAAGGTAGTTATTCTCATGGGGCTTCAATTGGCGTGAAAGATAAGCAATCACGCTACCCTCCTGCATCAAGACACACCCAATTCCAATTCGAGAAGCATCATAATACACTGTATAAGAGCCCGACGCTGAAGGCAAAACAAGAATTGGAGTTGTGGTCAAGGCAGTCTTGAGCTTCTGAAAGCTCTCCTCACACTCATACAACCACCTGAATGGAGCACCCTTCTGGGTCAATTTGATCAAAGGCGCTGCAATGGACGAGAAACCTTCTACGAAATGATAATATCCAGCCAAGACGAGGAAACTCCAAATCTCAATGGCTGAAGACGGTCTGGGCCAACTCCGAACCGCCTCTATCTTCTTTGGATCCATCTTAATTCCATCAATGGACACCACATGCACTAAGAACGCCATCGAGCTAAACTAAAACTCACACTTGGAGAACTTGGCATAAAGCTTCTTCTCCCTCAACCACTGTAGTACAATCCTCAAATGCTGGGCATGCTCCTCCTAGCTACGTGAGTACATTAGGATATCATCAATGAAAACTATGACAAATAAATCAAGATATGGATTAAATACATTATTCATCAAATGCATGAATGCTGCTAGGGCGTTGGGACATCACGAGGAACTCATAGTGACCATGGCGGGTCCTGAATGACGTCTTTAGAATATCCGACTCCCGAATCTTGAACTAGTGATACCCAGACCACAAATCAATCTTAGAGAACACTCTCGCTCTGTGAAGTTGGTCAAATAGATTATCAATGTGCGGCAAAGGATACTTGTTCTTAATTGTAGCTTTGTTCAACTGCCTATAGTTGATGCACATTTTCTTAGTACCATCATTCTTCTTCACAAACAAAACTGGTGCACCCCAAGGCGACACACTAGGCCTAATAAATCCCTTATTAAGAAGTTCCTGAAGCTGTTCTTTCAATTCCATTAACTCCATTGGTGCCATACGATACAGAGGGATAGAAATGGGCTGAGTGCCCCGCACCAAGTCAATAACAAATTAAATATCCATGTCGAGTGTCATGCCCGGAAGGTCTGCAAGAAACACATCCGGAAAGTCTTGCACTACCGGAACAAAATCAATAGTAGGGATATCAGCACCAACATCCATCACAAAGGACAAATATGACAGACACCCCTTCCCAACCATCCGTTGGGCCTTCAAATATGAAATCACTCACTTGGGAACATAATCTAGAGAACCTCTCCACTCGATCCTTGGCAACCCCGACATCGCCAATGTCACGGTCTTAGCATGACAATCCAGAATAGCATGACATGGAGACAACCAATCCATACCCAAAATCATGATGAAATCGACCATACTAAGTAATAAGAGATCAACTCTAGTCTCCAATACCCCAATAGTCACTACACGCGACCGATATACACGATCCACAACAATAGTATCGCCTCCCGGCATAAATACATGAACACGTGAAACTAAGGACTTACGGGGCATATCCAAATAACGAGCAAAATATGATGATACATACGAATAAGTGGAACCACGGTCAAATAATATAAAAGCATCCCTGTAACATACTGAGACAATACATGTGATCACTCTGTATAAAGAAACGGCCTCTAGCCTAGCAAGAATAACATAGAATCAGGCCTGACCGCCACATGATCGGCCTCCCACTCTAGGGAGTCCTCTAGCTGTCTGAGCCCCACCTCGAGCTGGCTGAGCAGGTGGTGAAGTAACTGGTGCGGAAGTCGCAGCCTGACTTCTCTACTGAACTGGACCTCCCGAAAGGCGAGGACAATGCCTATTCACATGACCAAACTCCCCACACTCAAAACAACCACGCTCTGACAATGGCAGCAAATACTGAAGTGGACCTTGAGAGCCAGAATAACTACCAGAGGAACCTGGTGCAGATGAACCCTGAACTGAAGGAGCACAGGATGAACTCTAAGCTGGGAGTGCACTGAGGGATGAATTCCCCGGGCGAGCACTGTATGAACCATGGCTAGCTGATGCGCCACAATGAACTGGATGAGCCATATGAGTTGGCCTATAAGGACGACCTCTATTGTGGTGGGACTGACCCCTAGAAGAAACACTGCTAAAACCACCCGAACCATGAGGCCTCTTGGACTCCCTCTCCTCACTCTCCTGACTACGTACTAACTCTAGCCGCCGAGCAATATCAACCACCTCGTCGAACCTAGCACCTGATGCATTCTCCTAAGTCATAACAAAACACAACTGATAGCTGAGGCCATCAATGAACCTCCTAATCTTTTCCCTCTCAGTGGGAACCAACCAAAGTGCATGACGAGCCAACTCAGAAAATCTTATCTCATACTGGGTCACAGACATGCCCTCCTGGCGTAGCTCATCAAACTACCTACACAACTTCTCCCTGCGAGTCGGTGGCACAAACTTCTCCAAGAAGAGAATAGAGAACTCATGCCATGAAAGTGGTGCAGCATCGGATGGCCTGCTCCTCTCAAAAGCCTTCCACCATCGAAATGCTGCCCCTGTCAGTTGGAAAGTAGTAAGTGAGACCCCACTAGTCTCCAGAATACCCGCCGTGCGAAGAGTTCGTTGGTACCTGTCCAAAAAGTATTGAGCATCCCTAGACTCAGTCACACTGAATGTTGGATGTTTGAACCTCCCAAATATCTATAGTCTCTTCTGCTCCTCATCACTCATAACGGGACCCACCTGGGCCTAAGCAACTGGTAGTACCCCCGGTGTTTGGAGTTTCTGCACCACCTGCTCTGGAGTACGGGCAGCGGGAGTCTGAGCACCTCCCCCCTCTGAGAAGAGGCTGGTGCTCCCTGAACCAAAACCACTTGAGTAAGGTTAGTACAAACAGTCAATATCTCGGCCAAAGCCTTCTGAAGGCCTGGAATCACAATAGGTATCACACCCCAAACTCAGGGAGCGCGCCCAGCGCTCAATTGAGTGAACCCGGCCGAGCAAGCCTATTAGATTCCCTTCTACCCAAACTCATCCATGAATAAAGAGGAGATGCACTCCATTAATCAAACACTGAAAATATTTTATTAACAACTCTAATTTCATTCCATTAGCAACTTCATTCATATTTCCAAAGTATTACAAGTTTATAAATATAATTAAAAATATGTTTGCCAAATAGTAACATTTCTAGTTCAATTCACAACATCATACACCACCCACAACCTGTCTACAGAGCTTCTAAATATGACAGAAGAATAGTATGGAAGTGCTGGCAATAATGACCTTGCTATACCTCAGGACACAAAGTGTAACATCAAGTGACATCGGGCCCGGAATATAGTAGGGCTCACCAAAACCTACTGAATAGGGAATAACTGCTAACGACGACCAAAGCTGCACCGTTGATGAATCACCTATATCCATTGAAGATGCAGCGCCCCAGGCAAAATGGATGTTAGTACATATGGAATAGTACTAGTATGTAAAGCTAACTGTCCTCTTTCAAAATAGAATGCCAATGTAAGAAAGGGAAATCCATATAAACAACAAGTCACAATCAAGGCTATTCAAATGCCCAGTTAAAAACATAATAATTTTCAAAATACGAACTTCATATACAATTTTTTGTTGGGAGATTTTTAGCACCGATATACCACTGTTCACAATACCAAAGTTCACAATACCAATGTTCACAATACCAGTGTTCACAATACCGATGTTCACAATACCAATGCCATCGTACTTTTAGCACGAAGTCTGATCACGACCCGACCGACTAGGCTATCTCATTAGAGACATCAACCACAATTACTGTCATTACTAATACCACCTAATTTTTGCACGGAGTCCGATCATGACCCGATCGGCTAGGCTATCTCCTTAGAGAATCAACCACAATTACTATCAATACCAATACCACCGTAATTGTAGCACGGAGTCCGATCATGACCCGATCGGCTAGGCTATCTCCTTAGAGAATCAACCATAATTACTATCAATACCAATACCAACATAATTTTAGCATGGAGTCCGATCACGAACCGATCGGCTAGGATATATCCTTAGAGAATTAACCACAATTACTATCAATACCAATACCACCGTAACTTTAGCACGGAGTCTGATCACGATCCGATCGGCTAGGCTGTCTCATTTGAAGACATCAACCAAAATCTCAATTTCAATTAAGAGGAATAATTTTATCAAATCAATCTCATCCCAAATAAGGGAAATAATTCACAAAAATAACATAGGTGCAAATGTATTTACCTCATAATCTTTCACATTATATAAATCTCCACTAGTATTTTCAACCAATAACAACAACAATATTTCCTTGGTTCTTTTGGCCATTCCCAAGATTCTTTGTTCAAGGCACGGTGGCCATATTTCATATTCCACACTTTCATTTCTTCCCTTTCATGTATCATCATCATAAATATCAACATACATATACTATTCCGAAAATCACAACTTGAAGTTCATTAGAAATGAACAATTTAAGCACAATAGATTTCTTTCCGAGAAATAGAGTAAAATGATTAGCAATTGATGCACAAGTTAAAATCATCAGCAAATGACACACCATTTATTCTTGACACATTTTTCCCCACCGGGGGAAATACACAATTTCCACTCATGAATATGTAAGAATGCAAAACACATTGAAAATACTCACAAATCATAACGTCTGTTAAAACAACCACATATGAGCATGACTTGAGTTTATAGGCTTTTAGGCAATTCTATTTTTGAAGTCAATATAGAATAGTTGAATCAAGGCTCATTTCATAATCTTTCTCACATCATTTCATTTCATTGGCTCCATTGGCCACAAGTATAACTTTCACTTATATCAATTATCGCATTTCTTACTTTTTTCACATCTTTTAATTCTAGTGGCACCATTTGCCATGAGTATAACTTTCACTTATATCAATCATCGCATTTCATACTTCTTTCATATCTTTATAGGTTATCAACATTATGACATTTCTAATCAAGGTTTTAGGTACACATATGAGCAATTAAGAGTCTTAAGCAAATTGAGTTTTCTCACACAATTTGGAATCTTAACCTTCATTTGATACACAACTCAAAGACATAGCATTTTAATACACATATCATTCTTGAACACATTCCCAAAGGATAACATAATGTGTTAGGAACATTCAGAACACGTTTTGAATACTTAATTCTTGACACTTGGTTTATTCGGGAAAATCGAATTAATTGGGAACAACTCGAAAAATAGAATAAGGAACTTGAGACAACCATACATGAAAATTATGAGAACATCATTGAATTCAATTCTAAGAGAGTAGTTTAGCCAACATACCTTGCTTTGAGCTTTCCTTAAATTACTACAACATTTCGAAAATTCTAGCAATCCTAATATATTTTGAGACATAACAAAATTGAACCATTATTAGGAAGATATTAAAGATCTCAGATCATTTGAGCATTTCATCAAACACTAGGTGTGCAAATTTAACTACAAGGTTCTTCTACAAGATTTCCTTCATTCCATAACTCAATCTTTACTTATTTAAGCTCAACAATCTCCCCACAAACCTTATTGGAACATATATGTATGCATAATACTCTCACACCCAAGAATCATACTTCTCATTGTCACGCCCCGAACCTAGGAGTGAGACAAGCACCCCGTGCCTCACCTAACCTGGCGTACCAAATTGCGACTAAGGGACTCTGAACACATAATGTCATACTTTGGCCATGGGGCCACCTTGCAAGACAATTTGCGAAGCAAAATATAAAACTGAATGGAAACTAGCACTAACTAAATATCAATATAAAGCTAGGCCGACAAGGCCGTCATAGCTACTACAGCTGACAAACCACCAATTTATACAAACCCAACATACTGCACTAACCAACAGGATATGCCTACAAGCCTCTACTGATAGATGTACTGTGATCGGAACAGGGCCCCGACCTACCCATAACATATATACAGATATACATAAGATGTACACAAAACTCTAGTCCTGGCAACTCCGAAAGACGTGGAGCTTACCGATCAGGCGGAACTCGGAAAACACCTACTGAGGAGGTCTACCCGTCTGTCTGTCTGAACCTGCACGCATGAAATGCAGCGCCCCCAAAAAAGGGACATCAGTACGAAATAATGTACCGAGTATGTAAGGCAATAAAATAACTGAAATCTGAAACTGAACTGATAATATGATAACTGAAATTAACTGGGAGTCAAAGATGATCTCTGGAGATATACTTACCTGCTGATACTGACTCAACTCCTTCAATATAGTAAGTAAAATAATTGTACGGCCTTATAAGGCTCGGTATATATAACTGCTCTGCCATAGTAGGCTCGCTTATAGGCGCTCGGCCATACTAGGCTATGTATCTCGACCATGCTGGGCTCGCTCATAGGCGCTCGGCCACAGTAGGCTCGGTATATAACTTTCCATCTGATCAGAGGTTGCCCAATAGGGGCCTGCCCATCGATTATAGCTCGATGGTAATGAAAATACTGTAATACTGTATATATAGGCTTGCTGCTCTCTTGACTGAAAGAAGACAATACTAAAATTGAATATAGAGTCTCGATAAGGAATAATATTGTAACTTATGAGACTAGAATAGTGTGAATAAATTCATGAATATGAACTTCTCTTTTTGTCTCATTACTAACACATGTAGCTACGAGATCATGCCAAAATGAAGGAAGGCTTAGCCTTGACATACCTTATCACAATCTTTTCAATCACCAAGTTGAACTCACCTCTTCGCACCTTAATCTACAAGAATGATAATAATACTATCGTTAAGTTACGAAAGGTACAACTATCGCACAACGAACGACAAACCTATTTTGTATTAAAACGGGCAGCATCTCCCCTATAATATGCCCTTCCTCCAACTTCAAGATAACACCAACAATACAAGGACAGAACAATAACAACATATATACATCATTTTCCAGCCCTATATACACCATCAAATACTACAAAACAGCCCAACACACCCCAATCTCTTCGTACACAAAACGACCACCGTAGTAGTGTCAAACGACCCGAAAATGTTATGACGAACGACCAGCCAACCACCCTACATTTATATGGTGTTTATAAACCCCCTTCCTCCTCCAAAACTCCACAAAATAGTAATAAAACACGCAGCCCAACAGCAACACAAAACAGTCCACAAAACAGTCCGCTACAAGTGAATAACTCGAACTCACGGCTTCCGATCACCATCCCGTGAGTTCTTACAAGTATAGAACGACTTACCATGAATTTACAGAAGAAAAAATGGATGAAAGAGAGCAGTAAAATCACCTTATTTGTTGGATAACTCAGCTCCTATCTTGGTTCTTCAAACTCTAAGTTTTACCTCCAATTGGAACTTGAAAGGGAGAGAAAATCAATTAGGGTTTGTGGGAAATTTTTGGGAGGATTCTTTGCAGAGCTTATGTCTGGTTATTATGCTCTATTTTAAGTCTAATATATGAAGAAAATAGGCCCTTAAAAGGCCTCTTTGGACGACCCGAAATGGCCCATTTTTGGGCTTTCATTTAAGCAAGTAGGTGACACACCTACTTGTCACCTAGCAGCTTGCGCAGTATCGCAAAAATGCACATATCTCTCTACTCCGATGTCGTATTGACAAATGGTTTAATGCGTTGGAAAATAGACTCATAGATCTTTAATTTTATGTGTGGAACACACCATAACTCTAAGAATATTGGGAGAAAATTGCAGTTACATTTGACCCAAAGTTTCAGTAAAACTTATGAATGTAACTTGTGATGACTTTCATCGACTTTTGTTCCACAACTCGCTTGACTTAAAAACATAACACACGGATGTAATACGACTAATATAAATCATAACATAATCTCTTTATCATGTTAATCACCCTAGTCTCACCCCAAAGGTACATGTTATAACATTCCCAACTTGTCGACTTTCGATGAAACATTGTTTTATTTAATTGCTTTAGCTTCTGAACTGTCCAACCCTCTTTGTACTTGTTGTTCATGATCTTCAATATTTGTAACCTCAGAGGTAACATGATTAACTTACTTTATATACTTTTAAATATTATCTCATTTTTTTGTCCTACATTAGTTTGCTTACGACGCATTTTTACATACGAAAATATAGGGTGTAACATCACTCCCCCTTGGGAACATTCGTCCTCGAATGTTTACTCTTGGAGACTTTGGAAACTTTTTCCAGAGTATCCTTCGTACACTAGGTTAAAACCAACCTGCACGTAGCCAGAAACATACTATGCATGCCACACATGGCCAATCTTTATAAATAGCAGCAATTTGCCTCACCGATCGTAAATCATAAATATTGAAAGTGAAAAATAAAAGCTTACCTGATGACCTGCTAGCCTACATAGAGCTATGTTGTAGCGTCCCATCTCGAACCATATCTTCATTTTGAAATAGGTGGGGGTATTTAGACTTCATTTCTTCCTCCGATTCCCACGTCATCTCTTCTACATTCTTGCTCCTCCATAAAACCTTTACGGAAGCTACCTCCTTATTTTGTAGATTGCGGATTTGTCGGTCTAGGATGGCAACTGGAATTTCCTCGTATGACAAGTCCTCTGTAATCTGTACATCATCCGTGGGCACCACTCGGGTAGGATCGCCAATGCACTTCCGTAGCATAGATACGTGAAAAACCGGATGGACAGACTCCAATTCTGAGGGCAACTCTAACTCATAAGCTAGTTGGCCCACTCTCCGAATGATCCTATAAGGCCCAATATACCGTGGGCTAAGCTTTCCTTTCTTGCCAAACCTCATCACGCCCTTCATAGGTGATACCTTTAAGAATACCCAGTCATTAATCCTGAACTCTAAGTCTCGTCGCCGCACGTCAAAATATGACTTCTGACGACTCTGAGCTGTCAACAGTCGCTCCCGGATAACCTTTACTTTCTCTACGGCCTGCTGAACCAGGTCTGGCCCATGTAACCCAGATTCTCCAACATCAAACCACCCTATAGGAGATCTGCACTTACGCCCATACAAAGCCTCGTACGGAGCCATCTGGATACTGGAGTGGTAACTGTTATTATATGCAAACTCGATAAGAGGTAGATGTTCATCCCAACTTCTTTTAAAATCCAACACACATACTCGTAACATATCCTCGAGCGTCTGAATTGTGCGCTCGGCTTGTCCATCAGTCTGTGGATGAAAAGCTGTGCTGAGATTCACCTGAGTCCCTAGACCTCTCTGAAATGACCTCCAAAAATGTGCTGTAAACTGAGCCCCACGGTCAGATATAATAGAAACTGGTACTCCGTGTAGCCGCACTATCTCCTTAATATATAACTTTGCATAATCTTCTGCTGTATATGTAGATCTGACCGGTAGGAAGTGAGCTGATTTCGTGAGCCTATCGACTATCACCCATATGGAATCGAACTTACGATTAGAACGAGGTAAACCCATGATAAAGTCCATGTTTATCGCCTCCCATTTCCATGTCGGGATCTCTATAGTCTGCATTAGCCCTCCGGGCTTCTGGTGTTCTACCTTCACTTGCTGGCAACTAGTACATTGGGCGACAAACTCAGCAATGTTCTTCTTCATATCATTCCACCAGTACATATCCTTAATGTCATGATACATCTTCGTCGATCCAGGGTGGATGGAATACCATGAATAATGTGCCTCTGACATAATCCTGTCTCGTAGCCCTGCTACATCTGGAACACACAAACGACCCTTGTATCTGAGAACCCCATCTCCCTTGAGCTCTAACAA
Organism: Nicotiana tomentosiformis; assembly: GCF_000390325.3. Lineage (NCBI taxonomy): Eukaryota > Viridiplantae > Streptophyta > Magnoliopsida > Solanales > Solanaceae > Nicotiana > Nicotiana tomentosiformis. The sequence continues at coordinate 28,830,579 of NC_090817.1, forward strand.
TGGCTTCTTCTGCTGCGGAACTCGCTCTCTCAACTCGACCAACTCTGGGTCCTCGTACTGCCTTTCCTTGACTTCAGCTATGAGGGATGATTTTGCAGTGTTTTGGATTACAACTCCACCATCCTCAGAATCTACTAACCGAACCCCCAACGAAGCCAATTGATGAATATCTCTAGCTAATTGTCTTTTCTCGGGCTCTACATGTGCTAAGCTACCCATAGATCGGCGACTTAAGGCATCTGCTACAACATTAGCTTTCCCTGGATGGTAGAGAATGTTAACATCGTAATCTTTCAATAACTCAAGCCATCGCCTCTGTCGCAAATTCAACTCTTTCTGCTTGAAAATATATTGTAGGCTTTTATGATCAGTAAATATATCAACATGAACACCATATAAATAATGCCGCCATATCTTAAGTGCATGGACAACCGCAGCTAACTCGAGGTCGTGGGTCGGATAATTCCTCTCGTGCTTCCTCAACTGCCTTGAAGCATATGCAATTACCTTCCCATGTTGCATCAGGACACATCCTAACCCGACACCTGATGCATCACAATACACGGCATAACCCTCTAGACCCTCTGGAAGTGTTAGAACTGGAGCTGAGGTCAACTTGTTCTTAAGCTCTTGGAAACTCCGCTCACAAGCCTCTGTCCATTGAAACTTAGTTTCTTTCTGTGTCAACTTCGTCAATGGTGCCGAAAGGGAAGAAAAACCCTCTACGAACCTCCGATAGTATCCTGCTAAGCCTAGAAAGCTACGAACCTCTGTCGGAGTGGTAGGTCTAGGCCAAGATTTCACGGCCTCAATCTTCTGAGTGTCCACCTTTATCCCTTCATCTGATACAATATGCCCCAAGAATGCTACAGACTTCAACCAGAACTCACATTTAGAAAACTTAGCATACAACTTACGATCACGGAGGGTTTGGAGTACCGCTCGCAGGTGGTCCGCATGCTCATCCTCTGAACGGGAATAAACCAGAATATCATCAATAAATACTATCACGAACAGATCTAAAAATGGCCGGAATAGGCTATTCATCAAGTCCATAAATACAGCGGGTGCATTAGTCAACCCGAAGGACATGACAAGGAACTCGAAGTGGCCATATCGGGTCCTGAAGGCTGTCTTCGGAATATCTTTTTCCCGAACTCTGACCTGGTGGTACCCCGACCTCAAATCAATCTTGGAAAAGCATCTAGCTCCCTGCAACTGATCAAACAAGTCATCGATCCTTGGAAGTGGATACTTATTCTTAATAGTTACCTTGTTCAACTGCCTATAATCGATACACATCCTCAGCGAGCCGTCTTTCTTCCGCACAAATAGTACCGGTGCACCCCAAGGTGAGGTACTGGGCCTAATGTAACCTTTCTCCAGCAAATCTTTTAACTGCTCCTTCAACTCCTTCAATTCGGCAGGTGCCATTCTATACGGAGGGACGGATATTGGTTGAGTTCCTGGAAGCAAATCGATGCTAAAATCAATCTCTCGCTCTGGAGGAATACCTGGAAGCTCATCTGGAAACACATCTGCATACTCTTTGACTATGGGAATAGACTGAAGTGTAGGTATCTCAGCATCTGCATCTCTAACTCGCACAATATGATAAATGCACCCTTTTGCGATCATTTTCCTCGCCTTCAGATAGGAAATAAACCTACCTCTGGGTGTTGGTGTATTACCTACCCATTCAAGGACTGGCTCACCCGGAAAATGAAATTTGGCTACCTTTGCTCAGCAATCAACTGTGGCATAGCAAGCTGCCAACCAGTCCATGCCCATGATCGTATCAAAGTCCATCATCTCTAGCTCAACTAGGTCAGCTGAGGTCTAACGACTACAAATTGTCACCGTACAACCTCGGTAAACCCATCTAGCAATAATCGATTCTCCGACCGGTGTAGATACCGCAAAAGGATCACTTAGTATTTCAGGCACTATACCAAACTTCCTCGCGACAAATGGGGTAATATACGATAAAGTAGATCCTGGGTCTATCAAAGCATAAGCATCGTGAGAGAAAATGGTTAATATACCTGTCACAACGTCTGGTGAAGACTCCTGGTCCTGTCGACCCGCTAAAGCATAGATACGGTTCTGATTACCACTTGAACTGGAACCTCTACCTCTGCCTCGACCTCTACCAGCCGAAGACTGAGACTCACGCCTTGAAGGATGCACAGACATAGACGATCCTGTTGCTGAACTCGCTGGTTGTGCCATTCCCCCAGAATCTCTATTTGGGCAATCTCGCATCATATGCCCCGGACGCCCACATGTATAACAAGCATCAGAACCTGCTCGGCATTGACCCAAGTGTCCTCTACCACAGATGTCACACCGCGGAGGAAATGACCATGTCTGCGCAGAACCTCGTTGTCGCTGCAAACCCGACGCCCGTGAGCTCTCACCTGGTCCTGACTGAGTATAGCGGTCATACCCGTAACCCTGTAACTGAGGTGGCGGAGGCCTAGGTGGCCGTCCGAAGTACTGGGTCCTATAACTACCCTGAGATTGCTCCTGAGACCTGGGAAATCTCATCCTCTTACGTTGCCCTTGCTCAGCCCTCTCTGTACCCTGCTGCCGACGCCTACCCCTTTCTATATTCTGGGCGAATGCCTGAATCCGGGAGATATCCATACTATCCTGCAATGCAGCGGTGGCACATGCCTCGGTTAACTCTGGGGCTAACCCTGCTATAAACCTGTGAATCCTGTCCCGCATAGTAGAAACTATGGATGGTGCATATCTGGCCAATGAGTCAAAACGGAGACTATACTCTCGAACACTCATATTACCCTGCTTGAGGGCTAGAAACTGATCGACTCGAGCCTGTCGGATCTCCCGCGGTAAGTACTGGTCAAGGAAAGCATCTGAAAAATTCTCCCAAATAGCTGGAGGTGTATCACGTCCCCTGGACCTCTCCCATCCCTCATACCAAAGGATGGCTATATCTCGGAGTCGAAAAGCTGCTAGCTCAACTGCCTCTTTCTCCGTGGCATGCATAACACGAAAGATCCTGTGAAGCTGATCTATGAAATCCTGCGGGTCCTCCCTCTGATCTGTCCCCGTGAACTCTGGGGGACTCAAAGCAATAAACTCTCGGACCCTTGAACTCCCAGACCCCTCAGAAGTTCCTGCACTAGCTGATGCCCTAGCATGTTGCTGGGTAGCTACCAACTGTGTCAACAAATGCACCGCACTCCTTAAGTCCTGATCTGATGGAAGTGGAGGGGGAACTGGATGTGCGGTTTCCCTAGGAATCTCCGTAGTTGGTGGAGGAGCCGGTAATGGCTGAGTAGGGGTCTCCCCTTGAGCCTCAGACTGGGCCCCATCTACTGGGGGTACCCTGTTGGTCCCCTCACCTACTACTGTATCTCTCCTCTGGCTAGCCGTAGTCTTCCTAGTCACCGTCATCTGTGCATGCAAACACCAACACATAAGTTTAATTCAAATTTCCTATAACTCAGTTCTATAGCACGATTTAGATTTCAAAGAAGTGTAACCAACTCCTAAATGCCCTGTAGTTCCTTGCTTATATAATGTGGTGCACAACACATCTATAAACAAGACCCTACTAGACACGGCTTGTAGACTCCCTAGGACAGAACTGCTCTGATACCAAGTTTGTCACGCCCCGAACCTAGGAGCGAGACAAGCACCCCGTGCCTCACCTAACCTGGCGTACCAAATTGCGACTAAGGGACTCTGAACACATAATGTCATACTTTGGCCATGGGGCCACCTTGCAAGATAATTTGCGAAGCAAAATATAAAACTGAATGGAAACTAGCACTAACTAAATATCAATATAAAGCTAGGCTGACAAGGCCGTCATAGCTACTATAGCTGACAAACCACCAATTTATACAAACCCAACATACTGCACTAACCAACAGGATATGCCTACAAGCCTCTACTGATAGATGTACTGTGATCGGAACAGGGCCCCGACCTACCCATAACATATATACAGATATACATAAGATGTACACAAAACTCTAGTCCTGGCAACTCCGAAAGACGTGGAGCTTACCGATCAGGCGGAACTCGGAAAACACCTACTGAGGAGGTCTACCCGTCTGTCTGTCTGAACCTGCACGCATGAAATGCAGCGCCCCCAAAAAGGGACGTCAGTACGAAATAATGTACCGAGTATGTAAGGCAATAAAATAACTGAAATCTGAAACTGAACTGATAATATGATAACTGAAATTAACTGGGAGTCAAAGATGATCTGGAGATATACTTACCTGCTGATACTGACTCAACTCCTTCAATATAGTAAGTAAAATAATTGTACGACCTTATAAGGCTCGGTATATATAACTGCTCTGCCATAGTAGGCTCGCTTATAGGCGCTCGGCCATACTAGGCTATGTATCTCGACCATGCTGGGCTCGCTCATAGGCGCTCGGCCACAGTAGGCTCGGTATATAACTTTCCATCTGATCAGAGGTTGCCCAATAGGGGCCTGCCCATCGATTATAGCTCGATGGTAATGAAAATACTGTAATACTGTATATATAGGCTTGCTGCTCTCTTGACTGAAAGAAGACAATACTAAAATTGAATATAGAGTCTCGATAAGGAATAATATTGTAACTTATGAGACTAGAATAGTGTGAATAAATTCATGAATATGAACTTCTCTTTTTGTCTCATTACTAACACATGTAGCTACGAGATCATGCCAAAATGAAGGAAGGCTTAGCCTTGACATACCTTATCACAATCTTTTCAATCACCAAGTTGAACTCACCTCTTCGCACCTTAATCTACAAGAATGATAATAATACTATCGTTAAGTTACGAAAGGTACAACTATCGCACAACGAACGACAAACCTATTTTGTATTAAAACGGGCAGCATCTCCCCTATAATATGCCCTTCCTCCAACTTCAAGATAACACCAACAATACAAGGACAGAACAATAACAACATATATACATCATTTTCCAGCCCTATATACACCATCAAATACTACAAAACAGCCCAACACACCCCAATCTCTTCGTACACAAAACGACCACCGTAGTAGTGTCAAACGACCCGAAAATGTTATGACGAACGACCAGCCAACCACCCTACATTTATATGGTGTTTATAAACCCCCTTCCTCCTCCAAAACTCCACAAAATAGTAATAAAACACGCAGCCCAACAGCAACACAAAACAGTCCACAAAACAGTCCGCTACAAGTGAATAACTCGAACTCACGGCTTCCGATCACCATCCCGTGAGTTCTTACAAGTATAGAACGACTTACCATGAATTTACAGAAGAAAAAATGGATGAAAGAGAGCAGTAAACTCACCTTATTTGTTGGATAACTCAGCTCCTATCTTGGTTCTTCAAACTCTAAGTTTTACCTCCAATTGGAACTTGAAAGGGAGAGAAAATCAATTAGGGTTTGTGGGAAATGTTTGGGAGGATTCTTTGCAGAGCTTATGTCTGGTTATTATGCTCTATTTTAAGTCTAATATATGAAGAAAATAGGCCCTTAAAAGGCCTCTTTGGACGACCCGAAATGGCCCATTTTTGGGCTTTCATTTAAGCAAGTAGGTGACACACCTACTTGTCACCTAGCAGCTTGCGCAGTATCGCAAAAATGCACATATCTCTCTACTCCGATGTCGTATTGACAAATGGTTTAATGCGTTGGAAAATAGACTCATAGATCTTTAATTTGATGTGTGGAACACACCATAACTCTAAGTATATTGGGAGAAAATTGCAGTTACATTTGACCCAAAGTTTCAGTAAAACTTATGAATGTAACTTGTGATGACTTTCATCGACTTTTGTTCCACAACTCGCTTGACTTAAAAACATAACACACGGATGTAATACGACTAATATAAATCATAACATAATCTCTTTATCATGTTAATCACCCTAGTCTCACCCCAAAGGTACATGTTATAACATTCCCAACTTGTCGACTTTCGATGAAACATTGTTTTATTTAATTGCTTTAGCTTCTGAACTGTCCAACCCTCTTTGTACTTGTTGTTCATGATCTTCAATATTTGTAACCTCAGAGGTAACATGATTAACTTACTTTATATACTTTTAAATATTATCTCATTTTTTTGTCCTACATTAGTTTGCTTACGACGCATTTTTACATACGAAAATATAGGGTGTAACACTCATGACCTACTTTTAATCAAAATCCCGAAATTTAGGTCTAGGGAGTAGAATCTTACCTATTAGATGAAGATCTTGTGAAATCTTCAAGCCTTGAGTAAGAATTGATGAACAAAATAGCTAGGTCTTCTCTTTCTCTCTCTAAGATAGCTCTCTCCTCTCTCTACAAAATCACATTTTACCTTCTAAAATGACCCCCTAAAACCTTATATTAAAATTGGATCGGATATGAAAATTTTCAAAAATGACCCCCGAAGTCAATTATGTGGTGCAATTATGCTATAGCATAATCGTTTTGTGGGCAGCAGACTTGCAGTATAATCAATTATGTGACAACATAATTGCAGCATAATAGTTTGTCCGTCTCTGCTCCACTTTGTGATGCGTATGCGGTCCGCAGAACCATTTTGCGGTCGCGAAATTGATTGTAGATCCAGCCTTTGGTAATTTGGTCATAACTTCTTGTAGCAGTGTCCAAATAACAAACGGTTTGAAGGGTTGGAAACTAGATACATAGACCTTTTGTTTGATAGGTAATAAACCATATAAATCTTCATATAAAGAGAGGTATGCTTGTTTAAAGTTAGATCTTGTGCGAACTCACTTGAAACTTTATCCTACCATAAAATTTTCAACTTGACTTAGCCTTGGGGCTCGTCTTTGACCATAAACACTTCTTAATGCACCTCATACATATATTATCATGATCAATTGATAAAAATCTTATAATATCCCTTGTCTTCATACAAAATAATATAATTAGCGCACATCAACTTTCTTAATAGCGCTTAAATACTTCAAAAATATTTGGGGGGTTACAATAGGCATAGCTGGTGCCTGAGCTGGTCCCACCGGCTCACCCACATCTGGAATTTGCTCTTGAGCTGGAGCAACTAATGGGTATACAGGTGCTGCTCTAGCTATTGTACGAGCTGCACCTCGACCTCTACCACGACCCTGACCTCTCATGGCCCTAGCTAGTGGTACTGGTGGTCGTCCGCCCAATCCGGTAGCATGTGTCCTAACCATGTATGAGAGAATAGAATAACAGAAGTTTAGTTTCTGGAACCAAACATTTTGCATGATAAGAATTCAAGAATGTGAATTTTTCCTAAGGATTCCACAGCCTTTCGAAGATAAGTACAGACGTCTTTGTACCGATCCGCAAGAATCTGCTAAACCTGCTCATGACACGTGAGACCTATGTAACCTAGGCTCTGATACCAACTTATCATGACCCTAAATCACCAGTGTCGTGATGGCGCCTATCATGATACTAGGCAAACCGACAACTCACACATATCAACATCTTAAATTCAAACTATACTGAAATAGGTTTACGCAAGTAAAAATATCATAAGAACTGGATGAAAATGTCACAACTCAATACATAATGCCCCAAAAGATCTAGGTGTCGCGGAGTACATGGGCATCTATACAATAACACGTTCTGACAAATGAAACGTTGTCCAGGAAGGTAAAATAATATAAACAAAACTAAAAGATATAGGAGGAGAGTCAAGGTCTGCGGATGCCAAGGCAGCTACCTCGATAATCTCCGACTGCTGAAGCTCCAGAAATCAGCAACCACCGTGCCCGAAAATACCTGGATTTGCACACGAAATGTAGAGTGTAGCGTGAGTACAACCAACTCAATAAGTAACAAGTCTAACCTTTGGGCTGACAGTAGTGACGAGGTCGAACAACTTAGTCCATATACAGAATTAAGCAATACAGAAATGACAAAAATTATGACAATAATATCTCAAAGAAAAACTCATAATCTGCAGGTACCTGTATAGGAATGTAGACATGTTTCCAGGTTTAACAGTTAAGCTCAATACAGATAAAATATGCCGAGTCTGAATGATATGAGGAAAATGACATTTCTATATCTACATGCCAATATGCATATCGTAGGTGATGCAACATAATGAAAGCCTCACGTACTCACACTCTCAAAGTACTCAACCTGACTGTCTCAATTCTCACTCAATTACTCGGCTCTATACGGTACCCATTGTGGTGTATAGCCCAATCCGATCATGAATTAATAGCAACTGCACTCACAGTGGGTGTGCAAACTCTGGAGGGGCGGATCTAACCCAAACACTAATAAATCCCGCTGTGGCGCACAACCCGATCATATCATGAATCAATAATACCTACTGCAGCGTGCAACCCAATCCCATCATGAATCAATAGTACCCGCTACGGCGTGCAACCCGATCCCATCAGTATCAGTCATAAACAGGCGCTCAGCCTCACTGTGATGACCCAAAAGGTCATCTTATGATTTAGAGCTCAAATCTGCACTCTTAAGCCTTAAAATCTCATTTTTACCCTCCTTGATTTGTGTGCACATTCCGGGCAGGTTTTCGGAAAGCTTTTATGTTGAAAACTAATGAAAATAAGAATTTTTGCCTTAAAAGTTGATTTTAGTTGATTTAGGTCAACATATTTTTGTAAATGGGCCCGAATTTGTGTTTTGACGATCTCAATAGGTTCGTTTCAAATTATGGGACCTGGGCGTATGCCCGGAATCGAATTCGGAGGTCCATAACTCAAGTTATGAATTTTTGATGAAAACTAAAAGTCTGAAAATTAATTGTTTTTAAGAATTGATTGATGTTTGGCATTGTTAGTGCCGGGTACGTATTCTGGTTCCGGAGCCTGGTACAGGTTTATTATAATATTTAAGACCTGTCTGTGGAATTTGGTGATAAACGGAGTTGATTTGATATGATTCGGACGTCCAATTAAGAAAATAGAAATTTTAAAGTGTTCTTGAGAAATCCATTTGATTTGGTGCTAAATTTTGAGTTTTAGGTGTTATTTTATCGATTTGATCGTGCGACCAAATTTGTATGATGTTTTTATACTTGTGTGCATGTTTGTTTTGGAGCCCCGAGGACTCGGATGAGTTTCGGATAGGCCACGGGATATTTTGGACTTTGGAAATCTATTTTTTTTTGCAGAATCTGTGTTCTGGCATGTCCTTCTTCGCGTTCGCGAAGGTACTCTCGCAAACGCGAAGAGTAAACTGGGCAGCTGAGGACTTTTTCTTTGCGAACGCGAAGGCTTGGCCACGAACCCTAAGCGATAGGGGCGTTACCCTTCGCGAACGCGACAAGCCAATTGCGAACGCGTAACGTTAGGCACTGGGGAGGGGCAGGCGGATTTTCTTCATCGCGAACGTGAACAATGACTCGCGAACGTAAAGACCAGGGAAAGGTAGCCTACCCGAACGCGATCACTGTCTCGCGAACGCGAAGAACATTGTCGCCCAGCACTTAACAGAACCCAAAAACGAGATTTTAGACAAAAACTCATTTTTTCTCAAAAACCAAACGGTGAGAGGCGATTTTTCAAGAGTCATTTCTTCCCCAAATTGTTAGTATGTGATTCTAAACCATTTTCTTTCAATTACCCATTACATTTCTTGATTTTTCAATCTAAAATCTAGAGTTTTCATGGTAGAATTAGGGGTTAGGTTAGAAAATATGGATTTCAGGAATTTGGGGATCTAGACCTCAATTTGAGGTCGGATTCCAAAACTAATTATATATTTGGGCTCGGGGGTGAATGGGTAAAAGGATTTTGGTCCGAACCTCGGGTTTTGACCAAGCGGGCTCGGGATCAATTTTTAGAATTTTTGGAGAAAAATTTGGGAAATTTAATCTATGCAATATAACTGATTCCTTTAGTAATATTTGATATTATTGAGCCATTTTTGAATAGATACGAGTGGTTTGGGGTGAATTCCAAAGGAAAAGATGTGATTGAGAATTAAGTGACTTTCGGAACGAGGTAAGTGTAGTGTCTAAATTTGGCTTGAGGGAATAGGTATTGTGTGAGTATTTGCTGCGTGTTTTGTTATTGCATACAACGTATATTTGAGGCGACGAGCATCTATACATCATGGTCGAGTCATAGCATGCGAGTGAAATTCCATTTCTTGCAAATTTGTAGTCTTAAATCTTGTTATTCATGCTTATTATTGTCGTTGAAATATTGGGAGACTTGTATCCGATTCAACCAAGGTCGATAAAATTGTGAATATTGATTCGAGGTTGAGATGTTAAATTGTGAAAGTAATCATTTATGAAATATTGATTTCTTGTAAAACTTCTCTCTATCCGTTGTTATTGTTTTTGTGAATTGTGAGAAAGAGTGTAAAGTACGAAGGGTGATGCCGTGCATAATTTATTTATATTTTGGGGAAGAGTGTAAAGCACGAAGGGTGATACCGTGCATAAATTAATTATATTGTGAGGAAGAGTATAAAGCATGAAGGGTGATGCCGTGCATAATTTAATTATATTGTGAGGAAGAGTGTAAAGCACGAAGGGTGATGCCGTACATAATTTATTTATATTGTGAGGAAGAGTGTAAAGCATGAAGGGTGATGTCGTGCATAATTTAATTATATTGTGAGGAAGAGTGAAAAGCACGAAGGGTGATGTCGTGCATAATTTATTTATATTGTGAGGAAGAGATTAAAAGCACGAAGGGTGTTGTCGTGCAGTCTTATTTGTTATTTGGTGAGGTTGAGACTAAAAGCACGAAGGGTGATGCCGTACAGTTTTCCTTGTTGTATTAATTGCTCAATTCGTTTAAGGATTTCCGGTTTAATTCTGTCTTTTCATTATTCTCAGTCTTTATGTTGTATTCCCCCACTGTATGTTCCCCTCCCATTATTTCTGCGTTATTGCTTTACTTATTGTTGTTGCCACTAGCATGATTATATTGTTCAGGTTATATGTGGGTGTCTTGTCTTAGCCTCGTCACTACTTCGCCGAGGTTAGGTTCGACACTTACCAGTACATGGGGTCGGTTGTACTGATGCTGCACTCTGCACTTTCTGTGCAGATTTTGATACCGGCTCAGGTTGATCGAGATTTGCTACTGGTCCACTGTCCGGAGACTCAAGGTAGATCTGTCGGCGTTCACAGACCTTGAAGTCCCTATCTATCCTTTATGTCTTACTGTATTTCTTTCAGACTATTACTTGTTGTAAATTCTAGAATTCTCATGAATTGTGACTCTATATCCGGGTGGTAGTAGTTAATACAGATTTATGATATTCCGCACTTGTTATATTTTATCGTAGTTAATTATTGCTAATTACAGAATGGAAATAAGGAATTGGTAAATGATTCTCTAACGTTAGCTTGCCTAGCAGGTGAAATGTTAGGCGCCATCACTTTCCCGTCGGTGGGAAATTTCGGGTCGTGACAGTTGGTATCAGAGCCCTAGGTTGCTTAGGTCTCACGATTCGTGAGCAAGCTTAGTAGAGTCTGCAGGATCAGTACGGAGACGTCTGTGCTTATCTTCCAGAGGCTATGAAGTTTAGGAATAAGTTTCAGTTCTATTCTCCTCTGTCGTGCGATTTTGCTTTCTCAATACTTATTCTCTCGCAGATGGCGAGAACACGTATTGCTTCCTCAACTGAGCAGCAGCCAAAGCGTCCAGTGACAACTCCTATGCGGGGCAGAGGTCGAGGCCGAGGCAGGGGCAGGGCTCAGCCTAGGGCCCGAGCTGTAGCCCCAGCAGTGGAGCCTCAGATAGAGCTTGACGAGGAGGTCCCTGCCCAGACAGTTCCTACCGGACCAGCTCAGGTTCCGGAGGGGTTCATTGCTACCCTAGTACTTCAAGACGCTTTGGTCCAAACCCGTTTGGCGGGCCTTATGGAGAGTGTGGCCTAAACTGGCGCATTTCCCATGGCACCAGCAGTCTCTCAGGCTGGAGGAGGATCCCAAACTCCTACCACTCCCGCTCTAGAGCAGATAGCTCCCCAGTATCAGGCTCCAGCAGCTCAGCTAATCGGATTAGTTCAGCCGGTTATTGCGGCACAGGTCGGAGATGGGCCAGCTATGTCTTCCGAGGCTTTATAGAGATTAGACAGGTTTATCAAGCTCTTTCCTGTTCACTACAGCGGTGCTCCTTCAGAAGATCCCCAGGAGTATCTTGACAGCTGTCACGAGCTTTTACGGAATATGGGTATAGTGGAGACCAATGGGGTCAATTTTGCTGCATTTCAGATGACGAGTTCCGCCAAGAAATAGTGGAGAGATTACTTGTTGTCCAGACCAGCTGGGTCGCCTGCTCTTACTTGGGACGAGTTCTCTCAGCTCTTCATAGAGAAGTTTCTGCCTATCACATTAAGAGTGGAGCGTCGCCGTCAGTTTGAGCGTCTCCAGGAGGGCAGCATGACTATTACTCAGTATGAGACCCGTTTTGTGGATTTGGCCCGTTATGATATTCTTCTGCTTCCCACCAAGAGAGAGAGAGGGTGAGGAGGTTTATTGATGGACTTGCTCAGCCTATCAGATTGCAGATAGCTAAGGAGACGGGGAGTGAGATTTCTTTTCAGGCGGCTGCTAATATCACCATTTCTTTTCACTAGTTCTTACTCAGGGAGGTCAGGGGTATGATAAAAGACCTCGTCATTCCGGTGAGTTCAGTGGTGCCTCATCTAGAAGCAAGAGTACTTTTGGTAGAGGCCATCCTCCCAAGTCGTTTCATTCAGTGCTCCAGGTATCCCACGGTGCCTTAAGTAGTCGTGGCCCCCAGATGCATTATTCCGACCAGCTAGCCTACGGTGCACCACCAGCTCCTATTAGTGCACCTCCACTCCAGAGTTATCAGGGTGGTTATTCAGGTCAACAGGGTCAGTTTCAGGGTGAGCAGTCACAGCAGCCGAAGTTATGTTATACTTGTGGTGATCCGAGGCACATTGCTAGATTTTTCCCTCGGGAAACGGGCAGCTCACAGCATCAGAGTTCTCGTGCTATGGTTTCGGCACTAGTTGCTGCACCACCTACTCAGCCAGCTAGAGGCAGGGGTCAGGTAGCCAGAAGTAGAGGCCAGACTGTTAGAGGTGGAGGTCAGGCCGTTAGAGGCGGAGACCAGCCAGTTAGAGGTCGTCCCAGGGACGTGGTTCAGGGTGGTGGGCCCCAGCCCCGGTGTTATGCTTTCCCAGCCAGGCCTGAGGCTAAGTCATCTGATACTGTTATCACAGGTACTGTTTCCGTTTGCAGTAGGGATGCTTCAGTTCTATTTGATCCGGGATCTACTTACTCCTAGGTGTCATCCTATTTTGCTTCCTATTTGGTTGTGCCCTATGATTGTTTGAGTGCTCCTGTGTATGTGTCCACACCAGTGGGAGATGCTATTGTTGTAGATCGTGTTTATCGTTCGTGTGTGGTCACCATTGGGAGTCTTGAGACTCGTGTAGATCTCTTACTTCTCGACATAGTTGATTTTGATGTCATACTGGGTATGGATTGGCTGTCACCTTGTCATGCTATATTAGATTTTCACGCCAAGACAATGACCTTAGCATTGCAGGGGTTGCCTCGATTAGAGTGGAAAGGAAATCTTGGCCATTCTACCAGCAGGGTTATCTCTTATGTGAAGGCTCGGCATATGGTCGAGAAGGGGTGTCTTGCTTATTTGGTTTATGTCCGGGATTCTAGTGCGGAGGTTCCTTCCATAGATTCGGTGCCGGTTGTTCGTGAGTTTCCAGAGGTGTTTCCTGCAGACCTGCCGGGGATGCCACCTGACAGGGATATTAATTTCTGCATTGATTTGGCTCCGGGAACTCAGCCTATTTCCATTCCGCCATCTCGCATGGCCCCGCCAGAGTTGAAAGAATTGAAGGAGAAGTTGCAAGATTTGATGGATAAGGGCTTCATTAGACCTAGTGTCTCGCCCTGGGGTGCACATGTGTTGTTTGTGAACAAGAAAGATGGATCGATGAGGATGTGTATAGATTATCGGCAGTTGAACAAAGTTACCACCAAGAACAAATATCCATTGCCGAGGATTGATGATTTATTTGATCAGCTTCAGGGTGCCATGGTGTTTTCAAAGATTGATTTGAGATCTGGCTACCATCAATTGAGGATTAGGGCATCTGATGTTCCTAAGACAGCTTTTCAAACTCGGTATGGGCATTATGAGTTTCTAGTGATGTTATTTGGGGTGACAAATGCCCCAGCAGTAGTCATGGATTTGATGAACTAGGTGTTCAAACTCTACTTGGATTCCTTTGCGGTTGTGTTTATTGATGATATATTGATCTACTCCCACAGTCGAGAGGAGCATGAGCAGCACCTTCGGATCATTCTTCAGACTCTGAAAGACAACCAGTTATATGCTAAGTTCTCAAAATGCGAGTTTTGGTCGAGTTCAGTTGCTTTCTTGGGTCACGTTGTATCAGCATAGGGTATTTAGGTGGATCCTAAAAAGATTTATGCAGTCCAGAACTGGCCTAGACCTACATCAGCTATAGCGATCCGAAGTTTCCTGGGTTTAGCGGGATATTGCCGTCGATTTGTTGAGGGGTTTTCATCCATAGCAGCCACATTGACCAGATTGACCTAGAAAGGTGCCTCGTTCAGGTGGTCAGACAAGTGTGAAGTGAGCTTTCAGAAGCTCAAGACAGCTTTAACTACGTCATCGATATTGGTGTTACCCACATGTTCAATATCTTATATAGTATATTGTGACATATCTCGTATTGGTCTGGGTGCGGTATTGATGCAGGGTGGCAAGGTTATTGCATATGCTTCACGGCAGCTGAAGGTTCATGAGAAGAATTACCCTGTTCATTATCTAGAGCTGGTAGCCATTGTTCACGCGCTGAAGATTTGAAGGCACTATCTTTATGGCGTGCCATGTGAGGTATTCACTGATCATCGGAGCTTGCAATATTTTTTCAAGCAGAAGGAACTCAATTTGAGGCAGAGGAGGTGGCTGGAGCTATTGAAAGACTATGATATCACCATATTGTATCATCCCGGGAAGGACAATGTGGTGGCTTACGCTTTGAGTAGGAAGTCAGTAAGTATGGGTAGCCTTGCATATATTCCAGTTGGTGAGAGACCGCTTGCATTGGATGTTCAGGCCTTGGCTAACCAGTTCGTGAGGTTAGATGTTTCTGAGCCCAGCCGTGTTCTAGCTTGTACAGTTGTTCGGTCTTCTTTGTTTGAGAGCATCATAGATCGGCAGGATGACGATCCTCATTTACTTGTCCTTAGAGACACAGTGTGGCATGGGGGTGCCAAGCAGGTTACTATTGGAGATGACGGAATGTTGAGGATGTAAGGTCGTATTTGTGTGCCTAATGTGGATGGACTTCGTGAGTTGATCCTTGAGGAGTCCCACAGTTCCCGGTATTCTATTCATCCGGGCGCTGCCAAGATGTATCAGGACTTGAAGCAGCATTATTGGTGGAGGCGAATGAAGAAGAATATAGTTGCCTATGTAGCTCGGTGCCTAAATTGCCAGTAGGTAAAGTGTGAGCATCAGAGACCTGGTGGTTTACTTCATAGGCTAGATATTCTTGAGTGGGAGTGGGAGCGTATCACTATGGATTTTGTTGTTGGACTCCCACGGACTCAGAGGAAGTTGGATGCAGTTTGGGTTATTGTGGACAGGCTGACTAAGTCAGCCCACTTCATTCTTGTGGCAGTTACCTATTCCTCGGAGCGGTTAGCATAGATTTATATTTGGGAGATCGTCCGTATTTACGGTGTGCCCGTGTCTATCATTTCTGATCAAGGTACACAGTTTACCTCGCACTTTTGAAGGGCAGTTCAGCGTGAGTTGGGTACGCGGGTTGAGTTGAGCACAACATTTCATCCTCAGACGGACGGGCAGTCCGAGCGTACTATTCAGATCTTGGAAGCTATGCTTTGCGCCTGTGTTATTGACTTTGGAGGTTCTTGGGATTAGTTTATGCCGTTAGCGGAGTTTGCCTACAATAACAGTTACCAGTCGAGTATTTAGATGGATCCTACGAGGCATTATATGGTAGACGGTGTAGGTCGCCAATTGGGTGGTTTGAGCCGGGGGAAGGCTCGGTTATTGGGTACAGATTTAGTTTAGGAGGCCTTGGACAAGGTCAAGATTATACAGGATCGACTTCGTACAGCTCAGTCCAGGCAAAAGAGTTATGCCAACCGTAAAGTTCGTGATATTGCATTCATGGTTGGAGAAAGAATATTGCTTCGGGTATCGCCCATGAATGGTGTTATGAGATTTGGGAAGAAGGGCAAGTTGAGCCCTAGGTATATCGGGCCATTTGAGATCCTCGAGAGAGTTGGAGAGGTAGCTTATAGACTTGCGTTGCCTCAAGGGTTATCCTCAGTTCATTCGGTATTCCATGTGTCTATGCTCCGGAAATATCATGGTGACCCATCCCACGTGTTAGATTTCAGCTTTGTCCAGTTGGAGAAGGATTTGACTTACGAGGAGGAGCCGGTGGCCATTCTAGACCGACAGGTTCGTCAGTTCAGGTCAAAGGGTTACCCTTTAGTTCGAGTGTAGTGGAGAGTTCAGCCTATTGAGGTAGCTACTTGGGAGTCCGAGTCCGATATGCGGAGTAGATATCCCCACCTTTTCACCAGCCAGGTACTTTTCTATGTCCGTTCGAGGACGAACGATTGTTTTAGAGGTGGAGATTGTGATGACCAAAACGGTCATCTTATGATTTAGAACTTGAATATGCGCTCTTAAGCCTTAAAAATCTCATTTTTACTCTCCTCGATTTGCGTGCGCAGTCCGGGAAGGTTTTCAGAAAGCTTTTATGTTGAAAACTAATAAAAATAAAATTTTTTGCCTTAAAAGTTGATTTTAGTTTATTTCGGTCAATATTTTTTTAAACGGGCCCGCATCCGTATTTTGACGGTCCCGGTGGGTCCCTATCGAATTATGGGACCTGGGCGTATGTCCAGAATCGAATTCGGAGGTCCCTAGCTCAAGTTATGAATTTTTGATAAAAATTAAAAGTCTGAAAATTAATTATTTTTAAGAATTGATTGATGTTTGGCATTGTTAGTGTCGGGTCCGTATTCTAGTTCCGGAGCCCTCTACAAGTTTATTATGATATTTAAGACCTATCTGTGAAATTTGGTGAGAAACGGAGTTGATTTGATGTGATTTGGACGTCCAGTTGAGAAAATAGAAATTTTAAAGTGTTCTTGAGAATTTCATTCGATTTGGTGCTAAATTCGGAGTTCTAGGTGTTATTTTGGCGATTTGATCGCGCGAGCAAGTTCGTATGATATTTTTAGACTTGTGTACATGTTTGGTTTGGATCCCCGGGAGCTCGAGTGAGTTTCGGATAGGCCACGGGACGTTTTGGACATTAGAAATCTGGTTTTTCTGCAGAATTTGTGTTGTGGCATGTCCTTCTTCGCGTTCACGAAGGTACTCTCGCAAACGCGAAGAGTAAACTGAGCAGCTGAGGATTTCTTCTTCGCGAATGCGAAGGCTTGGTCGTGAACGCGAAGCGATGGGGTCATTACCCTTCACGAACGCGTAGCGTTAGGCACTGGGGAGGGGCATGCAACTTTTCTTCATCGCGAACACGAACAATGACTCGTGAATGCGAAGACCAGGGAAGAGTAGCAAAAGCGAATGCGATCACTGTCTCGCGAACGCGAAGGCTTGGAAGCCCATGCACTTCGTGAAAGAGACAGTGCTCTCGCGAACGCGATGAACACTGTCGCCCAGCACTTAACAGAACCCAAAAACGGGATTTTAGCCAAAAACTCATTTTTTTCTCAAAAACCAAACGGTGAGAGGCGATTTTTCAAGAGTCATTTCTTCCCCAAATTATTGGTAAGTGATTCTAAACCATTTTCTTTCAATTACCCATTACATTTCGTGAATTTTCAACCAAAAAACTAGAGTTTTCATGGTAGAATTAGAGGTTAGGGTAGAAACTAGGGATTTCGGGAATTTAGTTATTTAGACCTCAATTTGAGGTCGGATTCCAAAACTAATTACATCTTTGGGCTCGGGGGTGAATGGGTAAAAGGATTTTGGTCCGAACCTCGGGTTTTGACCAAACGGGCCCGGGGTCGAATTTTTTAATTTTTGGAGGAAAATTTGGAAAATTTAATTTATGCAATATAACTGATTCCTTTAGTAATACCGGCTCAGGTTGATCAAGATTTGCTACTAGTCCGCTGTCCGGAGACTCAAGGTAGATCTGTCGGCGTTCACAGACCTTGAAGTCCCCGTCTATCCTTTATGCCTTACTATTTTCTTTCATTCAGACAGTTGTATTTGTTTCAGACTATTACATGTTGTAAATTCTAGAATGCTCGTGAATTATGACTCTAGATCCGGGTGGTAGTAGTTAATAGAGATTTATGATATTCTGCACTTGTTATATTTCATCGTAGTTAATTATTGCTAATTACTGAATGGAAATAAAGAATTGATAAATGATTCTCTAACGTTGGCTTGCCGAGCAAGTGAAATATTAGGCGCCATCACCGTCCCATCGGTGGGAAATTTTGGGTCGTAACACTCACTCATTAATTAGTCTCTCCAGTCTCTCGGGCTCACAACACTCATGCTAAGCAGCCCAAATCAATGATAACAGAGACTTATATATGATATGCAATGATGAACGCGACTGAGTACATAATTGCAATTAAGCAAATAACTCAACAGCAAAGAACGACCATTGTGGGTCCCAATAGCACCAACACATAGCCTAAACATGATTTCTAACATAAATCACAGCTCAAATTCTCTAACACAAAGAGTACAGTGATAATATTCAGGTAAGATAACTACACGGTTCCACAGAATTGACTGAATCACAGTTACTACGGTGCATGTCCACACGCCCGTCACCTTGTATGCGTATCACCTCAACACCAATTACATAATAGTACTTTCAGGGATCCATACCCTCAAAACCAAGTTTAGAAGTGTTACTTACCTCAAACCGTGCAAATCTCTACTCCAATTCGATACCATCAACTCAAGCTATATGAATCAATTCCATATGAAAATGCTAAGTTCTTAATCAAAAGTCAAAAAGTCAACCCCCGAGCCCACATCTCGGAATCCAATAAAAGTTACCAAATCTAAAAGCCCATTCAACCACAAGTCCAACCATATCAAATTTACCAAATTCCGACACCAAATCGTCAATCAAATCCCTAGCCCAAAACTCCCAAAACTTCATCTCAAAAACACACAAACTAGGTAGGAAATACAATGGGGAAACAATATTATGGCATAAAAATGATAAAAAGTTACTTACCTCAAAACCCACCTCGAAATTCCTCGCAAAATGCGCATCCAACCGAGCTTTAAAAGTCCAAAATGATAAAATCTCGAAAATCCTTCGAAATGTATACTGCCAGTGCTTTTGCATTTGCGACCCACTTAACTGCATCTGCGTCTCCCAAGTGCGGACATTTCCTCCGCTTCTACGGTTTCTCCTGAAGGCCCTGCCTTCGCTTATGCGTTAACACATGCGCAGATGCGAGTTTGCATCTGCGGAACTTCCTCCGCACCTGCGCTCCTCAGCCTCCTCACTGAGCTTCGCTTCTGCACCCAATACGCCGCATTTGCGACCTCGCAGGTCCTAAAATATGATATGAAGTTAGTCGAGGCCTCAAATCACATCAAACATCATCAAAAACATGAATCACACCTCAATTCAAGCCTAACAAAAACTAAGAAATTCAAACTTCTACAATCGATGCAGCAACGTATGAACTCCGATTAACCTCAAATATTGCACACAAGTCAAAATTGACCTAACGAACCTATTCTAACTTTTGCAACCAAAATCTGAACCTGGTAACCACAAAGTCAACTCTCTATCAAACCTCTCAACTCTCCAAACTTCCATTTTTCTAATGTTTGCCAATTCAAACCAGAATCAACTACGGACTTCTAAATTACTATCCGGACACACTCCAAAGTCCAAAATCACTCTACGGAGCTATCAGAATAATCAAAACTCCATTCCATGGTCATTTACACACTAGTCAAAATCCGGTCAACCTTTTCAACTTAAGCTTCCAACCTTAGGACTAAGTGTCCCAATTCATTCCGCAACATCCCTGGACCCAAACCAACTACCCCGGCAAGTCACATATCAGAAATTGAGCATAAAATAGGCAGTAAATGGGGGAAAGGGGCTACAACACTCAAAACGACTGGCCGAATCATTACAAATATCTTAAAAAGTCATCAATAAAAGTAATAATATACTTATGATTTGTCAAAGTAGGTACATAAGGTCCACTAATATTAGTATGAATAATTTTTAAGAACTCAAAGCTCCTAGTGGAACCCTTTCTCTTAACCTTGGTCGTTTTATCTTTAACACAATCCATACAAGTTTTAAAATCCCTTGAATCAAGAACATGGAAAATATTTTCATTTACCAATCGTTCAATTATTTCTTTAGAAACATGACCAAGACGCCTATGCCATAGTAGGTAAGACGTTTTACTCATAGCAAACTTTTTGTGAGCAATATTTTCAACGTGAATTGCAGAATTTTTTTTATTTAACATATTCAAGTGATACAGACCATCACATAAAAAAGAATCAGCAACAATTTGTAAATTATAAGAAATCTTAATAATACCATTATTTTGTTGAAATGAATTACCAGATTTGTCTAAAAGTAAAACTGAAACTAATTTTCGTCTCATAGACGGTACAAAAACATTATTTTGCAAGCGAATACTAGAATTGTTTTTAAAAGGAAAAATAGCAGTCTCTATAAACTCTACTTTTGCTTTGAGTCCATATCCCACAACAATACTGGCTTCATCCTCTTTTGGCTTCCGCCTGCTTACTAGATCCTTCAAGTCATTGGTTACATGAGTTGTTGCACCACTATCCAACCACCAGGAATTTAAAGGAACATGAACAAGAAAAGTTTCAAAGTAGACAAAAGACAAAAGATTACCGGATGTTTTTTTCAGAGAACAACCAGCTTTCTTATGGTCTACTTGTTTGCAATCCTAGCACTTGGTTTCTTTCTTAGTTACAGCTTGAGGACCAATAAGATTATGAGACTGATACCGGTTACCACCAGGCTTATTAGCATGAACACTATAACCACCTGGATGATGAGACTGATAGTGTTTCATTTTATAAAATTAGGGTCCACCTTTTCTTTTACAAGAGGGATAATCAGCTGATCTAGATGAACTAACAAGGTTCACAACAACCTTCTCCTTTCGAATCCTCCCTTCCTCAACCACACAAACGGTGATAAGCTCATCAATACTCCACTTATCTTTTTGTGAATTATATTTTGTCTTAAGCTAATCATACTGTTCAGAAAAGGACCTTAGGGATTGATGAACAAGAAAATCATCGACAATAGTTACACCTAAATTATTCAGTTTGGTAGTAATATTAATCAATTTCATAATATGATCACCGACACTACCTACAAGGTCATATGTTATGGTAGACAGGGAATCAATCAGGCTACCTATCTCAGCATTATCAGATTCTAGAAATTTTTATCCAATGGCACTCAAGAAATCCTTCACATTTCCATTATCCTTTATTGCACCTTTTATGTGATCAGAAATGGATCTCTTTATGATCATAAGACTCAATTTATTAGTCATCATCCATTCCTCATAATCACTAGTGGGTTGTGCTGTTACATATGGCATAAACGTCACTCTGCATGCAACCTAGAACGGTGGCGGGGCAAACCTCAACGAAGACGCTGAGTCCCTAAGGGGGGTGTATGTGACACCCTAGTTGAATCCCACATCGACAAATTACGGGAGAGATGCTGGGTATATAAGTAGACATGCCTTAGACCCCAATGACACATCTTAAAGTCATGCAGGCCTAGGCTCAAAGCTAAAAATATCACTAGTGGGATAGGTTGTTAGCCTTTTTATTAGCAGCGCTACTATTTGCAGGTTCAATAGGTTTCTGTCCATTCCATGCAAAGTCCAGGTCCATCAGGCCTAACATTATTTCAACATCCTGTTTCGTAGTTGCTATTAGTTAGAGTTTCAATGTAATTCAACTAAGTAGTCATGTTGTTAACATATGTATAAGCAAACAACATAAAAGGGCAGCCCGATGCACTAAGCTCCCGCTATGTGCGGGGTCCGAAAAGGGCCGGACCACAGGGGAACAACACAAAAATTACATAAAATTATGGGCATGAATATATAAATAAAAAGAGGCAAAGACATCCATTACACTCCTCCTTTGGATGGAAGATGCAACTATCTCCCCTATTAAAAATCAAGGAGTCCAAGGCATTCATTGTATCCTCACCTTTAGACAAGAGATACAAAACCTCCTCCCGATGTTATTCAAGAGTCCAAGGCATACATTATATCCTTCCTTTTGGTAAGAGACACAAAACCTCCTCTTACAACAAATATTTTCCTTATCTTTTTATATAGATGAGAATCCAAGATATTAAGCTTCATTCTTCGGGTAGAAACATAATATCTTACTAGTATCAAAAGGTAAATAACCTCAAATACTAATGTATCCTTTCAAGGACAATTTAGACATGATATACTGAGAATATTTTAATGATTCAAACAAATAGACCACTTATGGTGGAATCTATTTATTAAACATATATCTCAATCCATGTATAATAATTTTCACATGTATAAATTTCTAGGAATGTCCAATGATTCCAAATAAATAGATCACTTTAGTGGAAACTATTTATTAATCATAAATTCTTATTTAAATAATATTATATACATGTGATATTAAAATAAACCCCACGTAATTCAACTATGCTAGTGTTATGTTCAATTCTATCCTCTGACGTTAAACTTCAATAAGACTTCCAAGAATATTTAATAATCAATGAAATACTATTTTACGTTTATTAAATAGCACCAAAGGCGATGGAAGTTATATAGACATTTCTTTGTTGAGCCAATTATATGTTATTATCCACCTAATTATTATGTATAGTAGTTAACCTCGTTGAGCCTGTAATCCTGTTTCTTTGGAAACCACATTGCAAGCCCTACCCATTTGTTTGAATTTACCATCTATTTGAACCTTGTACCTCTCTTGAGCACTTGAATTTGTTATGAACTTTGTAAAAGTTGAAGTGTGTGGTTGTTGGTTTGACTTTTGAGTGGAACTAATGAAATAAGGAGAAAGGTGCAATGTTTTGAAAAAGTAAGAGCTACTTGAATTGAAAAAGAAAGAAAGAAAAAAAGTGTTTGTTGTGCAAAATATTCTTTGATAAGTAGTAACTCTTGCTGTAATTGTGCTTGAAGAAGTGGGAGTTAATGTATAATGATTTTAAGGTGGAGTATAGTTTGACATAAGTGTGGGGTTTTTAATGTTAAATTGTATGTATTAAAGTGCTTAGAGAGGTGTAGTCACTCTTATATCTAAATATATCCTACATGTCCCGCAGCCTACATTACAACCAGTTAAAGTCGTACTTGATCCTTTACTGAATAAACTCAATTAGTAGAGTAGTACACTACGGGCAAGCCTATGGTACATATTTTGTGGCATATGAATGTTGTTTATGTGAGTGAGTGAATTCTTTCTATCTTAAGTTCCTAATTGTTCTTAAATTTGATTGTGTGCGGAACTTCTCTCTATTGTTATGTGAGGGCACTTAATTCATAAAGGAAAGGTAATGTCATTGACCTCAGCGTTAGAGTAGTTGACCAGGTTATAAATAATGCTTGGTGCTTTTGAGTCGAATTTTGAGGCTATGATGTTACGTTATTGTGCTTAATCAATTTTAAGTATTCTTGGTATGATGAGTTATGAGAGTTGTTTAAAAAGGTCATGTCTATATGAAGTGTAGTTTGATTACTCGAGGACGAGCAATGATTTATGTGTGGAGTATTGATGTTGGAGCATTGAAGTATGAGTAAAAGCCCAAGGGAATAAGCCGGGATCGATTTCGGGGGTCGAGAACCACGTCGGGGTAGCTAAAAAGCAAGAAAAAGCCGTACTCTGAGAAAGGTGTACACCCGCGGCATGCCGCGCCTGTACATTATTCGGCTGCCTGATAGATTTCAACTCTCTGAACTTTCCCACAACCGCCCCGCATGGTGCGTCGCCCCATGCGGCGTGCCTGTGCAATCTTTACAGAGTTATTATCCCAGTTCATGCAGAAAAAGGTATTTTCATCTGGGCCCGACCCTACTTAGTATAAATACATGTAAACTCGTTATTATAAGGACTTTTGATACATCTAAGAACTAAGGAGGCTATAGATAAGGTGGATAAGGGAAAGCACAAGGGATTCATCATTCAATCTTCACTCAAGACAAGAGTTTGGATTATTTTATATTTTTCTTTATATTTGTGATGAATTAATCCATATTTATGGAGTAGTTCTCTTTAGGGATTGATCGATTTGATGTATTGCTATTTGTTTATGGATATTAACTCTAGTTTTTATGCATTGAATAATTTTGGGTGTTTTAATTGTTGCATCTATATTCACATGTTCATGTAATCGAGAGAGGCATACTTGTGATATCTTTGCATTATCTTGTTGGTTGAATTCATTAATTCTTCTTAGTAATCGAAAGAGGCTAGTTGAATTATTGTTTAGACCTAGTTCGGAGGATAACCAAGAGAGGTTCTCCTAAAGACCAATCCACTATGAATTCTTGCATATATTCACCGAGCTTAAATTGGTTCACATTGTGAGGTTGAGACTTAATCGAGAGAGGAGTTTCTACTAAACGTTTGAACTAATAATTGAGTGAATTCGAGAGACTCACTTGAACATTAGAAATGAATTAACTAAAGTTAAATCCAAGACAATTATCTTGCACCTATCCAATCAACCCCTAATTTCTTCCATTTATATCTTCCTTACTTACTTTTGTTGCGATTGTCATAGTCAATTAGCTCTAGGTTCTTAGTTAAGCTTAGTTTTTAATCTCATAATTCTCAACTATTGAATATCTTGGATAACAATCTAGCTACAAACTACGATAATACTTTTTAACTCCAATCCTTGTGGATACGATATTATATTATACTATATTGTACTAGCGAGCATATTTAAGTGTGTGTTTTGTGCTCGTCATGTGTGGGCGTCCACCGTGTGAATTGTGACTCGGTTATTTCTATGGTACTGTGTAGTTACCTAATTTTATTTGTATCTATGAAATATCTACGTGCTAGAGTAATTGAGGTGTGATCCATGTCAGAAATCATGTCTAGGATATATGTTTATCCTGTTGGGACCCACTGAGGTCATTTCTGTTGTTGAGTTATTCACTTACATTGCAATTACATACTCATTCATACACATTCATTTGTATATCATATCTCAGTCTCTATTACCATTTATTGATACATCATATCATCATTTTGGGCTAATTTTTATGACATTGTGAGCACGAGAGGCTGGAGAGATTGATGACTGAGTGAGGCCGAGGGTCTGATGGTGAGGATAGTGATGGGATCAAGCTGCACGCCGCAACAAGTATTATTAATTTATGATGGGATCGGGCTGCATGCCGTAACATGTTTTATTGATTTATGCCATAATTGGTTTGTTATAGCGCTTGGGCTGAAGGAGCCCCTCCGAAGTCTATACACCCATAGTGAGCACAGGTACCTACTGAGTGCGAATGCCGATAACGAGTGCCCAGTGATTGAGAGGACTGAGGGACTGTGAGTACTGAGTGAATGTGAGGACTGAGTGACTAGGAGATCTAACTGAATTTACACTCTGAGATTATGGATATGGTTTTATCACTGAGTTTCATTTCATTCAAAATGCACACTTGACATACAGGCATAAAGATGCATTTTTATCATGCTCTACGATATTGCGTCATTCATGACTTTACATACATATTGACATGTAGGCATAGAGATGTATTTTCCTCATACTATTTGAAAATGAAGCCTTTACCTATTGAATGTTTTGGGAAAAATAACAATTTTACAAACGTACTCATATTTTGGTGATTTCGGTAAAAGATTTGGGTTTTCACTGATATACTTGAAAAGCGTGCCTATTTTCTGGAACTGTGAATAAGTTGAGAAATATATCTCTGAGTTACTTCTTTTATCACTTTTATTATGTTGTTATGACTGTTGTTGGCTATTGGTGTTGGACTTCGACCTTTGTTCCATCTCATCACAACTTTCAACCTAAGGTTAGGTTTGTTACTTATTGAGTACATGGGGTCGGTTGTACTCATACTACACTTCTGCACCTTGCATACAGATGTTGGATGATGATGTTACTATGCATGGCAGGAGCTGGATCTGAAGATGTACCTGCGTTCCACTCATAGTTGCCTCTTGATCTTGGTAGCTTTAGTATTTCAGATCTGTTCATGTATGTTTCAGACATATGGTGTATTTTATTTTAAACCAGCTTTGTAAACTCTAAATCTTAGAAGCTCATGATTTGTACTACCAGTCCTTGGGAAATTCTTGTATAAAGATAGTTGTTTTATCATTCCTTTTTCTTTATAAATCTCATTAAATTCGTTAGTTATTAATTGGCTTACCTGACTGGTTTCACGACTAGTTGGATTTTGGGTCATGGCAAGTTGGTATCAGAGCTCTAGGTTCATAGGTTCTATAAGTCATGAGCAAGTGCCTAGTTGAGTCTTGTGGATCGGTATGATGACGTCCATACCTATCTTCGAGAGGCTATAGGGCATTTAGGATAAACTTTCCATCTTTCTTTCCTTATCGTACGAAATTGATTCAACTTGAAGCGTAACTCTTTGAATTTCTTTCACGCATTCGCATGCGCATGTGAGTGCTCGATATCAGATGTGCATCGCCGGCTTGTGATTCCATGGATAAGGAATAAGATGTGATTTTTGTGTGCTGATGATGTGCCAGCCTGGAGGAATTGAGGCTGGGTTGTGGCTATAGATTGAGCGCAGGGATTTCGATTGTATGAGCATGTGCTTTTGGACATATATGTCCGATAGCGTCCCTACGAGTGGAAATTGTGACTCGATAAGAGGCTGGGTGACTGTATGATGAGTATGATATGACTGCGGGATGTGTCCAGATGGTTTGATTGTGACGGGAATAGTTTGATTAAGATGTAAAAAGGACTATTAGGTGCTAGATTGTTGTCTTGATGTGACATATAGTCTCGAGACATAAGTGTGTTGAAAGGTTCTTCATGTTCTTTATTTGTGGAACGAAGTAGATTTTCATGTCTTGTTGTCACTTCAGATCAGCAAGATTAAGTGATGGCGTAGTAATCGTGACTGTGAAAGGGTATATCAAGATGTCAATTTGAGGCTAACCAAGTGGGTTATCTCCTACGGAGTAATCTACTAAGGTGTGATCCTTATAGTGTTGTGTGGAGAGTTTCCTTTCAACTAGCGGGGTATACGCGTTGACATTTAAATTTGAATTTGGTTGAAAAGGTTGACATGATCGCCATGTGGATGTATGCGAGCTTAGTAGATGATTTGAGGCACTATGTGGTTTGTGTTATGTGAGCTTATGAAGGATTTAGTTGAATCTCTGTGGTATTATGGTAGTAACATAGTATGGGTATGGCGAGTTATCAGATGTTCTACTCTATGGCACTGAGCTAAGTGGGGAGTCTGCTATCGACGATTTGATTGGCTAGTTACGTATTGTATTGGTTTTGGTCTATGCATACTTGTGGATCGGTTATGATTTGCAGAGGTTGAGATCTAGGATGACTCGAGTAGAGAAATTTCTGGATACGGGATATGTTACACTTTATGGGTATATGGGAATCATGGAGTAATTTGAGTTGTTATTCGTGACGGATGTAGTGCGCATAGTGTAGAAATTTGCTCGGTTGCGCTAAGGCGGGGTCACTTCTTTGGGTGATATTGTGCTAATAGGGCATAGGTCGTTCGACCCGTTGGTCGGTGCAATTGAGATTTGGGTAGAGTGGATGATTCCCGAAGAGGTTCCAATGGATTCAAGATTTATATGTAGCAATTGAAAATTTTGCAGATTTGTATATGGCTAGAATATGATATTTAAGTTGAATGGTATCGAGACTTTTGGCATTTCTATATCATCATGGATTTTACATCTTAGTACCAGAAAGGTGGAGTAAACGGCTTCAGATTCATAGAGCGTCTCTTCAGAGTGGGTATCTCGGTTGCAGTACGTTTGGGGTGCTTAAGAGGGAATAGAGTGACTTATGGGTTTTAAGGCGTGTGGTTTTATGTTAGGACCTCTTATGGTGAGTTTTGGTTAAGGATCGTGGTGTTCTGGCAAGGAGAAGTGTCAACTTGATGGTAATTCAGAAAGAACTCGGAGAAATGTAATAGCTTGGTAGTAGGTTGGATCAATACGACATTGGATATGATTGGTTCTTTGGGGTACTTATGATGTGGTGAGTCTCTACATATGTTTCATGGCAATGCTCTTGGGTTTTGGTGACATGCGTGGCTTGATTGAGTTAGAAAGATCTGGTTCTGATAGTTGGGTTATGGGCAAATGGGTTTCGAAGAGTTCTCGATGGGTTCTATCATGGCTTGATATGGATATTTCCTACTGGCGTGAAGAACATGTTATGTAGTGTGATTTTCTCCTAGATGAGATCAAATGGAAGGTTTCTGACTGATCGGGTATGTATTCTGCTTGTGACTTAGAGTTGATTAAGAGATTCTCGTACTTTTCATATGATGACATGATAGATGCATTGTGTTGTGTGGGATTGAGATTTGCATGTGCAAGGTCACGGTTCATATTTGGAGGGAAGGTCATAAATTTAGGACAACATGGACAGTTTCAGATATTTAGATGAATGTTATAACTACTTGGTAATTCCTAAGAAGGGTGTGCATTTCAGAAGGTACACTATGTGTTGACTTACGGATGCTTCATTGGTATTGCGGTACTCGCCTGGTTGATTGAGTGCGTATATTTAGATTTTTGATATGTGGAACGGAAGAATTTTAGAAGTATTCATCATGGGATGATCATGTATGAGAGGTGTGTTAGACATTCGGGCGGTGGAGTTGGGATCAGATTTGGTGATTCGTGTGTTCTAGGGATTCAGAGACTAGGAGTTCTCACGAGCAGTTTGTTTTGTGGTAGTAGACTGTGAAAATGTGGCCAAGCTAGCCAGATAATGGTATGTGTTATCATTAGGTCAGTGTGAACTTTCGGAGGGTTATATATCTATTTGTGGATGACCAGAGTTGATTCGGGGGACCATTGGGAGGCCCAAGGAGGATTTGTATTCTACACCGGGTCAGATTTGTTAACTCTGTACTGTTATTGTCGAGGGATGTTCCGTTCGGTTAGAATTGATTTTTTTTCTCTCATCTAATATGTTTTATGTGTTACTCCTCCATACTAATAGGGGTTGTGATTCATTGGTTATACGCACACATGGTGCGGTTATGTTTGTGTCTTATAGCGGGATTCGAGAGATATGGTGATTGGGGTGTGAAATGGTTGATTGCGCCTTGGTTATAGTCTTTCTAGGCTTTGGTATATTGTGTTGTTTGCTTCCCCATGGTTATGGTCATGTACTTATGTACTTGTTGTCGAATCGCCTATAATTGTTTATTTGAGCATTGGGGCTCGAGGTATTTCATATGGATCGGTGTTTGGATGGGTCACGTATTGCAGCGAGGTTATGATGGGATGTGATCCTTTGTGATAGATTCGTGTGTTTTGGGCTCTACTGTGTGTGATGGGTTTTTAGCATTGCATTATGGTGGTACTTGTTGAACTTGCGGTATAGTTTTCTCATTCGAGTCATTTTCCATGATTGAATACATTGAATTGTTGCGTATTGGTGCACGGATTGCACGATTTGTGGCTCTGTATAGTATTGGTGTGGTGTGTCCGTAGATTAGCTTTTATTTGATAAGTGGAGGTCGTCGGACCTAGAATAGATGTTATCAGATTTGATTACATTATATTTGAAAGGACAATGTCGTTGATCGGCTTAGAAATTGGCTACAGTTCTTATAAAAGGAGAGGGAGCTCCATGACTTATTGATCTGATGAGTGGTTATCGGTTTTTGCATGTTTATTTCATCATCGGCAGCATACATAGGTTTTAGAGTGAGGTTTTTTTTGATATGAGGTTTATTATCGATACCAGGTTTGTTTTGAGCAATTATTGTGGTCAGAAGTTATTGCTACAAGTACGCGAGTTACACGGTATATCTTGTGATTTCATCTTGGGTTATGGTTCTGGCTTGATACAGCTTGTTCAAACTTATAGAGTGTGCAGATGCGAGGTTCGGGGCCTGTAGGAATTCCGGATGTTGGAAGTTGGATTATGTGGTTTACGTTCTAAGGTTGAAGTAATGATCTTCAGTGATGTGGTGTTGTCGGGCCTAGATAGAATAGGGTGATGTGGGATCACCCCTGGGTATGTACATGGTAAGGTTACACGGCAGTTTGATGGCATTGGAAGGACTCTTGGTGCGTTCGAGAATGAATGTATGTTTAAGTGAGGGAGGATGTAACGTCCCGACCGGTACTTTTGAGCATTTGCACTTCGCTCGGTGGTTTGAGGGCATGAGTAGCTCCGTATGATGTATTATAACTTGTGTGAATTATCGGTTTTGGTTTTCGGGTTATTCGCAATCGATTTAGAAGAATGAATTTCATTGTTAAAGCTTTAAGTTGGATGACTTGACTAAGTTTGGCTTTTGTGAATTTGACCCGGGAATAGAGCTTAGATGGTTCCGTTAGGTCCGGATGATGATTTTTGGACTCGGTCGTATGCTTGAATTTGCATTTGGATATTTCTAGAAGGATTCGACACTAATTGGCAGAAGTTGGAAATTTAAAGGCTTTGAAAGTTTCAAAGTTTAACCGGGAATTGACTTTGTGGTTTAGGGAATTGTGAAACTAATTGTGGTTTAGGGAATTGAAATAACTTCGTTATATTATTTGGGACTTGTGTGCAAAATTCGAGTTCATTCCGAGTCGATTTGCTATGTTACAACGCGAGTTTTGGAAGTTGAAAGTTCCTTTAAGTTTGCTTTGAGGTGCGATTCGTCATTTCGATGTTATTATGTGTGATTTGAGGCCTCGAGTAGGTCCGTATTATGTTATGGAACCTGTTGAAATATTTGAACTGTGTCCCGAGGGGCTCGGGTGAGTTTCAGACCAGGTTAAGATAGTGGCAGGACCTATTGTGATCATTTTTGGCTAAAGTTGCTAGTGGCAGGACCTATTGTGATTGCACATGTAGCTGGTTTGCGCAGGTGCGATGGTCACAGAAGCGACAAAGGAGTCGCAGAAGTGGAACTGGGAGCAGGGTTCCGCAGATGCGAGAAATGGGCTGCACCTGCGGAAGAGCGGAAGCGGTGTCTTGGGTCGCAGGGGCGAGGTATGATGTCTATCGTTACCACGTATTCAAGAGGCAGAATACACTATGATTTTCTGATAGCTAGGGAAATGGGGGTTGGCCTCTATTTATAAAGAGTGTTTACCCATCACAAGCCAATTATTATTGGACCTCACTTATACACACACATTGTACTTGATATTAGGCTTTTATTTATGAAAAAATTACTCGACACATCAAATATTTACACTGTATTTATCATTTTTAGATATATTTGAATTTTATAGCAAATTCATGAAATAAGAGATTAATTGTTTTGAACTTAAACAAGAGAGCAACAAACTCTCATATTAGTGATACAAGTTAGTAACAATTGAACAATAGCTATTAGGCTCTAAATTGTAGTGGTTTATGAAAATTCTTCTTTATTTATCCACTGCTTGGGACACGTCACTATCCTTTCAGGCTATAACCAATTAATGTAAGTCCAAATTCCAACAACTTCCTATCTTGAGGTAATTTTAATTTCCTTCATCCTATGAAAATTCTCTCAAAGATTGATTCCATGTATTTCAAGAATGAACAACTTGTATAATATAATAAATATTAAATATTTTGCAAACTTCCTATTTAGAAAGGTTCTTGCAGAAGTACTATCAGCGTATAAGTTGTTGATCATATTATTATGGATGATTTTTGTTCTAAGTTATGCTACGAAATCGGTGAATTACTGAAGAAAGATAAAAGGGCACTTGTGTTTCTTCAGTCTTTAGATGGTCATAGCGCGTCTTCTGAGGAAATACTCATTCTTAGATGCTTGATGATGACAAAAAAAAAGTCATAATTAGAAGAACATTATAGGGAGGGAAGTTAATTTTATCACCACTTTTTCTTTGTCTGTTCAATTCCTAACGCAAATAAGCAATATGCTTTCAAATTATTTACGATCTTTTCAAATCGTTCTACTTTGTGTTCAATTTATACTTTTCTTCTGGTGTAGAGTGTCTCTAGGATTGATTTACTTAATGAAGTTTCTCTATTTGCGGAATTCTTGATTTTATTTGCATGTATTTTGTGGATATTTTATTAACAGTTATATATAAAAAGTTGCACGCAGAACGGGAATTCACAGGTTATTATTGAAGCATGCTATACGAAAAAGGAATTTTCCTGGTGCATTGACAATGGGTATTCAATAGTGGTCACTAAATCATACCCTCTTTTGGTAGTTAATTTTTAAATAGCGAATATAAGTGCTCATGGGACTATCTACTGTTTTACAACCACGGGTCGTCATGACACCTAAATATAAATACCCTCTTTAATATAAATAATTGACTGAAGATATACATGCAACACACATATATAAAGACTAGTATTATTATTTATTATAAAAGTAGTGTCACGATAGGAATCCCAAGCTCGGGGTCGTGATGACACCTAACGTCCATTTGCTAGGCAAGCCAATATTAATTAAATAATTTAATAATCAAACAATTCAAAATAGAATAATAACAATTATTACCGATGATTAAAGTTGAAATATATGAAATAAACCCATAACATAATGCGGTCTAACTCAACCCCAAAAGTCTGGTGTCACAAGTAAATGAGCAACTTGAAGTCTACAAGTATAGTTTGAAATAAATACAACTATTCGAATGAGATAAACAGTAAAGATAGGAAATAGAAGGGGACTTCAAAGTCTGCGAACGCCATAAGCTCTACCTCGAGTCTTCGAAGCAATATGATCCGAGCAGACGCACCTCTAAGCACATGAGTATAATCGACCTAATATACTCTGTAAGTGTCGAACCTAACCTCGACGAGATAGTGACGAGGCTATCACAAGACACCTACGAAAAAGTCATGTACAATATATATATATACATATATAAAAAGCAGCAAAATAACAAGTAGAACGATAAAATATTTACTGGGAGGGGTCATGCGAAAGGGAGATATCATAAAAACAACAAGTACGAAATAACAAAATAACATCTTCCGAAATAAGCAACAATATAACCAAGAAGATCACTAAAACCGGAAATCAAACAAGGCAATGAAATGAAGATGGCACGGCATCACCCTTCGTGAATTTACTCACCAACACGACATCACCCTTCGTGCTTTTACTCTCAAAATCTCTCAATATATGATAATGAATGTAAATAAGGCACGATAACACCCTCCGTGCTTTTCACTCTTCCTCACCAATCAACAATACAAATCCAAATAATAAATGCAAGGCACGAAATAATTTTACTTCATTTATAGTGCTATGATATCAAACTCAACTTTCAAAAATTTCCAACATCTTTAAATAAAAATAAATATGAGACGAATAATTAAAAGTAATAATATAACCTAAGCATGGAGAACAAAGTCAAATAAACAACTTAGAACAAAGAAAATATTCCCACCCGCATGCTTTAACCCAATAACAATGTATATATACTCATCACCTCATATATACATTATTCCCACATATAATTCACATAGCAAATAAACCAACAAGTCCTAATCCCTGAAGTCAAGGTTAACTATGACACTTACCACACTGCGCAACCAAATCAATGCTCAACCGCGACTTTATCTCTAGAATTAGCCTCCAAACCAATCAAATCTAACCAAATATAGTTCAAATAATTCAAAATAGGCTTTAGAAACTACCCACGAGTGAAAAAGATTCAATCTTTAATGATTTTGGAAAAAGTCAACAAAATTCAACTCTGACCTGCGTCAAAATTCTTCAAAGTCTGTGGGAGCCCAAGAACGAAATCCATAGTATTATGCTCTCGCTTCCACTCAGGAATCTCAAGCCTCTGAAGCAAACTGCCAGGCCTCTGATGCTTGAACTTTACCTGCTGGGAATTCAAACACCGAGCCACATACTCTACTATATCTTTATTCATTCTTCACCAATAATGGTGCCTCAAATCCTGATACATCCTGGCTACACCCGAATGAATGGAATAACACGAACTGTGGGCCTCCTCAAGAATCTACTCACGCATCCCATCCACATTGGGCACACAAATTCGACCCTACATCCACAACATCGCATCGTCTCCAATAGAAACCTCCTTGGCATCACTGTGCCGCACGATGTTCTTAAGGACAAGCAAATGAGGGTCATCATACATACACTCTTTGATGCACTCATACAAAGAAGGCCGAGAGACTGTGCAAGCAAGAACCCGACTAGGCTCCAAAATATCTAACCTCACGAACTGATTGGCCAAGGCCTGAACATATGATGCTAGCAGTCTCTCACCAACTGGAATATATGCAAGGTTACCCACACTCATATCCTTTCTACTCGAGGCATCGACACCACATTGGCCTTCCCGAGATGGTACAAAATGGTAATATCATAGTCTTTTAACAGTTCTAACCACCTTCGATCCCTCAAATTAAGATCGTTTTGCTTAAATAAGTGCTGTAGACTCTGATGATTTGTGAATACCTCACACGACACACCGTAGATGTAATGCCTCCAAATCTTCAATGCATGAACAATTGCTGCCAACCCTAGGTCATGAACAAGGTAATTCTTCTCATGAACCTTCAACTGCCGAGATGCGTATGCAATCACCCTACCATCATGTATCAATATTGCACCAAGCCCAATACGCAATGGATTATAATACACGGTGTAGGATCCTGAACGTGTAGGCAACACCAACACCGAGACTGTAGTCAAAGCAGTCTTGAGCTTCTGAAAGCTCAACTCACACTCATCAGACCACCTGAATGGGGCACCCTTCTTCTTCAATCTAGTTATTAGGTATCTGATAGATGAAAACTCCTCCACGAATTAGCGATAATAACCCGCCAAACCTATGAAGATATGAATCTCTGTTGCTGAAGTAGGTCTAGGCCAGTTCTGAACTATCTCAATCTTTTTAGGATTCACTTTAATGCCCTCGGAAGATACCAGATGCCCCAAAAAGGCAACCGAATACAACCAAAACTCACACTTTGAAAACTTGGCATATAACTGACTATCCCTCAAGGTATGAAGTACAATCCGAAGATGCTACTTATGCTCCTTTCGACTATGGGAGTATACCAAAATATCAACAATGAAGACGATCACAAAATAATCCATAAGGCTTGAATACCCGGCTCATCAAATCCATAAATGTCGCTAGGCCATTTGTCAAGCTAAATGACATCACTATGAACTCAAAATGCCCATACCGAGTCCGAAAAGTTGTCTTAGGGACATTCGATGTACTAATCTTCAAGTGATAGTAGCCTGATCTCAAATCAATCTTCAAAAACACTTTGGCACCCTGAAGCTGATCAAATAAGTCATTAGTCTTTGGCAATGGATACTTGTTCTTTATAGTGACTTTGTTCAACTCCCGATAATCAATACACATCCTCATCGTACCATCTTTCTTCTTCACGAACAACACTGGTGCACCCCAAGGCGAGACACTAGGTCTAATGAATAAATGTTCAAGCAAATCTTGCAACTACTCCTTCAGTTCCTTTAACTCAGCTAGGGCCATACGGTATGGTGGAATAGAAATGAGCTGAGTGCCCGGAGCGAAGTCAATACAGAAGTCGATATCTCTATCGGGTGGCATCCCAGGAAAATCTACAGGAAACACCTCTGCAAACTCACACACAAATGGTACTGAATCTATGGAAGGAACCTTCGTACTAGGATCACGAATATAGGCCAAATATTATAGACATCCCTTCTCGACCATATGTCGAGCCTTCACATAAAAAGTAACCTTGCTAGTAGAATGGCCAGGAGTCCCTCTCCACTCTAATTGAGGTAACCCCGACATGGCTAAGGTCATCATCTTTGCATGATAGTCCAATGTAGCGTGATAAGGTGATAGTCAATCCATTCCCAAAATAACATCAACGTACACCATATCACGAAGTAGGAGATCTACACTAGTCTCTAGGGTCCCGATAGAAACAACACACAAGTGATAAACACGATTTACAACAATAGAATCTCCCAAAGCATGGACACATATACAAGAGCACCTAAAGAATCACGAGGCATAACCAGGTATGAAGAAAATAGGATGACACATAGGAATAAGTAGAGCCAGATTAAATAGAACTGAAGCATCTATATGGCACTCTGACCTCTGCCTCTCAGACGGCCTCTAGCTGGCTGGCCTCCACATTTAATGACCTAACTTCAACCTCTAATAGCTTGAATTTCATTTCTACCAGCCTGACCCCCGCCTCTAGCTGGTTGAGCGGGCAGAGCAGCTGGTGCCTGAACCATGGCACAAGAACTCTACTGTGGCATGCCGCCTTGTGACCTCAGATCTCCAAAAGTATAACAAGCCCTCGGCTGCTGCGACTGCTTCCCTTAGAACTGGCCCTATCAACCTGGATAACAACCCTGATAACTCTAGATTGGAGATGCACTAATAGGAGCTGATGGTGCGCTGTAGGCTAGCTGCTTAGGATGAGACCCATAAGAACTACGGCTATTCGAAGCACCATGGGACGCCTGAAGCGCTGACTTAATCGGCCTGGGATGATAGCCTCTACCAAACGAACCTCTACTTCTAGATCAGGTACCACTGAAACCACCGAAATGATGAGGCCTCTTCTCAGATAGTGCCTCTATCCTGACCACAAACCATCTCGATTCGTCTAACAATCTCTACGACCCTCTAGAAAGAAATATCATTTTCGGTCTCCTTAGCCATCTGTAGCCTAATGCTGAAAGTAAGTCCATCAATGAATATCCTCACTCTTTCCCTCTCAATAGGGAGTACGATAACTGAATAGCGATCTAGGTCCACAAATCGGGTCTCACACTGGGTAACCGTTATGCTACCCTGCTGAAGGTGCTCCAACTGCCTACGGTACTCCTCTCTCAAAGTGAAAGGAATAAACTTCTCCAGAAATAACTGCAAAAAAGGATCCCAAGTGTGTGATGGTTAACTAGATGGTCCGATCCACACATAATCTTGCAACCATCTCTTGGACGGACCGGTCATATGAAACACTACAATGTCTACTCCATTGGGCTCAACAATATCCATGTTTCTCAGCACCTCGTAGAAATGGTCCAAATAATCTTGTGGGTCCTGAGAAGGTGCACCACTGAAGTGAATAGGGAATACAATAGAGTGAACTACCCCAACTAGCGGAGCTGCTGAAGTTTGATATATAGGCTCCATCTACTCCGCAGTGTGAGTAGCGGGAGTCTGTACTCCTCCCCCGGCCTGAGAGATAGGTGGTGCCAATGGAAATGCACTGGTCTGGGCCTCACTCTCCATAAGGTCTATTAAATGGACTAGAGCGTATTGAAGCACAGAAGTGGCTATAAATTCCTCCGGGACCTGAGCGGGTCTGACTGGTTCACTCTTAGCTAGGATATGCTCCTCATGATCAATCTGAGGCTCCACAGTTGGTGTTGCTGCACGAGCTCTAGGCTGAGCTCTGCTTCTGCCTCAGCCTCTAGCTCGACCTCGGCCCGACCTCTACCCCTGGTAGTGGCAGCAACAAAGGGCTCCGACTCCTGCCCGACTGTAGATGTTGTGTGTGTTCTCGCAATCTGCGATAGAATAAGAATGAAATGATTCAAACATCAAAGATAGAATAAAATCGCAAGATAGAGAAAGAAATAAGTGAAATTTTCTTAAAACTCCATAGCCTCTAGAAGATAAGTACATACATCTCTACACCGATCCTCCAGACTATACTAAGCTTGCTCATGACTCGTGAGACCTAAAGAACCTAGTGCTCCGATACCAACTTAATGTAATGACCCGATCGGTCATTTTGAACATTTGCATTCCATTCAGCTATTTGAAATCTTTAGTAGCTTCATATGATGTATTATGACGTGTGCGAATGGTCTGTTTTGGTTTTCAGGTCTTTCGAAATTAGTTTGGAAGAATGAATTTCATGTTTGAAGCTTTAAGTTGGAAGAGTTGACCAATTAGATTTTATAGTATTTGACCTCGGAAGAAACTTTTGATGTTTCTATTAGGTCCTGATGATGATTTTGGAATTGGACATATGCCCAAATTTGCATTTGGATATTTCTAGAAGGTTTCAGCACTAATTGACAAAATGTTGGAAATTTAAAAGTTTAGAATGTTCATAAGTTTGACAAGGAGTTAACTTTGATAATATCGGGTTCAGAATTTTGTTCCGAAAATTTGAATAGTTTCGTTATGTCATATGGGACTTATGTGAAATATTTGAGATCATTCCGAGTTGATGTGATAGGGTTCGGCATGAGTTTTGGAAGTTAAAAGATTCAAAGTTCATTAATTTTGATTCGAGGTGTGATTCATCATT
The DNA here is from genome assembly GCF_000390325.3 of Nicotiana tomentosiformis. Taxonomy (NCBI): domain Eukaryota; kingdom Viridiplantae; phylum Streptophyta; class Magnoliopsida; order Solanales; family Solanaceae; genus Nicotiana; species Nicotiana tomentosiformis. The sequence goes on from NC_090817.1 coordinate 28,869,131, forward strand.
TCGATGTTGATATGTGTGATTTGAGGCCTCGGGTAAGTACGTGTTATGATATGGGACTTGTTGGTATATTTAGACGGGGTCTTGAGAGGCTCGGGAGAGTTTCGGACATGATTCAGATCATTTTGGAAATTTTTGGTTAAGACTAGTTTGTGGCAGGATCTGGTGTGATCGCACCTGCGGCTGGTTTTGCGCAGGTGCGGTGGTCACAGATGCGGAAGTATGTTCACACCTACTATGAAGGCTTTGGGCTACCTCCGCAGAAGCGGAATTTGTAGTGCACCTGCATGCGCGCAGAAGCGAGATCATGAGAGCAGGTGCTGACGTTTGCGCAGATGCGCGTTTAATTGTCGCACCTGCGATGTCGCAGGAGCGAATGTTTTTTCATAGGTGAGAGGGAATTCTATAGCTCATTCTGCATAAGCGGACGTCACATCGCAGAAGTGATGCTTCAGAAGCAGCTCATTTGATCGCAGATGCGAACATTGCTGGGAAGAACCTATATTTCGAGGTTTTGGTCGTTTATTCACATTTTTGGATTTTGGAGCTCGGTTTGGGCGACTTTGAAGAGGAATTTCACCACCCAGATTGGGGTAAGCATTATTGACTCGCTTTTGATTATATTTCATGAATTAATCTTCGTTTTCGGCATTTGGTTATTGATTTTTAAAGACAAATCAAAGGAATTGTATATAATTTCATAAAATGAATTTTTGAGGTTTGAACATCGATTCGGAGTCGGATTTGAGTAAAAATAGTATGGTTAGAATCGTAATTGAATGATTTGTCGGATTTTATGAGTTTCATCGGGTTCTGAGGTACAGACCCAGGTTTGACTTTTTGGTTGATTTTGGGGTTTTGAATAAAGATTCTACCTTTATTATTTGAAATTGTTTCCTTAAGTGTTATTTGATGTATTTGAGTTTCTTTTGGCTAGTTTTGAGCCGTTCAGAGGTTGATACACGTAGGATGAAATTTTTAGGAGTATTGTTTGGCTTGCTCGGTATTGGACTCGGCTTGTTCGAGGTAAGTAACACTTCTAAACTTAGTGCTGAGGGTATGATCCCCTGAATATACGTGTTATGTGTATGGTGTTGAGCTGACGCACATACTAGGTGACAGGCATGTGGGCGTGCGCCATGTGAATTACAACTCGATTGATTCTGTGGTACTGTGCAGTTACCTAATCTTGTCTTTATCCACGAAATTTCTACGTGATAGAGTAATTGAGCTATGATCCATGTTAGAAACCATGTTTAGGCAATATGCTTATCCTGTTGGGACCCACTGAGGTCATTCCTATTGTTGAGCTATTTTCTTAAATTGCAATTACATATTCAGTCATACTCATTCATTGCATATATCATATCTCAGTCTTCGATATCATTAGTCTCACATCATATTATCATCATTTGGGCTAATTGGCATGAGATTTGTGAGGCCGAGAGACTGGAGAGATTGATGAATAAGTGAGGCCGAGGGCCTGATTGTGAGGTTGTTTATGGGATCTCTGCACGCCACAACATGCTTTATTGATTCATGCCATGATTGACATACATTAGCGCTTGGACGGGATCTGCCTCTTCAGAGTCTGACTTACTAGTAGTGAGCGCAGGTACCTACTGAGTGTGAGTACCGAGTGCGAGGGCAAGCGTCTAGAGTGAGTGCCGAGTGATTGGGAGGACTGAGTGACTGTGATAACTGAGTGATTGTGATGACTGAGTGACTAGGAGGACCGAAAAAATTGATACTCTGAGAGTATGCATATGGTTTTATCACTGCTTTGCATGGCATTTGACATTTACACTTGACATACAAGCATAGAGATGCATTTCCTCATGCTGTACATTATTGTGTCTTTCATGACTTCCCATGCTCATTGACATGTAGGCATAGAGATGTACTTTTCTCATGCCGTTTGATAATAAAACATCTTATCTATTATTGAATATTTTTGGAAAAAATCATAGTTTTTTGATTTACCCATATTTTAGCGATTTCAGTAAAAGATTTGGGTTTTACTGTCATACTTGAAGAGTATGCCTATTTTCCAGAACTGTGAACGAACTGAGCATTATATGTTTGAGTTATTACTTGTACTGCTTTGGTTATAATGTTATGAGTTGTTAATGGCTGTTGGTTTTGGACTATGACCTTTGTCCAAGCTCGTCACTACTTTCAACCTAAGGTTAGATTTGTTACTTATTAAGTACATGGGGTCGGTTGTACTCATACTACACTTCTGCACCTTGCATGCTGAATTTTGGATGCTGATGTTGCTGTGTATGGCAGGAGATGGCGTTAAAGATGTACCTACATTCCGATCACAGCTGCCTCTTGTTGTTGGTAGATTTAGAATTATTAATTTGTTCATGTATATTTCAAACATATGATGTATTTATTTCATAACAACTTTGTAAACTCTAAATCTTAGCAGCTCATTATTTATACTACCAGTCCTTAGGGACTTATATAAAGTTTAGTTTCGTTATCATTATTTCTCTTATAAATCTCATTAAATTGGATTGTTGTTAATTGGCTTACCTAGCGGGTTAGGGTTAGGTGCCATAATGAATAGTTAGATTCTTGGATCGTGACAAGTTAGTATCAGAGCTCTAGGTTCATCGGTTCTATAAGTCACGAGCAAGTGTTTAGTACAGTCTTGCAGATTGGTATGATAACGTTCATACCTATGTTTGGGAGGCTACATAGCATTTAGGATAAACTTCCCATCTTTCTTTCTTTATCATGCGGCGTTGATTCAGCTTGAAGCGTACCTATTTGAATTTCTCCCACTCACTCGTATGCGTATGTGGGCGCTCAGTATCAGTTGTGCATCGACGACTTGTGATTTCATGGATGTGGTGCGAGATGTGTTTTCTGTGTGTTGATGATGGGCCAGTCTGGAGGACTTGAGGCTGGATTTTGACTGTAACTTGAGCACGGTGATTTCAGTTATGTGAGCACGTGCTTTTGGACCTATATTTCCGGTAGTGTCCCTATGAGTGAAATTTGTGGCTCGATGAGTGGTTGAATGGCTATGTGATGAGTATAATGTGACTGCAGGATGTGTTCAGATGGTTTTGAATATGACGAAAAGAGTTTGCTTGAGATGTAAAAAGGACTATTGGGTGCTTGATTTCTGTCTTGATATGATGTACAATCTCGAGTTATGATTGTGTAGAAGGATCCTTCATGTTGTTTAATTGTGGAATAAATTAGATTCTCATGTCTTGTTGATACGTTTAAACTCAGGAAGACTAAGTGATTATGTAGTAATTATGGTTGCGAAAGGGTATAGAAAGATGCCAATTTGAGTTTGAGCAGGTGGGTTATCTCCTGCGGGGTGGTCTACGAAGGTATGATCCTTATAATGTTGTGTTGATGATTTCTTTTCTACCAGTGGGTTATATGTGTTGAGATATGAGTTTGGATTGGTTGAAAAAGTTGACTTGACTATCACGAGGATGAATGCGAGCTTAGCAGATGATTTGAGGTATTATATGGTTTGTGTTACCCGAGCTTATGAAGGATCTAGTTGAATCTCACTACGGTACTATGGCAGTAATAGAGTATGGATATGGTAAGTTATCAGATGATTTATTCTATGTCTTTGAGCTAAGTGGGGGAGTCTGCTAGCGACGATTTGATTGCATAGTTATGTGTTAAATACTAGGTTTGGTCTGAGGCATATTGGTAGATCAGTTATGACTTGCATAGGTTGAGATCGAGGATGACTCGAGTAAGAAAATTTTTGGATATGGGTTATAGTTCACTTTATGGGTAAATGAAAATCATGGGGTGATTTGAGTTGATATTCGTGACGGATGTAGTGCGCATTGAGTAGGAATTCGCTGTAAGGTCCCGTAGAAATTTAAACCAAAAACTCGGGGTTTCGTGGTGCCATGATAGATTCCTGCATTATTATAGTAGAAATTCTTCGGACTTTTTGGATTGAACAGTACCCTACGAACTGAGAGGAAAATATTTCGCAGAAGAACACGTTTCTACGGCCCATTATGCGGCCGCATAATCACTCTGCGGGCCGCATAATGGCCGCAAAGTGAAGCAGTAAGTTGGCCAATTTGAGGTCAGCTTTGTGGTCGATTATGCGACCGCATAACCACTATGCGGACCGCATATCGGTCGCATAATCCCTCTTGGATTTTTACGGAGGGAATCTGCGGTGCATTATGCGACCGCATAACAAGTATGCGGACCGCATACTGGTTGCATACCTGGGCCGAAAGTTCAGGCCCCTGAAGGCCATTTTTGAGGCCACTTTACGGACCGCATAACCATTATGCGGTCGTATATGCTCATTTATGATATTTCTAGCGAGAGAGAGAGAGAGAGAGAGAGAGAGGGTTCAATAGGGAGGGCCTAATTCCCATCAATTAATCTTCAACCATCACTCAAAGCTTGGAAATATTCAAGTAGAGCACCAAATTCTTCATCCAAAAAGGTAAGACTTCATTACCCCAGCTTTTAATTTCAAATATAGCTATAATGGGGTATTAGTGTGATACTTCATGGGTATGAGGGTGGTTCATCTTGCATGCATGTGATAAAGAGTGTGGGAAATAAAACTTGAACTAGAACCATGAACATTTTCCTAATTTTGGGTTCAATTTGTATATTGCAAAAATAGATTGAGGTTGCTAAGGGTTTCGGATAATTGTAGAGTCTAAAGAAGCGCAATTGAGGTATGTATGGCTAACTCTTATCTTCTTAGAATCGAACTCCTGGAGTCCGAATAATTGGTGTAAGTTCCAACTTGATCATACTAGAATTGTTTTCCTTAGTGTGTTGGATTGAAAGATTCATGTTCCCTAATTGTTTTAGATGGTTACCATGTCATCATGCTATTTGAGAATGAAATCATGATTTTCCGAGCTCCTTCCCTTATGTGTGAAATGCCATATGTGAACGAATACAAAGGGAAAGACTTGAATTGTAAAATGTTCCCAAGTGCCAAGAACTACTTAATAAATGAGGTTGTTTGTGCCATGTAACGAAATGTGGGAAAGAGATGTGAATTGAGTGAACAATTGAAAGAGGTTATGTCTCAAGTGAGATGTCTTAGCCGATCGGGCCGAGATCGGACGCCATGCTGTACACATGGTGGAATTTGTGTTGGAATTATTGATTTACAATATGGATATGGATATGTCTCACTTGAGATGGCTTAGCCGGTCGGGCCGAGACCAGACTTCGTGTAAAAACACAGTGGCATTGTGAGTTGTGGCTTTGGCACTAAAGATTATTAACCTATGTGATCTTACTTGGTGTTTCTTTGTATTTCTGTGAAGTACTTATTGATTATTATGACTGCCTTCTCGTTGTTTCACTGTTCATTCTACTAAGATTGTTGTTTGCCTTACATACTAGTACTATTCGACAGTACTAACGTCCCTTTTGCCGGGGGCGCTACATCTCTAAATGGATGTAGGCGGTTCCATCGCAGATAGTGCCGATCACATATAGTGGTGCTTTATTTCTCTCCTCACATCAGTCTTGGTAAGCCCCATTTCTCCCAGGGGTCATGTAGTCCTTCTTTTGTATAAGTTTTCATATTTTGAGGTATAGCCGGGGCCTTGTTGCCGGCATTGTCATGTTTCTCTTTTGTACCCTTAGAGGCTCCGTAGATGTTTATGTGGGTCATGTATGTATGTTGGGGTGGTCGTTGGATCGAGTTGTATTTTGGAAACTCATCTATGGCATAATGTACGTATATAAGGAAAAATAAACTAGCAACGTTTATATATTTATATAACTGATCTCTCCCCTATTTTACAAATGGTGATGCGTTCCCTTTTTGGATAATGAATGAGTCGGATAGGTTAGGTTTAATAGGCTTGCTCGATCGGGTTCACTCAGTTGAGCACCAGTCACGCTCCCCGAGTTTGGGGCGTGACATTTGCTCGGTTGCTTAGAGGTGTGGATTACTTCTTTGGGTGTTATTATGCTAATGGGACACAAGTCGTTCGCCCGTTTGGGGAGATGCAATTGAGATTTGAGCAGAGTGGATGACTCTCGAGAAGGTTCTAATGCATTCAAGATTTATGTTGTAATTGAGAATTTTTTCGGGTTTATATATGGCTAAGATCTGATATGTGCATTGGATGGTGCTGGGACTTGCGGTATTTCTGTATCACAATGGATTTTACATTTCAGTATCAAAGAGGTAAAATGAACAATGTTAGATTCACAGAAAGTCTCTTCAAAGTGGATGTCTCGATTGTGGTGCTTTTGGGGTTCTTAAGATGGAATACAACGGCTTATCGGCTTTAGGACGGCATGGTTTTATGTTAGGATCTCTTGTGGTGAGCTTTGGGTAAGGATCGTGGTGTTCTGGAAAGGAGAAGTGTTAGCTTGAAAGTAATTTGGAAGGAACTCGGAGAAATATCATAGCTTGGCAGTAGGTTGGACCATCACGTTAATGGATATGATCGGTTCTTTGAGTACTTTTAATGTGGTGAGTCTCTACATGTGTTTTATGGAAATACTCTTGGGATTGGCGACCTGTGTGTCTTGGTTGAGTTAGAGGGATTCAATTCTAATGGCTTGGTTATGTGCAAATGGGTTTCGAAGTATTCTCGATGTTTTCTGCCACAATTTGAGATGGATATTATCTACAAGTATGAGTGGTATGTTGTGTGCTGTGATTTTCTCCTGGATGGGCTCAAGTGGATGGTTTTTGACTGATCAGGTATGTATTCTGATTGTGACATGGAGTTGATAATGAGATTCTCATGCTTTTCACATGATGGCATGATAGATGCGATGCATCCTATGGGATTGAGATTTGAATGTACAAGGTAGCAGTTCAGTTTTTGAAGGGAATGCCATGAATTATTAGACAACATGGATGATTTTAGATGACAATATGAATGATATTACTACTTGGTATTGCCTGAGAAGGGTGCATATTTCAGAAGGCGCACTGTGTTTTGGCTTGCAGATGCTTTATTGGTATTGCGGTACTCGCCTAGTTGATCGACTCTGATGTTCAGATTTTGCTAGGTGGCATGGAAGAATTATAGAAGTATTTCTCGTGGGTCATTTAGGCTATATGTGTTATGGTTAGGTTATTGCGGACTTTTGGAGGGTTATTCACCTATTTGTTGATGACCAGGGTTGATTTGAGGGCTCATTGGTAGGCCTAATGAGGATATGTATTCTACACTAGGTAGGATTGGTTGACTCTGTACTTTTATTGTTGAGGGATATGCCATTCGGTTAGAATTGATCTCATCCTCATCTGGTATGTTCTATGTATTACTCTTCTATGCTACGAGGAGTTGTGATTTGTTCATTATATGCATACATGGTGCGATTTTGTTTGGGCCTGGTAGCGGAATTTGAGCGAGATGGGTATTAGGGTGTCAAAGGATTGATTGCGCATTGTTTATGCTCTTTTCGGGATGTGGTATATAGTGTTATTCACTTCTCCATGGTTATGGTCATGCACTTCGTGCACCCGATGTTAAAATTGTATGTGGTCATTGATTTTGATCATTGTGGCTGGAGGAATTTCATATAGACCGGTGGTTGGATGGGGTCATGCATTTCCGCAGAGTTACGTTGGGATATGATCCCTTATGAGTGATGGGTGCATGGTATTGCGTTGTAGTGGTACTTGTTGAGCTTGCATGATAGTTCTCTCATTTGAGTCATATTCCATGATTGAGTATATTTGAATTGTTGCTTATTGGTGCACGGATTGCATGGTTGGGACCCACTAAAGTCATTTGAGCTATATGCTTATCTAGTTAGGACCCACTAAGGTCATTCCTGGTGTTGAGTTATTTTCTTAAATTGCAATTATATACTCATTCGTTGCATATCATATCTCAGTCTCTGATATCATTTGTCTTACAACATATTATCATTATTTGGATAGATTGGCATGAGATTTGTGAGGCCGAGAGACTGGAGAGATTGATGACTGTGTGAGGGCGAGGGCCTGATTGTGAGGATGTTTATGGGATCAGGATGCATGCTACAACATGCTTTATTGATTCATGCCATGATTGGCATACATTAGCGCTTGGGCAGGATCAGCCCCTCCGGAGTCTGACTTACTAGCAATGAGCGCAGGTACCTACTGAGTAAGAGTGCCGAGAGCGAGTGCCTAGTGATTGGGAGGAGAGAGAAACTGTGAGGACTGAGTAAATTGATACTCTAAGAGTATGCATATGGTTTTATTACTGCGTTGCATTGCATTTGACATGTACACTTGACATACAGGCATAGAGATGCATTTCCTCATAGTACACTATTATGCCATTCATGACTTTCCATGCTCATTGACATGTAGGCATAGCGATGTACTTTCCTCATGCCATTTTATTATGAAACATCTTATCTGTTATTGAAAGGTTTTGGGAAAAATCATAGTTTTTAGATTTACTCATATTTTGGTAATTTCGGTAAAAGATTTGGGTTTTACTGTCATACTTGAAGAGCATGCCTATTTTTCGAAACTGTGAATGAGCTGAGCATTATTCTTTTGAGTTATTACTTGTACTGCTTTAGTTATATTGATACGAGTTATTACTGGCTGTTGGTGTTGGATTCTGACCTTTGTCCAAGCTTGTCACTACTTTCAACCTAAGGTTAGGTTTGGTACTTATTGATTACATGGGGTCGGTTGTAGTCATACTACACTTCTGTGCCTTGCGTGCAGATTTTTGGATGCTGATGTTATTGTGTATGGCCGGAGCTGGCGTTGAAGATGTAACTACGTTCCGATCATAGATGCCTCTTGTTTTTGGTAGCTTTAGAATTATTAATCTGTTCAACAGATGATTTATTTATTTCATACCAACTGTGTAAACTCTAAATCTTAGCAGTTCATGATTTGTTTTACCACTCCTTGGAATTTATATAAAGTTCAGTTACAATATCATTATTTATCTTAGTAAATCTCATTAAGTTGGATTGTTGTTAAGTCTCTTACCTAGTAGTTTGGGGTTAGGTGCCATCATGACTAGTTAGATTTTTGGGTTGTGTCACTTATCACGACCCGGAATACCAACCTCGGGGTCGTGATGGTGCCTAATGTACACTTGCTAGGCAATCCAACATTAGTTAGACAATTTAATAATTAAACAGTTCAAAATAGAATAATAACAATTATTAACGATGATTAAAGCTGAAATATATGGAATAAACCAATAACATAATGTGGTCTAACTCAACTCCAGAAGTATGGTGTCACAACTACATGACCAACTAAAAGTCTACAAGTATAGTTTGAAATAAATACAACTGTTTGAATGAGACGCACCTCTAAGCACCGCTGGGACCAATATCAATATTTACACAAGAAGTGCAGAAGTGTAATATGATTACAACGACCCAATATACTCCGTAAGTGTCGAGCCTAACCTCAATGAAGTAGTGACGAGGCAATGACAATACACATACATAAAAACTTTGTATATATATATATATATATATATAAAGCAATAATAAAACAAGTAGAACGGTATAATATTTACTGGGAGGGGACATGCAAAAGGGGAGATATCATAAAAATGACAAGTACGAAATCACAAAATAACATCATCCTAAATAAGGAACAATATAACCAAGGAGTCACTAAAACCGAAAATCAAACAAGACAATGAAATGAAGATGGCACGGCATCACCCTTCGTGCTTTTACTCTCGTCTTCACCATGTAATATCATAGATAAAATGGCACGGCTTCACCCTTCGTATCTTTGCTCTCAAAATATCTCAATATATGATAATAAATGTAAATAAGGTACGGCAACACCCTTCATGCTTTTCACTCTTCCTTACAAATCAACAATATAAATCCAAATAATAAATGCAAGGCGGGAAATAATTTCACTTCATTTATAGTGCCGTGATATCAAACTCAACTTTCAAAAATTTCAAACATCTTCAAAATAAAAAAAATAATATGAAACGAATAATTAAAAGTAATAATCTAACCTAAGCATGGAGAACATAGTCAAATAAAGAACTTAGAACAAAGAAACAACTCTCACCTGCATGCTTTAACCCAATACCAACGTATATGTACTCGTCACCTCACATATACATCATTCCCACACATAATTCACCTAGAAAATAAACCAACAAGTCCTAATCCCTCAAGTCAAGCATGATACTTACCTCACTCCACAACCAAATCAATGCTCAACCATGGCCTTTCCTCTATAATTAACCTCCAAACCATCAAATCTAACCAAATATAGTTCAAATAATTCAAAATAGGCTTTAGAAACTACCCATGAGTGAAAAAGATTCATTCTTTAATGATTTTTAAAAAGTCAATAAAAGTCAACCTCGGCTTGCTTGGTCAAAATCCGAGATTCGGACCAAAATCCAATTACCCATTCACCCCCGAGCCCAGTTATGTAATTAGTTTCGAAATCCGGCCTCAATTTGAGGTATAAATCTCAATTTTTCAAAATCCCTAATTTTTACCTAAATCCCTAATTTCTACCATGAAAAAGCTTAGAATGAATGTTAAAATCAATGGGTGTTTATGGAAATATAATGAAACAAGTTAAAATCTACTAACCTATGAAGTTGGGATTAAAAACCTCTTCCAAATCGCCTCTAGGCCGAGCTCAAACATGGAAATGGTGAAAATTGAAGAGAATCTCGGTTTTAGAGTGTTTAAATCACTGGACATTAGGTGTTCATCGCGTTCGCGAAATACCTGATGCGTTCACGAAGCATCAGCAGCCAAAGGCTTTCGCATTCGCGAGATATTCTTCGTGTTCGCGGAGGCTTACTCCCCCCAGCCTTCGGGTTTGAGAGCTAAGGATAGCGTTCGCGAAGGGTAAGCCCCCAATTACTTTGTGTCGCGACCGTTTTCGCGCGTTCGCGAAGAAAGGTTCCTCCCCAGTCTCATTTTGCTCCTTTGCAATCGCGAAGTACAAAGTATCAGACATCCGCAGATAGCTGAAACCAGCAAGTTTCTAACTACAAAATGATTTGTAGCCTATCCGAATCTCAACTGAGCCCCCCGGACTCCAAACCAAACATGCACACAAGTGTAATAACATCATAAAAACTCTCTCGAGTTGTCCTAATTCTCCGAGTCCTTCCCGAATTGCCTTTCAAATTGATACTTCTCCTTGCTAGAACACTACGATCCTTAACCAAACGTGCCCCATGAACTCTAGCATGGAACCACACCGCCCTAAGGCTCATAAGCCAGCGAATTCCCTCTTAAGCACCCCAAAAGCACCACAACTAAGATACCCACTCTGGAGTGACCTTCCGTGAAACTAAAGCCACTTCTTTCCCCTTTCCTGATACTGAAATGTAGAATCCATAAGGATATAGAAATACCGCGAGTCTCGACACCATCAAATGTAAATCTCGGCTTCTAGCCATATACAAATCCTGAAAAATTCTCAATTGCTACATATATATATCTTGAACCCATTAGAACCCTCTCGATAGCCTTCCACTCCTCTCAAATTTCAATTAAACCAACCAGACAGACCGAACGACTTGTGCACCATTAGCACACCAACAGCTAAGGAAGTAATCCACACTCCTAAGCAACCGGGAAAATTCCTACTCCATGCACACTACACCCTTCACGAATAACCACTCAATTATTTCATGATTCCCATATACTCATAGAGTGTAATACAACCTGTATCCGGTAATTCCTTTACTCGAGTCATCCTCGATCTCCACCTCTGCAAGTCATAACTGATTCACAAGTATACCTCGAACCGAAACCAATCCAACACATAACCGTGCAATCAACTTGTCGCTAGCAGACTCCCCGACTTGGCTAAAAGCCATAGATCAAAACACATAATAACTCAAAATACCCATACTCTATTACTGCCACAATACCGTAGTGAAATTCAACTGAATCCTTCTTAAGCTCACATGCACAACCCATATAGTACCTCAAATCATCTGTAAATCTTACATTCACCCTAGTAACAGCCAAGCCAACTCCCATCAGTGATCTAAACTCAAATTGCAACACCTATAATTCACTGGCAAAAGGGAACTCTCTACAAAACAACATAGGGATCACACAACCTCAGGATACCCTGTAGAAGATAACCCACCTGCTTAGTCTCAATCTGAAATCTCTTCTTACCCTTTCACAACCACAACTACTATGCAATCGCTTAATCTTCCTGAGTCTGATCTCAACAATAAGACACAAGAACCTAATTTTTTCTGGCATTAAGCAACATGAAAGATCCTTTAATACACTCATAACTCGGAACCATACGTCACATCAAGACAGAAACAAAACACCCAATAGTCCTTTCTACATCTCAAGTAAACTTTTCTCGTCACATTCGAACAATCTGAACACATCTCGCAGTCATGTCATACTCACCACATAGTCTTCCAATCACAAATCCCATTAATAGGGACACCACCGGACATATAAGTCCCAAAAGCACGTGCTCACATAATCGAAATCTCCGTGATCAAGTTACATGTCAAAACCTGGCCTCAAGTCCTCCAGACTGGCCCATAATCAACATGCCAAAATCATATTTCACATCTCAACCATGGAATCACAAGCCGTCGATGCACAACTGATACCGAGTGCTCATATACGCATACAAATGCAAGGAAGGAATTCAAAGAGTTACGCTTCAAGCTGAATCAATGTCGCACGATAAGGAAAGAAATATGGGAAGTATATCCTAAATGTCCTGTAGCCTCTCAAAGATAGGTATGGACGTCATCATACCGATCCACAAGGCTCTACTAGACACTTGCTCATGATTTGTAGAACCTATGAACCTAGAGCTCTAATACCAATCTATCACGACCCAAAATTCGCTAGTCGTGATGGCATCTAACCCAACCTGCTAGGTAAGCCAACTAATAACTGTCCAATTTCAATAATAGTAATAAGACAATCAAACAAAGGAATTATCTGAATCTTAAACCTTTTCCGAGGACTGGTAGTACAAATCATGAGCTTCTAAGAATAGAATTTACAAAGCTGATATGAAGTAAATACATCTTCTGTTTGAAAAGTACATAAACAAAGTTTTTATAAATCTAAGGCTACCATGGACAAGAGGTAGCTACAACAGGAACGCAGGTACATTTTCAAATCCGGCAACCATCGAGCACAGCAACAACAATAGCCAATATTTGCACGCAATGTGCAGAAGTGTAGTATCAGTACAACCGACCCCATGTACTGAGTAAGTAAAAAATCTAACCTTAAGTTGAAAGCAGTGACGAGCTAGAACATAAGGCGGGGCCAACACCAATAACCAATAGCAGTTCATAACAACGTAGAGCATATAAATAAGAAAAAAAACTCAGAGATAAAAATGCTCAGCATTTTCACAGTTTTCCAAAAATAGTCCCACTTACCGAAATCGTCGTAAAATATGAGATAGTTTGAAAAACTGTAAATTTTTCCAAAACAATCCTTCCCACAATAAATTAGATGTTTCGTTTTTATTTCCAGATAGCAAGTGTGAAATACCTTTCTATGCCCACATATCAATGTGCACAAAAAGAAAAGGTCATAAATGATGTGATACCATACAACATGAGGAAACATACATCTCTATGCCTGTATGTCATTTGTGTATGACAATGCTATGTATCTCAGAGATGAATCATGTACTCACACTCTCAGAGTACTCAATATCACTGTCTCACACTTTCCACTCATCATGCTCAACCACTCGGTACTGTATATGGCCCATACGGCCTAGGGAAATCCATCCTGGAACATATACAACACTGACTATATGTCACCCAGTACCGAGGAAAAATGGCAATCCAACCCTTTAGAGAAATCCATCTCCAAGTATCAAGTACTTTGGACAAATCCATGTCCAGGGAAATCCATCCCTCAATAATATCATCCGCGCTCACAAGGTGTCTGTACAGACTCCGGAGGGGCTCCTACAGCCCAAGCGCTATCATAAGCCAGATCCTGGCATAAATCAATATAACATGATGCGACGTGCAGCCCGATCCCATAACTGTTACTCATAATCATGCTCTCAGCCTCACTCAGTTAACAATCTCTTCAGTCTTATTCACGGGCTCACAATGTCATGAAACTAGCCCGACAACAATGATATGATGTATCAATAAATAACAACTGAGACTAAGATATGAATGCATGCATATGACTGAGTACGAAATATTAATGAAATCAGTGAGATGGCAGTAAGAAACGACCACTATGGGTCCTAACAATATCAGCATAAAGCCTAAATAGGTTATCTAGCATGATTGACAGCTCAGTTACTTAATCACATGGTGAAAACACAGATATTAACAAAATAGGGCCACTAAACAGTGCCATGAAAACAACGGAGTCACAATTCACCGGGCACACGCCCATACGCCCTTCACCTAGCATGTGCGTCACCTCATCATCAATCACATAGCACGTAATTCGGGGTTTCATACCCTCAACACTAAGTTTAGAAGAGTTACTTATCTCGAACAAGCCAATTCCAATACCGAGCAAGCCAAGCGATGCTCCAAAATTGCCATTTGGCACGTTCTAGCCTCCGAACGGCTCAAAACTAACCAAAAACAACTGAAATACATCAAACAATGCTAAAGGAACCAATCCCAATCGAAAAAGGTTGAATCTTTAATCAAAAGCCCAAAATCGGCCAAAATGACCAATCCGGGCCCGCGCCTCGAAATTCAACAAAACTCATAAAATCCGATAACTCATTCAATTACGAATCCAACCATACTAGTTTGACTCAAATCCGACTCCGAATCGATGTTCAAAACTCAAAAATGCTCTTTATTAAATTTTAGACAAAACCCCCAAATTGCACTTTGAAATCATCAATCAAATGCCAAAAACGAAGATGAATTCATGAAATATAACCAAAATCGAGTATAGAACACTTACCTCGATTCATATGGTGAAAATCGCCTCCAAACATTGTCCAAATCCGAGCTCCCCAACTCAAAATGTGACCAAATGAACAAACATTCAATATTAAGAACTTTTGCCCAGCTGTTCTGCCTCGTTTTGAATGCCAAACCATCCCAAAACATCCTTTTGATACCTCCAATATATTCCTTGTGAAACTTCAGTCAAGATAGGCTTTTGAATCACTCCATTTGATCTTATAATGAAGGAGATATGTTGGTTTCAATATTTTAAAATATTTCAGATTTTTAAATACGAAGTCAGTGGCAATTTTGTAATTAATCTGAAAAACTCTTACAACCCAATTCTTAGTAAAATGACCATAAAATCCTCATACGATGTCCAAATTCGACAATCCTTTTTGCTACGGATCTGTAGTTACGATACGGGTCTAATTCTTCAACCAAAACAGAAATCGGAGCTTATTTGTTCCATGTGGTACCATTTATGCTTGAAGAAACGACATCGAAACATAAGAAAAATGAGTGCAACACAACCCAATTCTATCCAAAACTCACCCGAGCCCCTCGGAACCCTGTACGAACATACCAACAAGTCCCACAACATAACACAGACTTACTCGAGGCCTCAAATCATGCATAACAAGATAGAAACGATGAAACACACCTCAAAAATGATGAACTTTTGAACTTTCGACTTCCAAAAAATCGCGCCGAAACATATCAAATCAACTCGGAATAAACTCAAATTTTGCACACAAGTCCTAATACATCATACAGAGCTACGTGTGCCTCCAAACTACCAAGAAAATTGCAAATTCTCAAAATGACCATTCGGGTCGTTACACATTCTCCACCACTTAAACATACGTTCGTCTTAGAATGTGCCAATAACTGTTCTAGAGTTTCCCAAAATCATTGTTTAACACCTCGTGCACCTACCCATGGCACCACAACCCATCTGGGCACATTAGCTCGAGCCAGAATAAAGATCCTTCCTGCTACCTTAGCCCTCAAGCATTAGAACCATATTCCAACATCCAGAATTCTTTACGAGACCTGATTCTAGCATACGAACGTCGTATCAATCTCAAACCGCTGTACCAAATATGATCATGCACCCATGCTGAAACCACACAATGCACCGCATAATTCGTATGCCCATAATAACTTCTGCACTAACATGATGTTCGTAGTATACCTCATAACACATATAAGCCATGTTCCAACCCTCGCAATACTGTGACGATGAAAGAGACATGTAGAATCTCATAACCACTCGCTAATCAAATATCCATGGAATTTATCCGCTCAACGAGAGCCCTTGCATAATTCTGAATTGAATAGTGACATTTTACCTCTAATAAATCTGATTGCATTTTACCCAGTACAAGTTGCTCGACCGATAAGCCACATCAAAACCCACCTAAAATCTTCTGCGACGACATCAATGCGCCAATAAGCTACAACTCGAATATGACTTATATGGAAGAATGAACTCTGACAAAGAACTACCCAGCCCACATAATAAATAAAACAGCCAAATAGATGCTATAAGCCTATCTTAGAGATGAGAAACGAGGCACACAAAATAGTTATAAGGAACCGTACTTAACATCTCACTATTGAAACATGCAACTCGATCCATACATGATACCTGTGGCGGCGTGCCACCCGATAGACACATAACCATCAGCAGGGAAATACCATCAAGCCATAATGCTCAAACTGATGAAATGCTTGAATATCGACCACTAGCACGCCAAGTGCATAAATACCTCCCTAAGGAGACGGATAGTGCCATGCGCTACAAAACTCGAGCTCGACTAAGGTGTAATAAACGACAAGCTACACAGGAGCACAACACACGTGCGAATAATTAAGCCGACTCACAACCCACATGGAATAATAGAGTGCACCTGAAATAGTCGACACTAGGAATATCATCCACTACGCCCGAAGAATCATCCATAAGCAATGCCAAGCTGACTAAGCATATCCAATCTGGCATAGAATATACATTCACATTAGGCCTACCCACAAACCTCTAGCCAATTCCGATCATCTCCAAATAGGTATTTAACCTCCCCAAGATCCACAATGACCCTATCCATGACACATACGATCAATCATCAAATCCGGAATAACTTGTATAGTCCTCAACCAATGGAATAGAGCGTCTCTCAAACATAAACTCTCCAATCAGTGACAATTCTAGAATCTCTATACATAATTTAAATCTCTACCCCCTTAAAGGACTGACACACCATACACATATGGTCATCTCATGGGAGTCACTCCACGACCTTCTGCACCAGGTAGCAGGGTCTGCACATCCATCCCACCAACCGTACAAATTTTGCAATGCAAATCAAGAATCCACAAATCAATACACAATGCCTCTTACACAGAACACCGTTCTCAGGCGACACTAAGATAGCGCTAGCATACTATGAACATCTAAAATCTTCCCCCGCTCTTACGAGCTCGTGACATTCTAATCAAAACTGAACTGCAACCCTGGTCCTCCACCTCCAATCTCCATACCGCTCACTGCACATATTATGCTGCTACGCGAGAGTACAAGAATTTCATCATAATCTCCTAAACCATCAGTAGAGTAAACACTTCATCGGCTCGAAACCTTTCACTTAAATCATATCAGAAGAAGAATTGCCACCCATATCCAACTTCCCATAACCGCAGAAAATGCAAACCTCAAGTCATGATCTAAACCTCCATAACTCTTCTAGAATCCATTCACACATAACCAAGGCATCAGAATTAAATACCTCCAAATCAGTCGAATCATAGCGGTTCAAACCCTCATGTACAACCACGAATCACTTGTATAGCCTTACCATACCGAAGGAGTTGGTCATTACCACAACCCTATTGTTTCAAACCATTACTAACTAACTCAATTCTTCCAACTTATTTTTGACTTGCCTTTGAAATAATAGCTTTATTTAAACACTTAACGGACCTCATACAACACTCATACCGAGTGACCCAAATCATGAGACCACATCATCTCAATACACATAAGCCATCTCATACCCTCCTCATGCACTCAATAGTATCTCGAACTGACATACCTATTCTGAAAGACCTTATGCGAATCTGAAGTTGTTTCCTTTCCATCTTCTGAACACCACATCACAACCAAATAATAACATATAAATTCTCTAAGTACCCTTCACACTCTGCCACAAAACTCAATTCCTAAGCCACTTAACGAGCCCGAAATCCTTAAGCACCACACCTTAAATCTCGAATCCACTAGTACCATTATTGAGATTTGCCTACTATAATCCAGTCCTGATTATATATAACCAGAGAACTAGTACTCCATTAGCACATGAACACTCTCAGGAAGCAACCAAAAGAATCCTTTCCCTTGCACATCACAGTCTTAAAGAAATAACAATTCTGAGTCATTCCCCAACCTTCACATAAACTGATAAGGCAAAAGTATAGCACACACCCATAAAATCCCTAGCTCGAGTTACCTCTGATGTTCTCTTCCCTTAGTCACAAATGATCCACCAGTGTACCG
Source organism: Nicotiana tomentosiformis (assembly GCF_000390325.3). Classification (NCBI taxonomy): domain Eukaryota; kingdom Viridiplantae; phylum Streptophyta; class Magnoliopsida; order Solanales; family Solanaceae; genus Nicotiana; species Nicotiana tomentosiformis. The sequence continues at coordinate 28,887,569 of NC_090817.1, forward strand.
ATGATCAAAAATTGCACGGGCACACAATCACGTGACCCAATCATAGACGGTGGGCTCCCTCACTTAGCTTTACGCAACAATCTTTCCACAAGACAAAGCTCACACAGGTAAGTGTATCACTACACAAATATCAACAACAAGAATGCCCCCCAGGCCATCACAGGTCATTACAAATCAATCCCTGACACAACCCACCTTGTCTTGCCACGTGTGCAATAATAAAGTAAATGCCCGTCTTGTCTAGCCACATGCACATAATAATATTTCCACCTTGTCGCTCCACATGAGCAACCCACATATATATAGCCTGCCTTATCACGCCGCATGTGCATATATCAATATTAATAATAGCACGGCAAAAACCTCATTCAACCCAATATCACTCACACGGCAGAAACCTCGTGCATCATAATAACAACAACCGCATGACAGAAACCCCGTGCAACACAATAACAATAACCGCAACAATGACAATAATACAAGGGTACGACAATAAGTCAACTCAGAGATTCCAGAACTCAAAGAAACGGAGGAACTAATTCACAAGGAGTAGCCACAATCGGGAATGCTAGTCATAATAGGAAAAACATAACAAGAAAGTAAATACTATGTAACAACGGTCCACAATATACAGTTCGACAACGAGGGAGCTAACACAAGTCGAATAATTCCAAATAAGGATAGGTCAACTAAAATATAGGATATCTAACTTCTTTTAAAGTTGGGCAATTACGAAAGAGATACAACAAATTCAGCTAAGAAGAAGCAGTGGAAAGATAACTATGACCTTAATTAAGGCTAAACAATTACAGAAGAGATAATAATAATTTCAAATAAAGATAAGCAGTTAGGGAAAGGATAACATAGCAATGGAAAGGTAACAATTTCAGTTAAGGCACATATGAGTCAAATAAGAAATAAGAGTGAATCATGAAGCAATTAATTCTAATTAAGTAGGTAGAGGTAAAACTAGTAATTAAGAAGCGTAACCATAATAAGAACAATTGCATATTCAGTGAATACAAAGGCATAAGAAGCCTAAAAGGCCAATTTTCCATAAATAAGTCCGAGAATGTACTCGTCACCTCGCGTACACAGAGTACAATTAGCATAGAAGACTCAAATCCTAAGGGGTAGTTCCCCCACACGAAGTTAGGAAATATACTTACCTCAAAGAAGACCGACCGATACTCAAAAATGAACTTATGGGGTGAAATGGCCTCTGGACGGCTCAAATCTAACCAAAATAACTTCAAAGAACAAAAAAGACTCATAAGAAACTATTCCGGATCATAAAGCCTCAATCTTTATCAAAATTTAAAAATCGACCCAAAATTTGACCCCCTGGCCCGCACCTCAAAACTCGACAAATTTCACAAAACCCGAACACCCATTCTGATACGAGTTCAACCATACTAAAATTATCAATTTCCGATACCATTTCGTCCCTCAAATCATGAATTTTTATTTTGAAACTTTTCTTCAAAAACTTTCATTTTCCTCAATTCAAAACACAAATTAAATGATAAATTCGATGTGCTTGAACAACCCACAAAGAATCGCTCAAAACCGAGCTCCACAAGTCAAGATATGATAAAAATGGCCTAACCCTCGATTTGGAAAATATTTTCTGATGCCCAGGTGATTATGCATCGCGAACGTGGAAGAAGGATCGCGTTCGCGAAGAAAAAAAATGAGGGCTGCCAAGAAGACCCTTCGCGAACGCGAAGAGCAAGGGACTGTAACCTACGCGAACGCGAAGAAGAAAAATGTGGCAGGTCAACAGAACACTATGCGAATGCAAAAGGCACTACGCGAACGCGAAAGGCACTTCGCGATCGCGAAGAAGGACATCAGACACCAGAAACCAGCAATTCAAAACTTGAAGAAATGGCTCGTAGCCCATCCGAAACTCACCCGAGGCCCCCAGGACCCCGTCTAAACACACTAACAAGTTCCATAACCTAACACGGACTAGCTCGAGATCTCAAATCACATCAAACAATGTCTAAACTACGAAAAAGTTGCATCGTACTCTCTTAGAATCACAAAATCTCACGTTACTACCGTGCTAAAAATCTCGTTGGTTGAAGAAATCACGTTGTAGTATTTTTGTTTTTGTAGGAATTTGTTGGAATCATGTTGCTAATATACAAAAGCTCTTCTGATTTTCATAGATCCAGACCCCACAACGACCTTTTCTTCCCAGTTACCATGATCTCACACTGTTACTCGACCAACTTCTTGCAAATTGTTGTTGCACCAATAATAACACATCCCGAATTATTAGCCACCATCGCACGCTCAACCTCCTAGGGGTTATACCGTCTTCTTCAAGCGACCCAAACTCGTATCTCAATACATGCATCCCATGTTGGGCAGAAAGCAAAACTCTTTGTAGGAACCTCCTCAAAACCACGCAATCGCTAACCTGCTCACAAGAGATAGCCCACCTGTGTAACCTCATATCGACCTCCTCCAACATCATTGCTATAGTTACATACATCATGAAATCAATTAATTTCCCTAGGTCCATACTGATCCGCCATTCGTTAGAATCCTTTCATTAATTAACATCACCAAAGGTCCAACAATGTGTTTGAAACTCGAAGCCGTATTGCATCCAAAACAATAATTGAATACTCACATTTTCCTGTATTCCAATCAAGCCCTTCTTGTCACATTCAAAATTCCCAAGCACAAAGACCACCTCAAGGATCATCTCCCTCGAACCATCAACACTGGAAATGCCAATTCGATCTTGAAGTCATAACACAAAACCATCTCTAATAACTTCCTCATAGGTTCCATCTAAGAACACCGTGCCCAGAGGCAAACAAATAAAGTCCAACATGCCGATGAGCCTCAATGCATTCAATCAAGGACGACGACACCACAATATTAACAAAAATTGCACATAATTCAAAAATATCAAATCTCGATCGTAGGAAACACCAACACCAGGCTGAAATGAGAGAACACTCCTCCACAAGGCGACGATATTGGTCCGCCCGCATTTGCAGGGAAACGCATCCTGCACTGCATCCGTATCATCTTCACAACTCATTGGTGCTCAACTGATAACAGATACCCGATGCCATGTAAGAATGAGTAGGAAGGAACTGAAGGCATAAGCTTCAACGAAATCAAATCGCACGACGAGGAACCAAGGAAGGTATGTTCTCCTAAATAACATGTAGCCACTCGAAGATAAGTACAGACATCGTAGTACCGATCCGTAAGACTCTACCAGACTTGCTCATGAATTGTAAGACCTAAGTGAACCTAGTTCTCTGATACCAAGCTGTCACGACCCAAATCTCAATATAGGTCATGATGGCGCCCAACACCGCTGTTAGGCAAGCCAACGGTAAACTACCAACTTAACTATTCATTTTATTATTTTTGAATTCATGAAACTTATTAGATAGAGAAATTAATGCATTAAAATCATAGATACATACAATTTAATTAAAATATAAAGTAAAAGTGTGCCAATGTAAAGCAAACCATAAACAAATTGTAAAACACCACAAAACCCCGTGTCACAAGTGCAGAAGCATCTACTAGAAAGTACAATAACACAACAACATATGCTTGGAATACAAGATAGACGGGATAAAGTAAATAATTATGTTGGAAACTCTATGTGCTACAAATCATATCATGGAATGCAGCTCACCATAAAGTCCCCTCAGCAGCTGCACCTGTGCGCCCAAATGACCACCAAATGAACCTGTCAGATCCTGCATATTTAGTGCATAAGTGCAGCATAAGTACATAAATCAACACGTACATAGTAAGTATCTAGCCTAACCCCGAAGAGGTAGTGACAAGGGGTCAACATTGACACTTACTAGTGGTCCAGTAAATCAAATATATTAAAGTAGATAAGTATGAAACATGGTAAGTAAACAATGAGTATAGATATAGGCAAATAATACGGTCTACATCTGAACAATGAACACAAAAGTCCTCAATCATCAGATAGCTCCTCAAATGAAATACGTAATGGTCAATACCAAATTAACGGTCATATCTCAAGTCAGGAAACTCATGAGTACGCAGACGCCTTATCATGTATTTTGCACGATTCTGTCGAGGCGAGCGACCCGATCCTATAAGAGTGTTTCATAGAATAGCTGAGGCAAGCAACCCGATCCCATAAGAATGCTTTAGAGAACTGTAGAGGCGAATGACACCATCCCATAAGAATATGATACATGATAGTGCAAAGGCGAATGACCTGATCCCATAAAAGTGTGTTACAATATCCTGTCGAGGCGAACGACATGATCCCCTAAGAGTATGAAGCTTTTACGAGTCTATGACCCCACTCACAAATAAACGTGTGAGTTATGGAATTCAAGAGAAACTTTCCGATGAATGCGCATAACGCGGGAGAAATCAGAAAGAGAAGTACAATTCTTATTGCTAATCAAGTAGCTCGTCAAATATCTAAAATAGAAAGTCCATTACTCTACGCGAGTTTAGTCTCAGGTCATAATGTGAATAAAAGTAATTAAACACGCAAGAATAACTCAAATAGTATAATTTAAAGCATGGCGTGAATCTAAGTCTACCCGGACATAATCAGGAAGTCTAGCGTACGCACGGACACTCGTCACCTCATACGTGCTTAGCTCCCATAACATGTAGCATGTAATAAGAATAACACCTACCGGGTAAATTACCCCTTACAAGTTTAGACAGGAGACTTACCTCGCTTCGAAGTTCCATAACCGGCTCCAATGCCTCTCTAGCACCTCAAACCAATGCCCATCGATTTGAAACTCTTGATAGATGTTGCAATTCTCCTCTTCAGGAGCTTCAAAAATCACCCAACCAAGTGAAAATGAAAGAAAATTATCCAAATCCCATATTAAATCAAATCTGTCCAGGCCCGTTCTTCTTCGCGATCGTGAAAAAAGCCCCGCGATCGCAAAGGCCAGCTCCAGCTAGCTGCCCAGCTACCCTTCGCGTTCGCGACCTCCTAATCGCGTTCGTGATTCCTAGATGACCCTGCCCTTTGCATTCACATTCTACACCTAGCATTTGCGAAGGCCTTCTACCTCACAACTATCCCCCACCCAGCTTTCTTCGTGTTCGCAATCAAGCCTACGCATTCGTGAAGTAGGGCCACGTCCTTCCCTGCGTTCGCGTGAGCCTCTTTGCGTTCATGAGGAGAAACAAATAGGGGGACTTCATCATCCTTCTTCGCCATCGCGGGACTACTTTTGCGATCGCAAAGCATACCAGCACACCAACAATTTTAGCCAAGTTCAAATATGCTCCGGTTGGTCCAAAACACATCCGAGCCAACCGGGCCCCCATCCAATTGCACCAAAAAGTCCATAAACATATTGCGAACTTACGAAAAGCCACAAAACACATAAAACAACAACGAAATCAAGAATCGCGCCTCAAAACTCATTAATCAACTTCTACGCTTCGAACTCATTTCATCCATTTTCGAACGCGTCGAAACATACTTAGACAACTTGGAATGACGCCAAATTTTACACACAAGTCATAAATCACAATACGAACCTATTCCAATGCTAGGAATCCCAAATGGACATCAATAACATAAAAGTCCACTTCATCTAAAACTTAGGAAATTCTAAAACCTTCAAAATGCCAACTTTCCACAATATGTGCGGGAATGCTCCTGGACCACCCGATACTCAACCCGAACGTACGCCGAAGTTCGAAATGATCATACGAACCTTTTGTAACCTTCAAATACCGATTCTGAGGATATTTTCTCAAAATTCAAATCTTGGTCAACTCTTTCAACTTATAGGTTCAGAATTGAGAATTTTCCTTCTGAATCAACTCTGAACTTCCCGAAATTCAATTCCGACCGCACGTACAATTCATAAAACACGAAGTGAAACTACTCAAAGCCTCAAGCATTCAAGTGACATGCTATATGTGATGACTCGATAGGTCATTTATAGTTTTACCCTTCATTTATGTGTTCCGACACCTCGATAGGTCATTTATAGTTTTACCCTTCATTTATGTGTTCAAACATGCTCCGGTTGCTCAATTTGCATGCGCAGTCCATGTCTTTTTTTGATTCTTTTTTTATAAAATTAATCAAAATGTTAAATTTTTCCTTAAAACTCATTTGAGTTGACTACAGTCAATATTTTATGTAAACGAACACGGATCAATGTTTTGATGATCACGATGGGTCCGTATCATGATTTGGGACTTGGTCGTATAGCCGTAATAGAAATTGGAAGTCCCTAGCTTGATCTAACGTAATTTGTTGAATAACAGAAATTTAAAAGTTTAAAGATTTCCTAAGTTTGACTGTAGGTTGACTTCATTTCAACCGAGTTCGGATATTTGTTCCGGAACTTGTTATAGGTTCATTTCAATATTTATAACTTGTCTGCAAAAAATTGGTGCAAAACGCAGTTGATTTGAGGTAATTCATACGTCCGGTTGTAATGGTGCATGTTCTTGAGTTTCATTTTGATGTCCGATTCATAGTTCAAGGTGTTATCTTGGTGTTTTGATCGCACAAGCGAGTTCGTATGGTGTTATTACACTTGTGTGCATATTCGATTTGGATCCCTAGTGGCTCGGTGAGTTTCGGATAGGCTACAAACCATTTGAACTTAGAAGAATTGCTGGTTTTGGGCTACTGCTGATATCTGAATTTACTCCCATGATCGCGAATTTACTCCCATGATCGCGAAGAGCAATCTGGGTTGGGGAGGTTTTTCTTCTATGCGAACGTGAGGCTACATATGCGAATGCAAATCCATGGTGGGATCACCCTTCGTTAACGCAACCAACACTACGCGAACGCGAAAAGTAAGGGGCCTCGGATGGGGAACTAGGGTTTATTCTATTCAAACGCAAGCCAAGGCTCGCGAATGCAAGCCAAGGCTCGCGAACGTCATGGCCAAGGGGGATAGACCATTGCGAACGCCTTCATGAATGCGATGGCCTTTGGCCGCTGTTGCTTCGCGATCGCGTTAGGTGTCTCGTGAACACGATGAACACCTGAGTCCTTGTCATTTAAACTTCCAAAAATCGGGATTTCACCCATTTTTCACCATCTTCTCATTAGAGCTCGGCCTAGAGGTGATTTTGAAGAGCAATTTCATCATCATTTCATATGTTAGTATAATTTAACTCGTTTTATTACATTTCCATCAACACCCATTGATTTCCATCCTTAATCTATGCTCTTTCATGGCATAAAACTAGGGATTTGGGAAGAATTGGGTGGGGGGGCGTTGTAAAATTGAGATTTAGACCTCAAATTGTGGTCGGATTTTAAAAATAATTACATAATCGAGCTTGGAGGTGACTAGGTAATTGGGTTTTTGTCTGAATCTCGTATTTTGACCAAGCGAGCCCGAGGTTGATTTTTGTTGACTTTTTTGAAAAAGTGTAAAGATCTAAACTTTATATATTGTAATTGATTTCCCTAGCATTGTTTGATGTTATTGTGTCGATTTTAGTTAGATTCAATTGGTTTGGCGGCGGATTTTAGATGAAAGGCCCTGTTGAACTTTGATTTGCTTGCAGAGCGAGGTAAGTGTTGGGTATATCCTTGATTTGCGAGAATTAGGAACCCTTGACCTATGTGCTATGTGAATTACATTTGTAGCAGCGTATATGCGTGGTGACGCGTGTATATACGCCGTCAAAATAGTTGTTTTCATGCTTTCCCGTATTTATGTCTTAGTTGCCTTCTATTTCGTAACTTGTTGCTTGTCATCTATTTACTCTTGTATTGAAATACCCGTTTCTTCCATGATTCCATGATTAATTGGTACCTTCCTTTCGTGTCTTAATTGTTTAATTATTTGTCGTATATTTTGTTTGTGTTGTTGCTTTGTATTAATTGTAGCTTTCTTTGATTTGGCACGAGGTTCCTTTATGGCTTTGCTTTCATATTCTTTAATCGTAGAGATTCTTGTGAATTGAGTTGTTGAATTGATTACATTTATTGATTTTGTTTATGGATCGGTTTGCACGGCGCAACTGGTGGAATAAGGGAGGATTGATACTGATATGGTGGGATCGGGTTGCATGCCGCAACTGATGTTTATATGTGATATTGATATGGTGAAATAAGGGAGGATTGTGATATTGATTATGATTATGTGGTGGGATCGGGTTGTGCACCACAACAGATTTTACATGTTATTCTTGATATTGATATGGTGAAATAAGGGAGGATTGTGTTTATACGGTGGGATCGGGTTGTGCGCCGCAACAGATTGTATGTTATGTATTATATTGTTGCATTGTGTTAGCTTTCAATGTTTCCATTCGAGATTCTGAGGACTGATATTTCTGGTTTTACTGAATTCGAGGATTGAGTTTAGTTTCATAAGTTAACTACCTTGCTTTTCCTATATTCCTTTCCGGCTTTTATTATTATACTGCGTACAGGTTATTGTAAGTGACCTGCCTTAGACTCGTCACTACTGCGTCAAGGTTAGGCTATGCACTTACAGAGTACATGGGGTCGGTTGTACTCATACCAGACTCTGCACTTCTTGTGCAAATTTTGGAGTCAATCCTAGCGGCAGTCAGTAGATTGCTCGGATTAATTGCCTGACTGAGGCTTGAGGTACAACTACTCGGCGTTCTCATCCCTGAAGCCCCCTTCTACCTTATTCTAGGTGTTTATTTAATTTCAGATAGTTATACTTTCATTCAGACCATTATTTATATTACTCTAGTTGCTCGTGCACTTGTGACACCAGTTCTGAGATTGTATCTAGATATCGATGTCGTTATGGTTTTCTCACTCTATTTCAGTTTATTTTGTTTCTTGGTTATTATTAAATTTGGGTAGTTAAAAATGGCTAGAAACTATTTTAACATTGGCTTGCCTAGCAAGTGAAATGTTAGGAGCCATCGTGGTCCCGAGGGTGGAAATTTTGGGTCATGACAAGTTGGTATTAGAGCACTAGGTTGCCCAGGTCTCACGAGTCATGAGCAAGTTTAGTAGAGTCTAGGAGATCGACATGGAGACATCTATACTTATCTTCTAGAGGTTGTGGAGTTTAGGAAGAATTTCACTTCTTTATTTCTCTATCGTGCTATTTTATTCTATCATTGATGATTGAAGCATTCTATTCTTGTTCTCTCATACAAGGCGAGAACACGCATTACATCTGCAGCCGGACAGGAGCCGGAGCCTTTTGTGACAACTGCTACTAGGGGCAGAGGTTGAGACCGAGGTCGAGCTCCGCCTGGAGCTCGAGTAACAGCACCCGCAGTGGAGCCTCAGATTGATTACGAGGTGGAGGTTCCAGCTCGGACTGTACCCGTCGGACCAACTCAGGTCCCGAAAGGGTTTATAGCCACTCTTGTACTTCAGGATGCTCTAGTCAATTTGGTGGGCCTTATGGAGAGTGTAGCCCAGACCGGTACATTCTTGGTGGCACCAGCCATATCTCAAGCTCGGGGAGGAGTACAAACTCTCGCTACTCACACCCCAGAGCAAGCGGCTCCTAGTATCTGACTCCAGAAGCCCCCGCCAGTTTGGTTGGTTCAGCCGGTTGTTGCGGCACATGCCGATGATAGGCCCGCTATGTTTTCTTAGGCTTTGTTGAGGTTCGATAAGTTTACCAAGCCCTTTATTGTTCATTTCAGTGGTGCACCTTATGAGGACCCACATGATTATCTAGACCGCTGCCACGAGGTGCTGCAGAATATTAGTATAGTTGAGACCAATGAGGTCGGTTTTGTAGTGTTTTAGATGAATGGTTACACCATGAGGTGATGGAGAGTTTATATGTTGACTAGACCAGCTGAGTCACCTGCACTTACTTGGGATCAATTCTCATAGCTATTTCTAGAGAAGTTCATTCCTGTCACTATGAGAGATGATTACCGCAGACAGTTTGCACGTCTTCATCAGGGTAGTATGACTGTTACCTAGTACGAGACTCGATTTGTGGACCTAGCTCGCCATTCCATTATCTTTCTTCCTACTAAGATTGAGAGAGTGAGGACATTCATTGACAGACTCACTTTCACTATCAGGCTATAGATAGCCAAGGATATTGGAGATGATATTAATTTTCAGAGGGCCGTAGATATTGCCAGACGGATCGAGATAGTTCGTGCTTAGGAGAGGGGGTCGGTGTCTGATAAGAGGCCTCATCATTCCAGTAGCTTCAGTGGTGCCTCATCTGGAGGCATGGGTACTTTTGGTAGGGGCCATCCTCCCAGGCCATTTCAGTCAGCACTTTAGGTATCTCACGATGCTTCAGGAAGTCGTGGTCCTTATGTGCCTCATTTTGGGTAGCCCGCCTACAGTGCACCATCAGCTTCTATCTGTGTACCTCCGATTCAAAGCTATCATCGTGATTATCCATCCCGTTCGGGTAAGCTTCAGCTTCAGCAACCACAAAAACATGATAGGTGTTTTGAGTGTGGAGATAATACTCACATCAGGAGGTTTTATTTGGGATTGTTGGGCGGCATGTCGCAACAGAGTTCTCATGCTATGGTTCTGGCACAGGTTGCTCCACCGCCTACTTAGCCAGCTAGAGGCAAGGGTTAGACAGCCAAAGTTCGAGGTCAGGCCGTTAGGGGTGGAGGTCAGGATGTTACAGGTGGAGGCCAGCCAGCTAGAGGCCGTCCCAAAGACGTTGTTCGGAGTGGTGGGGCCCAGCCCTGATGTTATACATTTCCAATTAGGCCTGATGATGAGTCATATGATATCATTATCACATGTATTGTTCCAGTTTGCCATAGAGATGCTTCAGTTCATCGGGCTCTACTTATTACTACATGTCATCTTATTTTACTTTATATCTGGTTGTGCCTCATGATTCTTTGAGTGATCCTGTGTATGTGTCCACGCCTCTGGGAGATTCTATTGTTGTAGATCATGTCTATCGCTCGTGTATGATTACTATTGGGAGTCTTGAGACTAGCGTAGATATTCTACTTCTTGTTATGGAATATTTTGATGTGATCTTGGGTATGGATTAGTTGTCACCTTATCATGCTATATTGGTCTGTCACGCGAAGATTGTGACCTTAGCCAAGCCAGGGTTTCCTCGATTAGAGTGGAGAAGGACTCCTGGCCATTCTACCAGTAGGGTTATCTCTTATATGAAGGCTCGACGTATGGCCGAGAAGAGGTGTCTAGTTTATTTGGCCTATGTTCATGATTTGTGTGCGGAGGTTCCTTCCATTGATTCAGTACCTATTATGCATGAGTTTCTAGAGGTGTTTCTTGCATATCTGTCAGGGATGCTACCCGACAGAGATATTGACTTCTGTATTGATTTGGCTCCGGGCACTCATCCCATTTCTATTCCGCCATAACATATGGCCCCGTCGTAGTTGAAGGAATTGAAGTAGCAGTTGCAAGATTTTCTAGAGAAAGGATTCATTAGACCTAGTGTCTCACCCAGGGGTGTGCCCGTGTTGTTCGTGAAGAAGAAATATGGGTCGATGAGGATGTGTATAGACTATCAGTAGTTGAACAAAGTCACTATCAAGAACAAGTATCTTTCACCGAGGATTGATGACTTATTTGATCAGCATAAGGGTGGCAAGGTGTTTTTGAAGATTGATTTGGGGTCTGGCTACCATCAGTTGAAGATTAGGGCATCTGATATCTCTAAGACGACTTTTGGGTTAACAAATGCCTAGCAACATTTATGTTCAAGCCCTATTTGGATTCTTTTGTGATTGTATTCATTGATGATATATTGATCTACTTCCGCAGTCGATAGGAGCATGAGCAGCATCTTCGAATCATACTTCAGACTTTGAAGGATAGTCGGTTATATGCCACATTTTCAAATTGTGAGTTTTAGTTAGACACAGACGCCTTTTTTGGGCATGTTGTATTGACAGAGGGCATTAAGGTGGATCATAAGAAGATTGAAGCAGTCCAGAACTAGCCTAGACCTTCTTTAGGTACAGAGATCTATAGTTTCCTGGGTTTGGCGGGTTATTATCGCCGGTTCGTGGAGGGGTTTTCATCTATAGCAGCCCCATTGACTAGATTGACCAAGAAAGGTGCCCCATTCAGATGGTTGGATGTGTGTGAGTTGAGCTTTCAGAAGCTCTGACGACGGAGCCAGTGTTAGTGGTGCCCACAAGTTCAAGATCCTACATGGTGTATTGTGATGCATATCGTATTGGGCTTAGTGTAGTATTGATGCAGGAAGGCAGGGTGATTGCATACGTGTCACTGCAGTTGAAGGTTCATGAGAAGAATTACCTTGTTCATGACTTAGAGTTGGCAGCCATGGTTCATGAGCTGAAGATTTGGTGGCACTATCTTCATGCCGTGTCATATGAGGTATTCATGAATCATCAAAATCTATAGTATTTGTTCAAGAAAAAGGATCTAAACTTGAGGCAGAAGAGGTGGTTGGAGCTGTTGAAAGACAATGCTATCACTATTTTGTATTATCCCGAAAAGGCCAATGTGGTGGTCGATGCCTTGAGTAAAAAGTTGTGAGTTTGGGTAGCCTTGCGTATATTCCAGGTTGTGAGAGGCCGTTGCAGTATATGTTCAGGCTTTGGCTAATTAGTTCGTGAGGTTAGATGTTTTGGAGCCTAGTCGTGTCCTAGGTTGCACAGTCTCTTGGTCTTCCTTGTATAAGTGAATCAGAGAGCGTCAGTATGATAACCCCCATTTTCTTGTCCTTAAGGACACGGTGCAGCACGGTGGTGCCAATCAGGTTATTGTTGGAGATAATGGGGTTTTGCGAATGCAGGGTCATATTTGTGTGCCCAATGTGGATGGGCTTCGTGAGTTGATTCTTGAGGAGGCCCACAGTTCCCGGTATTGTATTCATCTGGGTGCCGCCAAGATGTATCAGGACTTGCGGCAGCATTATTGGTGGTGGATGATGAATAAGGATATAGTTGCATATGTAGCTCGGTGTCTGAATTGTCAGCAAGTAAAGTACAAGCATCAGAGGCCTAGCGGTTTGCTTCAGAGGTTGGAGATTCTTGAGTGGAAGTGGGAGCGTATTACAATGGATTTTGTTGTTGGGCTCCCACGGGCTCAGAAGAAGTTCGACGTGATATGGGTCATTGTGGACAGGTTGACCAAGTTGGCACATTTCATTCGAGTGGTAGTTACCTACCTATTCATCAGAGCAATTAGCTGAGATCTACATCCGCGAGATCAACTGTCTTCATGGTGTGCCCGTGTCCGTCATTTATGATAGAGGTATGCAGTTCACCTCGCACTTATAGAGGACCATACAACGTGAGTTAGGCACGCGAATTGAGTTGATTACAACATTTAACCCCCAGACAGATGGACTGTCTGAGCGTACTATTCAGGTATTGAAGGATATGCTTCGCGCTTGTGTTATGGATTTCAGGGGTTCTTGGGATCAGTGCTTGCCACTTGTGGAGTTTGCCCACAACAACATATACCAGTCGAGCATTCAGATAGCTCCCTATGAGGCATTATACGGGAGGTGGTGCAGTTCGCCAGTTAGATGGTTTGAGCAGGGAGAGACTCGATTGTTGGGTACTGACTTGTTTCAGGATGCCTTGGATAAGGTCAAGATTATTCAGGATCGACTTTGCACCGCTAAGTCTATGCATAGGAGTTACGTCGACTGTAGAGTTTGTGATGTTGCATTCATGATTGGAGAGAGAGTATTGCTCCGGGTTTCACCCCTGAAGGGTGTGATGAGGTACGTAAAGAAGGGCAAGTTGAGCCCTAGGTATATCAGATCCTTTCAGATTCTTGAGAGAGTAGGTGAGGTGCCCTATAGACTAGCATTGCCACCAAGTTTGTCAGCAGTCCATCCGTTGTTTGAAGTGTCCATGCTCCGAAAGTATCATGGTGATCCGTCCCATGTTTTAGATTTCAGCTCTTTCCCAATTGGACAAGGATTTGACTTACGAGGAGGAACCGATAGCTATTCTAGCCTTGCAGGTCCGGCAATTGAGGTCTAAGAGTTATCCTTAAGTTCTAGTGCAGTAGAGAGGTCAGCCGAACGAGGCATCCAGGTGGGAGTCCAAGTCGGACATGCGTAGCAGATATCCACACCTTTTCACCAGTCCAGGCACCTTTCTATGCTCATTCGAGGATGAACGCTTATTTTAAATATGGAGAATGTGATGGCCCGATAGGTCATTTATAGCTTTACCCTTCATTTCTATGTTCCAAGAAATTGAAAATCTTCATTTAGCCTTCCTCGCGTGCGCAGTCCATATCCTTTTTCCAGAAAGGTTTTATGAGAAAATTAATGAAAATGTGAAATCGTGTCTTAAACCTCATTTGAGTTCACAACGGTCAACGCTTTGTGTAAATCGGCCCGAATAAGTGTTTGGACACCCCCGTTGGGTCCTTATCATGATTTAGGTCTTGGGCGTATGCCCGTAATCGAATTCGGAAGCCCCTAGCGTGATCTAACGTAATTTGTTTAATAATAGTAATTTAAAGGTTTACATAATTCCTAAGTTTGACCATAGGTTGACTTCGGTTCTACCGGGTTCGGATTTTAGTTTTGGAACTTGGTATAAGTTCATTTAAGTATTTATAATACCGGGTTCGGATTTTAGTTTTGGAACTTGTATAAGTTCATTTAAGTATTTATAACTTGTCTGCAAAATTGGGTGCAAAACGGAGTTGATTTGACGTGATTCAGATGTCCGGTTGTAAAGTTGCATGTTGTTGAGTTTCTTTGAAAATTTCATTCATTTGGATGTCCGATTCATAGTTCTAGGTGTTATCTGGTGTTTTGATCGCACGATCGAGTTTGTATGATATTATTACATAGGTGTGCATGTTCGGTTTGGAGCACGAGGGGCTCGGGTGAGCTTCGGATAATTAATTAATGTTGATGTTGATGGAAATGGAAGGTTGGCATTTTTAAAGTTTAAGGATTTCTTAAGTTTGATTTGAAGTGAATTTTGATTTTATCGACGTCCGTTTGGGGTTACGAGCCTTGGAATAGGTTCGTATCATGATTTTTGTCTTGCACGCAAAATTTGGCGTCATTCCAGGATGTTTAAGTGTAATTTGGATGCGTTTGTCGAAGTTTCGATCATCGATTCATAGATTTGATGTTGTTTGGCATGATTTGAGGCTACGACTAAATTTGTATCATGTTTTAGGATGCGTTTGTATGGTTGGTTGGCGTCTTGGGAGTCCCGGGTGTGAATCAGATTGGAATCGGATCGAATTTTGGTCTTAAAGAATTTCTGAAGCTTACGGCTTCTGGTGTAATCGCACCTGCGAGGTTTTGGCCGCAGAAGCGAGGAAAGTTTTGCATCTGCGAGCCAGCAGATGCGAAAAATATTCTATAGAAGCGGAAATCAACTGGACGCGCTGGAGTCCCACATGCGGAAGGGATACACATGTGTGAGTGCGTAGAAGCGAGGTTTTGACAGCAGAAGCAGTCTCGCATAAGCGGATTTGCCTGGGCTTAGAGGGAACCGCACTTGCGATGATTTTTTCCGCAGGTGCGACTGTGTGGCCACGGATGCGAAATATCGCTGGGCAGAGGGGTTCTTTTAAATTGAGACTTAGCTCTCATTTTGCACTTGGATGGCCAAGTTTGGGGAGCTAATTTGAGGAGTTATTCATCAAGCAATGCGAGGTAAGTGATTCCCCCTTACTACAAGTTAAATACATGACTTATATACGGATTTATACCTAAAATATTATGGAAATTGTGGGATTTTGAGAGAAAAACCGAAAATTGAAAATTTTTAATTTTGACCACGGTTTTGGAAATGGAATTAGGAATAAATTATATATTTGAGTTCGTGGTGTTGTCTGTAATGTTTATCTTCGCTAAATTTCGAAATTCGAGCACGTGGGTTGACTTTGTTAACTTATCGAACAGAGTTGGGAATTGTTATAATTTAATTAATTATGATGTTGGGGCATATTTTTATTGGTTTTCCTGATTGTTTGACTAGTTTCGGATCGATGGGCATTTGGTCTGAGGTGTTAGAGTGGCATTGGAGCCGGTTATGGAACTTCGGAGAGAGGTAAGTCTCATGTCTAACCTTGTGAGGGGGAATTAACCCTGTAGGTGTTATTCTTGTTATATACTACATGTTGTGGGAGTTGTGCACGTATGAGGTGATGAGTGTCCGTGCGTATGCCAGAATTCCTGATTATGTCCGGGTAGACTTAGGTTCACGCCATGCTTTAATTGTACTAATTGAGTTATCCTTGCATGTTTAATTCCTTTATTTTGCGTTAAGACCTGAGACTAGGCTTGCGTAGAGTGACAGACTCGCAATTGTAGAGATTTGACGAGCTACTTAGTTAGCCGCGGAATAATTGTGCTCTCCCCTACGAATTTCTCCCGAGTTGTGCGTTTTCATCGAAAAGCTTCCTTAAATTTCATAACTTACACGTATATTCGTGAATGGGATCAAGGACCCGTTATAGATTCTTATTCTAATGGGATCGGGTCATTTACCTTGGCAGAATCATGCATAATATTTAACAAGTAGCCAATGTATCCGGTTTTTTTCTTGATTTGAATTGTGACGACCTATCTGGCGGGGACTATTTTATACATATACTCTGGTTGAGGAGGTAATCGATAATTAAGATCTTGAGTTTACTGTTCAGAGGAGAATCGTACCACGTACATATACTTGTTTTCACTGTTTATTTACTATGCCTCATACTTGTTTACTTTATAATGTACTTGATTTATTTGACCACTAGTAAGTGTCGATATCGACCCCTCGTCACTACTTATCTGGGGTTAGGCTAGATAATTACTGGGTATGCGTTGATTTATGTACTCATGCTACACTTCTGCACTTATTGTGTAGGTATATATATTCCTGGTGGTCTTTTGTCTCAAAGGCACAGGTATTGCGGGGACTTTACGGTAAGCTGCATCCCATATTATGATCCGCAACATACAGAGTCTCCATTATAATTATTTACATTTTTTCTATCTAACTTGTATTCAAGACAGATGTTATATTGTTATTGTACCTTCTTGTAGATGCTCATGCACTTGTGACACCGAGTTTTGAGTGTAAGGCCCCAATAAAATTTCCTAATGATTTAAGATTTTAAAGTGCGCCAGCGGTATTTTAGGCTAACGTATTTGAGTTTTAAAGGAGACCTATGTGATATGTTACACCTCATGTTTTCGTACGTAAAAGTACGCCATAAGTAAATTGATGAAAGCTCAGAAATGTGATATTACATACCGCATTGTCGTACGTTAAAGGTTCGTCGCAAGTTAATTGACGCAAACACGGAAATGAGATTGTTTTGAGGCTATAAGAATTTATTCTATTTCAAAACAAGTGATAAGTAAATTCGTGAAGGTGAGAGGCTAAGCGAATCGAAGAAATGAGTTTCGTCAAAGTTTAACATTTTGCGATAAAATATGGTTTGAGCTATAATACTCGGTATTTATGGACTAGTACCATACAAGGTACCACATGACCATAATAGTAAGGTGTGCAAAGTGTGTTAAAAGTGAGTAGTATTTTAAGTAAGTTGATATAATTCTTGATTATGTGAATAATTGGGTAATTATTGATTTTAGTGGGAGATTAAATAATTAATTAATCATATTTGGATAAGGTTGATTAATCTCGTAATGTGGAAGCCAAGGGGTCTTGGTTTTAAAGCCCAAGTAATGACTCAGAGTCATTAAAATAGGTGGCGATTGGAGGATCTTTTGTAGCTAACTCATCACCTTAGTGGGGCCCATACCCACTAAGGTAAAAGACATCTCAAAGATTCAAAGAGAGACACATTTCAATCTTCATAGCAAAGTGAAGTACTCCAGCAAACTCTTACAAGTGATGGCAACGTGAAATTGCTTCAACGAAAGTCATACAAGATCCAATTATGCATACTTTGCAATTTTAAGCAATGTTATCTTTAACAATTAATGACTCTAAGGTACGGATCTTCAGTAATTCAAACTAAGGTTTCATAACATCTTAAGCAACGTGAGATTTTGCAATTTTAAGGGAGTACAGTGCAATCTTTCTCAAGAATATTATACGAATTTTTCCCTACTCCAATCTTGCCTTCATGTGTGTTGCAACAATTGACGTGCATTAGAGGGATTGTCAACAGAATTGACTTAGGTATGTTAAGGCTATCCCTTCTTTCTTTTGGCATGATCAATACGATACAAATAAAACGAGCAAATGCACAACTTTCAAAAATGACTCTATTCATAGAAATACTAGAGGTTCCTATGTTATTGATTCCTCATATGTCTTATTATTCTATCGTCTGTTCATGGGTCTCAGAAAATACATAAGATGATAAAGTTTATTTATATATATAAACACACACATACGCACACACACACACCTACATATATATATATATATATATATATATATATATATATATATATATATGTATATATATGTATATGGGAAATGGGAAAAGGTTACGGCGTTATATACGCACCAACACCTGATCAGTTGGTATACATTGATGATTTGCCCACAGTGGACGACATGATATGATGGGATGCCCTCAGAGGCTTGATGATGTTATGACCGCATATACCTATGCATGGTATAACATTTATACACATACGTATGACATTATGAATATTAATGATTCACAGAGTTTTTCAGACTTACATGTTTCTCTCATGTCTATTACTTACTGATTTTTATTCCTTACATACTCGGTACATTATTTGTACTAACGTCCCTTTTTCCTGGGGAAGCTGCGTTTCATGCTCCCAGGTCCAGATAGATAGATCGAGAGTCCTCCAAGTAGGCTATCAGCTCAGCGGAAGATGTTGGCGCTCTCCATTTGCTCTGGAGTTGCTTGTTTGGTCAATATGATTTAGACGTGTATTGTTTCGTATGGCAGGGTCCTGTCCCGACCTTTATGATAAGTATGTACTCTTAGAGGCTTGTAGATATATGTCATGTATATAGATACTTGTATGGCCTTGTCGGCCTATGTTTTAAGTATATAATGGATCGTGTTGGCCTTAGAGGCCCGTATGTCACATGTATGAGTTTCTGTATCAGGTTGGGTCGTTCTATGTTGGGTATTTCCTCATGTTTACTCTATTTATCTCATAACACCCCTTCTGGCCCGCATACCTATGATGATGTAATAAGAAAGATATATTATGTTAGTACTCGGTTAAGTAAGGTACCGAGTGCCTGTCGCGGCCCATCGGTTTGGGTCGTGACAAAAGTGGTATTAGAGTCAGGTTCTGTCCTAGGGAGTCTACAAGCCGTGTCTAGTAGAGTCTTATTTATAGGTGTGTTGTGCACCACACTTATAAGCAGGAGGCTACAGGGCATTTAGGACTGTCAGTCTTCCTTCTTACTCTAGATCATGTGGTAGAGCTCAGTTGTAAGAACTCAATTTTCTAAACTCTATCTTATTCATAATACGACGATACCTACATCCAGAAAGACAGTTGGTTAGAGGTTGCATATGGCTGTGGAAGAGTTGAGTCTGAGGAAATCGATTTGTCATGATGCTTATGATGAGTAAATGTAAGGTCTCCAGCAGATCATGTGTGTACGAAGATATGTGAGCTTCTGGAAAAGGAGCCCTAAAGCATGAATATCTATTTACCCATATGGTAGAAATCAATGAGAGATTCAGAAGGTAGATACAAGCTTCAACGAGTAAAAGTAGCAAGGTGAAGAAGGGTACGAGGCACCCTGTTAAAGAAAATTATCGGTATTTACAATTCAGACAGACAAAATATAAGTATTTTGAGTTACCTTCAACAGTAACAGAGGTATGTACAATTGGTCACACACATCTCAGTTATGCCCTATGGGAGCTGATAGATATAGTTTAAGAGAAGGATGGGATATTGGGATCAAGTTGGGGTTAGAATAACCCAAAATGGTGCATGGATTGTTAGCATTAGTTGATACCTCCGAAGGATAGCACAAATGTGGTAATAGATCTCCTTGTGAGATACCCAGATGGTGCACTCTAAAATAGTACAATTAGATATGAGTACTACAAAGATAGGCACTGGAAGCCTTGAAGGGATAAATATTACCTTAGTGTGGCTCCCGTCCCTATTAGAGAAAGAATGTTAGTCAACCCGTAGAGCAAGTAGATGGAGCAAGGGGAGCTAAAAGCAAAAGAATGGCTTGTTCGAGTTTTCAGAATAAAGTGATAGACATAAATGTTAGCGTGAAATAAGAAGAGTGTTAATGAAGCATTATGAGTAAGATGTGATACATGGATGACAACGGTATACCAAAAAGATGACAGTATTATAGAGTCTATAGTCAAATAAAGGAAAAGACGAGAGGTGTGAGGCCTTGAGACAACAAAAGAGTATAGGCCATAAAGACATATCCTCATTTCGAGAAATAATTGCGTGACTCTAACGCGATTACCAGAAGGAAAATTTAGACCCCAGAGTAATAGATATCAGTATGGATTGGTGAAGAAGATAAACTAAACATGAATTAGGGACTGAGTGATTTGATAATGGTAGACATCACGAGAATTTCAGACTTTGTCCGGCGATAATAGAATGGACAATAGAATAAGATTCATGAGAAATTTACAGAATGGTCATTTGGGAAGACGCTTCCCAAAAGCAAGCAATGTGACCAAAGTTAAGCTTAAGGGATTGTATGTGCTAGTTATACTAAGTGTCACCCTCGTAGGTAAGGAAATTTGTTATCCTTGGTACAGAAGGATTTCCGCGAGGCGAGTAAAGATCATCGATGATGTGGAAAGATGCCAAAGATGAAGAGGTAAAACATCTATACGTATATCATCGTAGCACTAAATCTTGGTACTCCCCTAAAGGGGGAATATGGAGTGATGTGGCATTAAGTCAGAATTAAGTGGTTCTAGTAACTATGGAACGGTAAAGGAAGAATGCGATAAAAATGAAAAAGGGATAAGATTGTAGTTATTCAAATACTATAGATATGCTACGATTCCAGAACATAATGCAAACACAACGTCAAGGAGAGGAAGTAAGGGTTACTTCCTGAGATTTTATTTATAGATTAGGAGCCAATGCGAGAAGTAAGTTAAGACAAAGGAAATAAACCAAGATTGATCACGCGGAATACTGATTCGAGAATGGGCCAACGAATAGTTAGTAGTTGATCCGCGAAGAGCCTAGTTATGGTTAGACAAGAGGATACAGACAAATCAACAGATCGTGCTAGATGAACATAATGAACCCCAACATGCGAAAATCAGTCTCGCAGATATGACATCGTGACCCTTGAGAAATATTCAGATCGGAGTTGGGGTAGTTAAATGGATCGTATGAGTGTTATGGAAATAAAAGAGAGTGCCACTGGATAGACAGTCAAAATATCAGTTCGAAAGCAACCCTACAAGCACAATGGCATGGAGCTAAGTAACTATAGATAATTATAGGCGAGGAAGGACATCAAAGATTCTATCGGGACTATGAGGTAATAAGCTCGCAACTTTACAAGAGTCAGAGGGTCTTCCCTAAGTACTACAACGAAAGACTAGCTGAGGAAACTAAAGAGTTACATCAATGAAGCAAATTAGGAGTCTTATTATTGGACCAAGAAAATTATAGACCTCGTGATTGAGAACATTGCAGGATCACTCTTAAATATCATATGTACAAGAAAGATAGTACAATAGCTATATTCTATAACGGCTCTATGATAAAGCCAGTTAGAAGAGTACCAGCCTCATAAGAAGTCAGTATGAAGCTCTCACCTGAGTGTGTATGCACCAGAGGTGCAAGTATTATCATAGAGCTTCAAGTTATGGATGTGAATTATACATATGTAGAAGGGAGGTCATGAAGGAGATAGAAGAATGTGAGGCGATATTTTAAGGTAAGTAAGGTAAAAGTGAAAAACGTACGAGATACTCAAGTGCGGAAGGTTGTGAATGGTCCATACTTCAGATTGAAAGCTTGAAGCGCTGGGATTCAGTATCCAGGAATGATTTCGATATCGTCAGTGGCATATCTTCTAGTCTATGGCTTCTAGTCATCGAAAAGCCTAATGAAGAGAGTAAAAAAAAGAGTTAGAGATGATGTGATGTCTCACTTGATGTTCTAGGATGACATAAGGAAATCTATGATGCAAGTAAGTTGAAGGTAGGTTACGAGTAGTATAAATAGATATGTGTAGGTCGCAAGATAAAGTATGGTAAAGCGACAAGGTTTTAGGAAGATAGAAGTAAGGATAAGAAAAGGCGAGTGAGAAGGTGGCAAGAATGAATAAGTCCTCAGGATTAAGCCTATGAAAATAAGAGAGCTAATGGTTTCTTTAAGTAATAGAAAGCTCAGTATAACTTGAATGAACTCAAAGGAGTCTAAGACTAGTAGCATTTAGAAGAAATAGAATGCTTCCCTGGTAGTAGAATGAGAGTGTAATTGTGATAGATGAAGGATGACGTTTGGCCCTTCGATTGAGTAATGATTTCATGAATTGTACAGGATTAAAAATACCCACGTAAAGTAAATCTTATCGGGATGCTATCAAATACGGTTATGGAAGCATAGTATCGTATCGCCCCATGTGGATGTTCCCCGATAAGAGGTGAGCCCTAGTGACTACATAAAAGGTCAAGTTATCAGTGGTAGATTATAGATCAATATTAAGGTGAATCAACAATGGATGGATAAAAGTTACAAAGTATGAGATGAGAATAGGCAATCTGTCTTAAAATGAACAGTGATGAAGAAGCATTAAAGGACTTAGATTTATACATATAGGATAAGCAATGAAAGTAACCTGGAGTTTGGTAGCAGACCTCAATAACGATAAATCGAAGTAAGAGTTATGGTATATTATGACCTACCTTGATGAAGTAAAGTCATACGGATGGATAACTGGGTCTATGAAATAAGGTATAACAATATTCGTGAGTTCAACAAAGTACCGAGCGAAGAACTTCAGTATACCTATAGATGCCCAGAGAGACATCTTGTCAAGCACTATATATGTTTACAACGTAAGGCCTATAGATTGGCTAACAGCTTGAGGGAAGAGTCGCATAGGCGCACATATAAGGAAAAAATCGTGCAGGCTCATGACAGAAGGTAGCAAGAGTTATGAGATTGGAAGAATTTCGACTACAGGCCATGGTATGAGAAAGCGACCTACAGGTGGGAATTCCCTGGCCTTTGGAATTATTCACAAACCAATTGCCTAGATGGCAAGGAAAATACTAAAGTATTTGGAAGAAATAAGTTATGAAAATGATAAGTGCATCAGCCAACATTCAAGGACGAATGTTCCAAAGAGGGGGATGATGTTACACCCCATGTTTTCGTAGGTAAAAGTATGCCATAATTAAATTGATGAAAGCTCGGAAATGAGATATTACATCCTGCATTGTCGTACGTAAAAGTTTCATCGCAAGTTAATTGACGCAAGCACGGGAATGGGATTGTTTTGAAGTTATAAGAACTTATGCTATTTCAAAACAAGTGATAAGTAAATTTGTGAAGGTGAGAGGGTAAGCGAATCGAAGAAATCAGTTTTGCCAAAGTTTGACATTTTGGGATAAAATACGGTCCGAGCTATTATACCCGGTATTTATGGACTAGTACCATACAAGGTACCACATGACCATAATAGTAAGGTGTGCATAGTGTGTTAAAAGTGAGTAGTATTTTAAGTAAGTTGAGATAATTCTGGATTATGTGGATAATTGTATAATTATTGATTTTAGTGAGAGATTAACTAATTAATTAAGCATATTTGGATAAGGTTGATTAGTCTCCTAATGTGGTAGCCAAGGGGTCTTGATTTTAAAGCCCAAGTAATGACTCATAGTCATTACAATAGGTGGCAATTGGAGGATCTTTTGTGGCTAACTCATCACCTTAGTGGGGCCCACACCCACTAAGGTAAAAGACATCTTAAAGATTCAAAGAGAGACACATTTCAATCTTCATCGCAAAGTGAAGTGCTCCAGCAACCTCTTACAAGTGATGGCAACGTGAAATTGCTTCAACGAAAGTCATACAACATCCAATTATGCGTACGGTTCAATTTTAAGCAATGTGATCTTCAACAATTAATAACTCTAAGGAACGAATCTTCAATAATTCGAACAATGGTTTCATAGCATCTTAAGCAACGTGAGATTTTGCAATTTTAAGGGAGTACGGTGCAATATTTCTCAAGAATATTATACGAATTTTTCCCTACTCCGATCTTGCCATCATGCATTTTGCAGCAATTGACGTGCGTTAGAGTGATTGTCAAGAGAATCGACTCAGGTATGTTAAGGCTATCCCTTCTTTCTTTTGGCATGATCAATACGATACAAACGAAACGAGCAAATGCACAACATCCAAAAATGACTCTATTCTTAGAAATGCTAGAGGTTCCTATGTTATTGATTCCCCATATGTCTTATTATTCTATCGTACGTTCATGGGTATCAGAAAATACGTAAGTTGATAAAGTTTATTTCATGACATAATTAGAGGCATAATGGTCTTATGATGTTTCGAGAGATTTTATTGACATACTTCTCGTGCATTGCATTCATTTACATTGACAAATGACTAGATGGTGTTATATACGTGTATATATATATATATATATATATGGGATATGGAAAAAGGTTACAATGTTATATACATACCAACACCTGAGCAGCTGGTATACGTTGATGATTTGCCCACAGTGGCTGAGATGATATGATGGGATGCCCTCAGAGGCTTGATAATGTAATGAACGCAAATACCTATGAATGGTATGACATTTATACGCATACGCATGACATTATGAATATTAATGATTCAAAGAGTTGTTCAGACTTACATGTTGAATCTTTTACTCCATGTTTCTCTCATGTCTATTACTTATTGATTTTTATTCCTTACATACTTGGTATATTATTTGTACTGATGTCCCTTTTCTCTGGGGACGCGGCATTTCATGCCTGCAGGTCCCGATAGACAGATCGAGAGTCCTCAAACTAGGTTATCAGCTCAGCGGAAGATGTTGGTGCGCTCCATTTTCTTTGGAGTTGCTTGTTTGGTCAGTATGATTTACACGTGTATTGTTTGGTATGGCGGGGACCTGTCCCGACCTTTATGATAAGTATGTACTCTTAGAGGCTAGTAGATAGATTCCATGTATACGGATACTTGTATGGCCTTGTCGGCCTATGTTTTAAGTATATAATGGATCACATTGGCCTTAGAGGCCCATATGTCACAGGAATGAGTTTCTGTATCAGGTTTGGTTGTTCTATATCGGTATTCCCTCATGTTTACTCTGTTTATATAATGACGCCCCTTCTGACCCACTTACCTATGATGATGTAATAAGAAATATACGTTATGTTCGTACTCGGTTGAGTAAGGTACCGGGAGCCCATCGCGGCCCATCGGTTTGGGTCGTGGCATGATAGAAACACATCATTTTTGAAATGCAAATATATGTTAAGGTGTGTTGGAACTTACTAAATAGTTTTGTGAATGGAAAGAATTTGTGTGGAACAAGTTGGATACATTAAGTGGAAAGGATGTCTCAATTAGCATAAAACCCGACTTCAAACTAATGACACTTCTAAATTATAAAGACTTAGGTAGTGATATATATATCCAATTAAACCCCTTTGATTCTAGTTTCCAACGCATTAAATCGTTTGTCATTTGGATATTTCTTCAGAACCTTATGGCCATTTTACCAGACATGTGCCATATGCGCGCCCAGATGTGCGGTCGTGCATATAAGGGGGGTTTTTGCCTCGTGTGTCTGGCCAGATGTGCATGACATTATGAATATTAATGATTCAAAGAGTTGTTCAGAATTACATGTTGAATCTTTTACTCCATGTTTCTCTCATGTCTATTACTTATTGATTTTTATTCCTTACATACTTGGTATATTATTTGTACTGATGTCCCTTTTCTCTGGGGACGCGGCATTTCATGCCTGCAGGTCCCGATAGACAGATCGAGAGTCCTCAAACTAGGCTATCAGCTCAGCGAAAGATGTTGGTGCGCTCCATTTTCTTTGGAGTTGCTTGTTTGGTCAGTATGATTTACACGTGTATTGTTTGGTATGGCGGGGACCTGTCCCGACCTTTATGATAAGTATGTACTCTTAGAGGCTAGTAGATAGATTCCATGTATACGGATACTTGTATGGCCTTGTCGGCCTATGTTTTAAGTATATAATGGATCACATTGGCCTTAGAGGCCCATATGTCACAGGAATGAGTTTCTGTATCAGGTTTGGTTGTTCTATGTCGGTATTCCCTCATGTTTACTCTGTTTATATAATGACGCCCCTTCTGACCCACTTACCTATGATGATGTAATAAGAAATATACGTTATGTTCGTACTCGGTTGAGTAAGGTACCGGGAGCCCATCGCGGCCCATCGGTTTGGGTCGTGGCATGATAGAAACACATCATTTTTGAAATGCAAATATATGTTAAGGTGTGTTGGAACTTACTAAATAGTTTTGTGAATGGAAAGAATTTGTGTGGAACAAGTTGGATACATTAAGTGGAAAGGATGTCTCAATTAGCATAAGACCCGACTTCAAACTAATGACACTTCTAAATTATAAAGACTTAGGTAGTGATATATATATCCAATTAAACCCCTTTGATTCTAGTTTCCAGCGCATTAAATCGTTTGTCATTTGGATATTTCTTCAGAACGTTATGGCCATTTTACCAGACATGTGCCATATGCGCGCCCAGATGTGCGGTCGTGCATATAAGGGGGGTTTCTGCCTCGTGTGTCTGGCCAGATGTGCATGACATTATGAATATTAATGATTCAAAGAGTTGTTCAGACTTACATGTTGAATCTTTTACTCCATGTTTCTCTCATGTCTATTACTTATTGATTTTTATTCCTTACATACTTGGTATATTATTTGTACTGATGTCCCTTTTCTCTGGGGATGCGGCATTTCATGCCTGCAGGTCCCGATAGACAGATCGAGAGTCCTCAAACTAGGCTATCAGCTCAGCGAAAGATGTTGGTGCGCTCCATTTTCTTTGGAGTTGCTTGTTTGGTCAGTATGATTTACACGTGTATTGTTTGGTATGGCGGGGACCTGTCCCGACCTTTATGATAAGTATGTACTCTTAGAGGCTAGTAGATAGATTCCATGTATACGGATACTTGTATGGCCTTGTCGGCCTATGTTTTAAGTATATAATGGATCACATTGGCCTTAGAGGCCCATATGTCACAGGAATGAGTTTCTGTATCAGGTTTGGTTGTTCTATATCGGTATTCCCTCATGTTTACTCTGTTTATATAATGACGCCCCTTCTGACCCACTTACCTATGATGATGTAATAAGAAATATACGTTATGTTCGTACTCGGTTGAGTAAGGTACCGGGAGCCCATCGCGGCCCATCGGTTTGGGTCGTGGCATGATAGAAACACATCATTTTTGAAATGCAAATATATGTTAAGGTGTGTTGGAACTTACTAAATAGTTTTGTGAATGGAAAGAATTTGTGTGGAACAAGTTGGATACATTAAGTGGAAAGGATGTCTCAATTAGCATAAGACCCGACTTCAAACTAATGACACTTCTAAATTATAAAGACTTAGGTAGTGATATATATATCCAATTAAACCCCTTTGATTCTAGTTTCCAGCGCATTAAATCGTTTGTCATTTGGATATTTCTTCAGAACGTTATGGCCATTTTACCAGACATGTGCCATATGCGCGCCCAGATGTGCGGTCGTGCATATAAGGGGGGTTTCTGCCTCGTGTGTCTGGCCAGATGTGCATGACATTATGAATATTAATGATTCAAAGAGTTGTTCAGACTTACATGTTGAATCTTTTACTCCATGTTTCTCTCATGTCTATTACTTATTGATTTTTATTCCTTACATACTTGGTATATTATTTGTACTGATGTCCCTTTTCTCTGGGGACGCGGCATTTCATGCCTGCAGGTCCCGATAGACAGATCGAGAGTCCTCAAACTAGGCTATCAGCTCAGCGAAAGATGTTGGTGCGCTCCATTTTCTTTGGAGTTGCTTGTTTGGTCAGTATGATTTACACGTGTATTGTTTGGTATGGCGGGGACCTGTTCCGACCTTTATGATAAGTGTGTACTCTTAGAGGCTAGTAGATAGATTCCATGTATACGGATACTTGTATGGCCTTGTCGGCCTATGTTTTAAGTATATAATGGATCACATTGGCCTTAGAAGCCCATATGTCACAAGAATGAGTTTCTGTATCAGGTTGGGTTGTTCTATGTCGGTATTCCCTCATGTTTACTCTGTTTATATAATAACGCCCCTTCTGACCCACTTACCTATGATGATGTAATAAGAAATATACGTTATGTTCGTACTCGGTTGAGTAAGGTTCTGGGTTCCCGTCGCGGCCCATCGGTTTGGGTCGTGGCATGATAGAAACACATCATTTTTGAAATGCAAATATATGTTAAGGTGTGTTGGAACTTACTAAATAGTTTTGTGAATGGAAAGAATTTGTGTGGAACAAGTTGGATACATTAAGTGGAAAGGATGTCTCAATTAGCACAAGACCCGACTTCAAACTAATGACACTTCTAAATTATAAAGACTTAGGTAGTGATATATATATCCAATTAAAGCCCTTTGATTCTAGTTTCCAACGCATCAAATCGTTTGTCATTTGGATATTTCTTCAGAATGTTATGGCCATTTTACCAGACATGTGCCATATGCGCGCCCAGATGTGCGGTCGTGCATATAAGGGGGTTTCTGCCTCGTGTGTCTGGCCAGATGTGCGGTCACATGCCCAGGTGAACGACTACGAACGTAAGAGCCCTATAAATACCCCCAAGACTGGGTAGTGAGCGTGGCTAAGTCATTTCTTTGAGCTAGGGCTTGCTCTATGAAGGGGAATCCATCATATACTTCCCTCCCATGAACCAAGGAAATGTTTTTGGAGTATTTTAGTTGATTATTACTCCTAAACACTTATATGGACAAAGATTAATCCTGAAGATCCATAGATTTCCATTAAAAACCCCAAATTAGTAAAGAACACTACAAGTGAGATTTTCTAATGTCTCACTACAAGAGGTATGTGTACCTTCTTTAACTACTCTATGATGATTATTTATGTATGAAATATATGTTAGGATATATGGGATGGTGATTGGAAGCCATATGTACCTAACCTAGGTTGTGTTGGTGTTGTAGAGATTGTAAAATGATTTAATTAATGAGATTGATGGTTTGGGTGTGAATTGTTGGGCAAGAATGTGCTAATGGAAGTTGTGGATGGCCAAGAGACACTAGTAAGGTGAACCATTGGTATGAAAGGTGGTTGTTAGGTGAAGAAATTTCATTGAATGAGGTTTTAGAAAGATATGCACATTACATTGGTACAAATGTGTTGCATTGTTGTAGATTGAAGTTGTTTAGTGTCGTGGACCATCATAGTACTATTAAGG
Source organism: Nicotiana tomentosiformis (assembly GCF_000390325.3). Taxonomy (NCBI): domain Eukaryota; kingdom Viridiplantae; phylum Streptophyta; class Magnoliopsida; order Solanales; family Solanaceae; genus Nicotiana; species Nicotiana tomentosiformis. Next base: position 28,916,945 of record NC_090817.1, read on the forward strand.
GTCGAATTTCAGGTATGTTGGCTAACCTTCTCTCTTGGAATCGAATTCCATGATTTTCCTGTGAGTTTCAAGTATGGTTGACCCAAGTTCATAATTCCCGTGTTCTGAGTTATTCATTATTTGATTATTTCGAATAAACTTGTGTTGAGAGATATATATACTAAAAATGTGCACCAAATTCTCATATCGTCTTGTGTTCTCCATCGCGAATGTATCCTAGTATGACCAATATGTCAAGATAGTATGATTTCAAATCATATATAAATTTCAAGTTGTTATGCCCATTTGTGGAAAAAAACTCAATGCGCCTAAGAACCTTATTGTTCATATTTATGCTTTAGGCCTTAATCCCAAATTCTCTTAGTAATGATGATCCATAAAATATAGTTGAAAGGGAAAGAACTGTGAGTGAGATATAAAATGTGGCCATGGTTGTTGCAGCTAGTGCATTTGATCTGAAGTCATGTTTAAATCGTAAATCACCATGCCCTCCTTTATAAATATTTCCAATGTGATTTGAGTTCTTACGTACAAAAGAGTTGAAATTGTGTGTTGCCCTTTTGTAAAGAAGTATTTAGAACGGTACGATGTATTAGTCGCTTATGATTTATAACTTGTGTTGTGATTACAAGTCATTGTGCACCATACTTTGAAAAGGGATCTAATGTGTTTAAAGCCTTCATGACTAATGAACTTAAATTGTTATTTCCGTAATATTCTATATGTTGATATTAGATGGTGATCCTTGAAAGTAAGGAAAAGAAAGTGTGGAATATATAATACGACCGTCGTGCCATGAATAAAGAATTTTGTGAATGACCAAAAGAGCCAAGGAAATATTGTTGTTGTGAGTGGTTGAAAATTCTAATGAATGTTTATACAATGTGAAAGATGATGAGGTGAATACATTTGTAATTATATTACCTTTGTGTGCAAAAACAAAAATATTTTTGGGAGTATCATTAGCAAATAGAGGAAGGATGGGTCATAAGGCCCACACCTGAAACTACACGTGCCGGTGTAGGGGTGGATTGTGATGGGTTGTGATTATTCCCTTTATTTGGGATGAGATTGATATTAGCTGTGAATTGGAAAGTCAACCCACACGGCATATGTAGGAAGGCGGCCTAGCCAATCAGGTGGAGATCGAACGCCATGTTGTGTACATGGTGGTACTACCATTGGTAACACCATTTTTTTCGCATCACATGTAAACCACATTACCCTTGGGGAGATGGCCTAGTCGATCGGGCGTGATTGGACTCCGTGCTAAAAATACGGTGGTATATCGGTGCTAATGATGTCCCAATCAAAAATATATATTTTTTTCATATTTTGAAAATTGTTATGTTTTAACTTGGCCTTTGGATATCATTGATAGTTACTTGTTGATGCCACAGTGTTTCCCCTTCTAATATTGGCGTTCTATTTCAAAAGAGAGCATTTAGCTTTACATACTAGTACTATTCCACATGTACTAACGTCCCTTTTTTCGGGGGCAGGGGGGGTTGCATCTTCAATGGATGCAGGTAATTCATCAGCGGGCAGCTTTGGTCCTCATTAACAGTCACTCTCTATTCAGCAAGTTTTGGTGAGCCCTACTCTACTTCAGGCCCGATGTCACTTGATGTTATATTTTATGTTTTGAGGTATAGCCGTGGCCTTGTCGTCGACAATTCCATATTACTCTTTTGCTGTACTTAGAGGCTCCATAGACATAGTGTGGGTGGTGTTTGATGTTTGGAATTGAACTAGAAGTGTTGGTATTTTGGCAAACATGTTTTTTTTATCAAATTTATAAACTTGTAACATCTTGGAAATCGTAAATGAATCTCTTTTGAGTAATGGAAAAAGAATAGGGAACACTTGACTCTTCTCTTGTCTATCACTTATACTGATTCTTATATTGTTAATGGGAAAGGTTGTGTAGAAGGCATCAAGTAGGCTTGCTCGGCCGGGTTATCTTGGTTGAGCGCCGGTCGCGCTCTCGAGTGAATTTCCTCGTTGTATCTCTTTTTCCAGATGAGTAATCCACGAGTTCGAAGCAGCGAGGAGGGAATGACCCTGCCATTGAATTTGGGGGTGATTGCACGAAAGTTTGTTGGGAGAATGCATCAAGCCATGGAGGGATTGGAAGAACTCGTTTCTAAGGAAAGTATCCTTATTCATACCAATGTCACCACACCAACGGACCATGTGGTTAGTGCATCTAAGACACGAAAGAGGGTTGTTGGTGCTAATGAACTGTATTGTTTTATTTGCAAGAAGTGTCACTTGGGAACATGTTGGATGACTCTTGAAATATGTTATGGTTGTGGAAAGAGGGGGAACAGGAAGAAAAAATGCCCTAGGTTGGGTATACCCATCTCTGTCTGCCCGATATGCGGGAAGGAATATTTGGCATCGTGTTGTGTATATGCGTAGTAGCATGTTAGGGGTGGTAGGTTTGGAAATTTCCAAAGGCCCCCACTGCAAGTCGGTTGAGAGATTTTACTTTCGCCATGGAGGGTCAGAGGGAGGATAAGGGGGAAGCTTAGGCTGTATGAAAAAAGAATGAATATCAGGTTAGTGGGGAGAGTCAGTTTAGCGGACCTCATCCCTGTTGTTTGAAGTGTGGGAGATGTCATTCGGGAGTATGTCACTATGGCACCAATGTATGCTATGAGTGTGGTATGAGGGGTCACATTCAAAGAGATTGTCGTTCGTCTTGCCAGAGCATGGGCATGGGTACGGCACAACCATCTAGCTCTACAACTACTATATCCACCGCCTACCCCAGATCGAGACACTTTAGCACCCGTAGGGCATGGAACGTCTAGGGGTGGTATCAAGAGCTCGGGAGGGCCCAATAGGTTTTATGCTATGAGGAGGCGTAAAAATTTGGAGGCTTCTCCAGATGTGGTTACAGGTATATTGACTGTCCAATCTCATGATGCGTATGCTCTTATTGATCCTGATTCCACTTTGGGATATGTCACTCCTTATGTTGCTATGGAATTTGGGATGAAACTGGAATAATTTGATGAGCCATGCTATGTATCTACTCTTTGAACGAGACGTATCATTCGTGAAACCTCTTTATCACAATTATCTCACTTACAACCTCTTGAGCAATTGAGTTCTATAAGGATTTCTTTGAAATGAGTCACAACCTTAGGTTAATACTTCCCACTTTCTTCCCTAAATTGTCAACAAGGGACTATACCTGGTGAATTTCTTATAGAACCTTTGATTCGAATGGATAACATCTGCTCACTTGTGCTTATGCATGCACCGTCATAAAGTTTACCTATGTGGTATCAAATCTAATGTAAAGAATTCTAGTGTTGAGATCCTTCTTGAGCCACTCTTTTTCTCTCCGATGTATGTGGATCCTATGGTTTGAACAGTCACTTTACTCTTTTGTGAACATTATCATGAAACCTTTTCACTTTCTAGTAACATAAGAGCATATCTCAGCACCTATCATATGTGTACATGTCAATTGAGAGGGGTCACTTGTCCGCGTAAAGTTCCTCTGAAACTTGGGATTCTAACAAATTCATCATATGAATATCTATTGTTCGCCCATCTCAGTATAACTTTCATGTCTACCTGGATCATACCTCAGTGAGTAAATCACTTTGTTCCTAGTATTGTAGTTTCCAATGAAGTGGCCTGGTATTGCAGCTTGAGAGTTACTATGGCAGAAACATGTCTAGCTCAAAGTAAATTATTCATTCTCTCTAACTAATACATGATTTTATGCTAATATTAAGATGTCCTAGATATGTGGTTTCACTCGTGAAAGGTTGAACTTAGATGCTTTCAGATTTTGGCACATATCATAAGCATATTGATTTGAAACACCCATATTTTTGTACCTCTAGTCCTCTCATATATGATTAACTATCGGGAAGGGTTAAGCTCTCAGAATGATAATAATCTCACATGTGCTCAAGTTCTTTTTCAACCTTATGGGCTTGTGGCATAGACTCCTTGTGTTAGTTAATGTTAAGAGCGTAACGCAATTTCATGTATTTTGAAACCCATATCACATTCAGGGTGCCAGAGTATTCTCATTTCGAGTTAAACTGATTTTCCCTACACTCCAGGAGACGACTGGCGTCACGTACTTGGCTATTTTTCCTTGAGGCTTACTATTGCCGAACAAGGCATATATGGAATGAAACAATTGTTACGGTCCCTTTCGTAACTCATAGTCTTCCAAGGATAACCAATGCTAATGTCTTTATCCTCCCGATTATGCCTCCCATATGTCACATGTCTTAAAAGACTCATTTCATTTGCATCTCGAGATCATGAACATGGTTCCCACATTATCAATGTGTACTAGTTAACTTTATGTCCCATTTGTCTAATTGATGATGTCATCACAATGATTAACCATGTCAGTGCAATTAGTAGTAACCCTCATGTCTCTTAGTATATAACCTCTCGAAACGCCCCTACTCAACACATTGATGGATTCTTAAATAGTTCTAGCCCAATTTCAAACCTCGTTGTTCCTATTTATAGTAAACCTATGGGGTTTGAGTGTTCAAACATGTCAAAAAAGAAGCATCATCCCATGGTCAAACATATTGGGTTGGAACTCTATGGTCATATTCATTCCAGCACATCATAGAATAATGGTTGAAGGTCGCAAGGGTTTAGTTTGGGCATTCGACATAGATATTTGGAGTTGAAGGAAGTGAGAAGGTTATTATCAAGATTTTCTCCATGAAGGCATAATGTGAATTGTTAATAAAGGTAAAGTAGGTGTAGTGCACATTGGGCCTTGTGGAATCTTGAAAGAAATAGGCCAAATTATGTGTATGATGTTTCCCCATCGTTATCTTCTATGCACCCGGGGCTTCATGTGTCTACGTTAAAGAGGGTAGTTGGAAGACCTTTTGTCTATCGTTCAGGTAGAAGCTATTGAAGGTAAGGTTAATGGATAATTGGCTTGTGAGAGGTACATAATTGTCATCCTTGTTAGATAAGCCCGGAAGTAGGGATTGCCTCCGTCAAAGTGCTATGGCTAAGTCAATGAGTCGAGGAGGTCACCTCAAAGTCCGAGTGTGTTGTGGAAAGGAAATATTCTCTCTTGTTTGTAAAGCCAAATAGTTGTAGTTCAGAAGGTACTTTCTATGTGTTGTGATTTAAATGGGTACAGTTCATGTCAAGGTACCACTTCTGATAACGTAATGCCTACAATGTTGAGATTAGTGCTGCTGATATATGCTGTGATGCTTTGTCAAGTTGTGGATATGTTGTTAGGGTCATTTTGGTGATTTTCTGGCAGGTGGATAGGCCCAATTACAGGGGAATCTCTGCCAAAATTTCTGGAAATTTGTGGAGTTTGCCAAATTTTGGAGCGTTTGGTGTGTGGATAAAGGTTTAAGTCGCATTGGGTGTCTATGGAGGACTCTAACCCTCATTCGAGGACAAATGATCCTAAGCGGGGGAGAATTTAAGGCCCCGATAAAATTTCCTAATGATTTAAGATTTTAAAGTGCGCCAGCGGAATTTTAGGATAACGTATTCGATTACTAAAGGAGACCTATGTGATAGAACCACATAATTTTTGAATTGAAAATATATGTTTAATGTGTGTTGGAACATACTAAGGAGTTTAGTGAATGACAAGAATTTGTGTGGAACAAGTTGGATGCATTAAGTGGAAAGGTTGTCTCAATTAGTACAAGACCCGACTTCAAAATAAAACCACTACTAAATTATAAATAATTAGGTTGTGATATACCTATCCAATTAAATCCCTTTGAGTCTAGTTTCCAATGCATCAAACCGTTCGTCATTTGGATATTTTTGCAGAAGGTTATGTGTATTTTACCAGACCTATGCCATATGAGCGCCCAGATGCGCGACCACGTATATAAGGGGGTTTTTGCCTCGTGCGCGCGGCCAGATGCGTGGTCACTTGCCAAAGTACGCTGCCGCGCATGTAGGAGCCCTATAAAACACCCAAGACCGGGTAGTGTGAGTGGATAATTCATTTCTTTGAGCTAGGGTTTACTCTATCAGGGGGAATCCATCCTATACTTCCCTCCCATGAACCAAGGTAATGTGTTCGGAGTATTTGAGTTGATTGTTACTCCTAAACACCTATATGGACAAGGATTAATCTTGAAGATCCATATATTTCCATTCAAACCCCCAAAATTGTCAAGAACAGTACAAGAGGGATTTTCTAGAGTATCACTACAAGAGATATGTCTACCATCTTTAACTACTCTATGGTGATTCATATATGTTACGACGTATGAGATGGTGATTGTAAGCCATAAGTGTCTAACCTAGGTTGTGTTGGTGTTATAGAGATTGTAAAATGGTTTAATTAATGAGATTGGTGGTTTGGGAGTGAATTGTTAGGCATGCATGTGCTAATGGAAGTTGTTGATGGCCTAGAGACAATGGTAAGTTGAATCATTGGTATGGATGGTGGTTGTTAGGTGAAGAAATTCCATTGAAGGAGGTTGTAGAAAGATATGTACATTAGATGTTTGATAAAAAGTCTAAATGACTTAAAGTATAGAAATCTTACTAATATTGGTACAAATGTGGTGCATTGTTGTAGATTGAAGTTGTTTAGTGACGTGGACAATCGTTGTACTATTAAAGGGCGAATTTCAGGTATGTTGGCTAACATTCTCTCTTGGAATCAAATTCCATGTTGTTCCCGTGAGTTTCAAGTATGGTTGACCCAAGTTCATAATTCCCGTGCTTCGAGTTATTCTTTATTTGATTATTCCGAATAAGCTTGTGTTGAGAGATACATATATACTAAAAATGTGCACCAAATTCTCATATCGTCTTGTGTTCTCCACCGGGAATGTATCCTAGTATGACCAATATGTCAAGATAGTATGATTTCAAATCATGTTTAAATTGCAAGTTGTTATGCCCATTTGTGAAAGAAAACACAATGCACCTAAGACCCCTATTGTTCATATTTATGCTTAAGGCTCTAATCCCAAATGCACTTCTTAATAATGATCCATAAAATATGCTTGAAAGGGAAAGAACAGAGAATGAGATATAAAATATGTCCATGGTTGTTGTAGCTAGTGCATTTGATCTGAAGTCATGTTTAAATCGTAAATCACCATGCCCTCCTTTATAAATATTTCCAATGTGATTTGAGTTCTTACGTACTCAATAGTTTACATTGTTAGTTTCCATTTTGTGAAGAAGTATTTAGAAAGGTACGGTGTGTAAGTCGCTTATGATTTATAATTTGTGTTATGATTACAAGTCATTGTGCATCATACATTGAAAAGGGATCTAATGTGTTTAATGCCTTCATGACTATTGAACTTAAAGTTTTGATTTTCAGAATATTCTATATGTTGATGTTTGATGGTGATCCATGAAAGTAAAGAAAAGAAAGTGTGGAATATGAAATACGGTCGTCGTGCCATGAATAAAGAATCTTGTGAATGGCCAAAAGAGCCAAGAAAATATTGTTGTTGTGAGTGGTTGAAAATACTAATGCAAGTTTATACAATGTGAAAGATGATGAGGTGAATACATTTGTAATTATACTACCTTTGTGTGCAAAAAAGAAATGTTTTTGGGAGTATCCTTTGCAAACCGAGGAAGGGTGGGTCATAAGGCCCATACCCGAAACTACACGTGCCGGTGTAGGGGTGGATTGTGATGGATTTTGATTATTTCCCTCATTTGGGATGAGATTGATATATGCTGTGAATGGGAAAGTCAACCCACACGGCATATGAGGGAAGGCGGCCTAGCCTATCGGGTGGAGTTCGGACGCCATGTTGCGCACATGGGGGTACTACTTTTGGTAACACCTTTTTCATATCACATGTCAAACCACATTGTCCATGGGGAGATGGCCTAGCCAAGAGGGCATGATCTGACTCCGTGCTAAAAATATGGTGGTATATCGGCGCTAATGATCTCCCAACCAAAAATATATATTATTTTCATATTTTGAAAATTGTTATGTTTTAACTTGGCCTTAGGATATCATTGATTATTACTTATTACTACCATGGTGTTTCTCCTTCTGATATTGCCATTCTATTTCAAAAGAGGACATTTAGATTTACATACTAGTACTATTCCACAGGTACTAACGTCCTTTTTGCCGGGGGCGTTGCATCTTCAATGGATGCAGGTGGTTCATCAGCGATCAACTTTGGTCCTCGTTAGCAGTCACTCTCTATTCAGCTGGTTTTGGTGAGCCCTACTCTATTCCGGGCCCGATGTCACTTGATGTTATACTTTGTGTTTTGACGTATAGCCGAGGCCTTGTCGCAAGCACTTCTATATTACTCTTTTGTTGTACTTAGAGGATCTGTAGACTTAGTGTGGGTGGTGTTTGATGTTGGGAATTGAACTAGAAGTGTTGGTACTTTTGCAAATATAGTGTTCATCATATTTATAAACTTGTAATATTTTGGGAATCATAAATGAATCTCTTTTGAGTAATGGCAAAAAAATATAGAACACTTGACTCTTCTCTTATCTATCACTTGTACTGATTTTTATACTGTTAATGGGCAAGGTTGGGTAGAAGGCATCAAGTAGGCTTGCTCAGCCGGGTTATCTCGGTTGAGCGCCTGTCGCACTCCCCGAGGTTGGGGCATGGCATTGAGGGTGTTCAGGAATTTGTTTATGGATTGGTTACATTGATATACTTTTACTTAGTATTTTAAATAAATTGTACATAACTACGATTTATTTTAATGCACTGACCTCTTTATCTACATAAGATTCATGATTTTAAAAATAATAAAATGAATACTTTAGTTGGTAGTTCACTATTGGCTAGCCTAACGGCGACGTTGGGCGCCATCACGACCTATAGTGGATTTTGGGTCGTGATATGTTTGATGTTATTGAGTCGATTTTGGTTAGATTCGATTGGTTTGGAGGTGGATTTTAGAGGAAAGGCCCCAGTTGAGCTTAGATTTGCTTGTAGAGCAAGGTAAATATTAGGTCTAACCTTCATTTGAGGGAATAAGGAACCTTTGAGCTATGTGCTACGTGAATTACATCTATAGCGGTGTATATGAGAGGTGAAGAGTGTATATACGCCGTCAAAATAGTTGTTTTCATTCTTTCCCATATTCCATTAATTATCTCATTCCATGTCTTAAATTTTACATGTCTTAGTTGCCTTCTATGTCGTTACTTGTCATCTATTTACTCTTGTATTGAAATGCCCGTTTCTTTCATGATTCCATGATTAATTGCTACGTGCCTTCCTTGTCTTACTTGTACACTTAACTGTCGTATATTTGGTTTGTCTTGTTGCTTTGTATTAATTGAAGCATTCTTTGATTTAGTACGAGGCTCCTTTATGACTCGCGTTCACATTCTTTAATCGTAGAGATTCTTGTAAACTGAGTTGTTGAATTGATTACATTTATTGCTTTTGTTTATGGATCGGGTTGCACGCTGTAACAACTGAAATAAGGGAGGATTGATACTGATATGGTGGGATCGGGATGCATGCCGCAATGGATATTTATATGTGATTTTAATATGGTGAAATAAGGGAGAATTATGATATTGATTCTGATTACATGGTCGGATCGAGTTGCGCGCCGCAACGGAATTTACATGTTATTCTTGATATTGACATTGTCACGACCCAAATCCTAACCTGTCGTGATGGTTCCTATCGATGGTACTAGGTAATCTGTCATTTCCAAAATACTTCCAATATTTAACAGATAAATACATCAAGACATTTGGAATAGGCAAAGTTTTCATAAACAGGGGTAAAACACAAAATAGAAGTGCGGAAATAGCTCCCAATATCGGGGTGTCACAAATCCATGAGCATCTATACATAATCAGTCTAGAAATGAAATGACAATAACAGTTTGGATCCAAATACAATGAAAGAAAGGATATGGAAGGAGAAACAAGGACTACGAACGCCAGGAAGCTACCTCGATATCTCCAACGGTCTGCTATGCGAAATATCAACACTCTCCGCATCCAAAAACTCTTGGATCTACACATGAAGTGCATGGTGTAGCGTGAATACAACCAACTCAGTAAGTCACAATAATAAATAAGGAACTGAAAGATAGTGACGAGCTGCACAGTTATAGTTCATTTTTAGTAGTCTCAACAAGAAAAGCAGACATGCTTTCAAATCCAGCAAATTCAGTCAAATCAGTTAATTCGTGCCAAATTCAAGTAAAAACCAGATAAAAGTATCCTTCAAAAGTTATCGGAAAA